>NC_090941.1:582519011-582828216 GCF_040938575.1 Ambystoma mexicanum | reverse complement strand
CTAGACCAGGCAAAAATTGGCTTCAGACCAATGAGAGGATCAGAATCAGCTCCTCTCAATATGGGACCACCTAAAAGCAAATGCAGACTCTGACAACAGTACTGCACTGATACTTCTAGACCGATCCGCAGCACTCGACACAGTCAACCACGACATCCTCCTAACTAGATTAGAAGGACTGGGAATAACAAACATTGCCCTACTATGGATCAAATCCTTCCTAACAAACAGAACGGAAACCGTATTGGATAAAACCTTTCAAGTCCAACCCAAAAGGCTCCACATGCGGAGTACCACAAGGATCATCTTTCTCCCCGCTTTTATTCAACATCTACCTATCTCTAGTAATCAAAAAACACAGCCTCACCTGCTACAACTACCCCAACAACACGCAAATAATCTTCAAAATACAAGACACCCAAGAAGAAAACAACACTCGAGAGCTGCCTTCGCGATGTATACAATTGGATGAACTCGAACCACCCCAAAATTAACCCAGGCAAAACAGAGATGATGATCGTCACAAAAAACGGAGGAGTCAACAACTACATCCCTTGGCCAAAAGAACTCTGTACAATCCCTGATGGACAACAATCTCACTCTAGAGCCACAAGTAAACGCCCTACTCAAGAAATGCTTCTTTCTCCTGCGAGCGACAAAAAGGATTCTACCATTCCTGTCATTCGCCAACAAAACACTTACCATCAGCTCTCGTCATGTCCAGAGTAGATTATGCCAATAGCCTATACCTGGGTATGCCTGAGCGACTTCTAAATAAAAGTACAATGCATACAAAATGCGGCAGCCAGACTCCTTCTCAAACTACCCAGAAGAGAACACATCACACCTGCACTAAAAATACATTGGCTACCAATAAATTAACGAATAAAATTCAAATCAATGTGCATCACGCACAGAGCAATACACAACCAAGGCGCAGAATTCCTGAGAGATAAATTAAGGCTACATCAGCCAAAAAGAATGCTCAGATCAAGCAACGACATCCGCCTGGAACCGAAACCCTACAACAGAAGAAAACTCGGAAGATCCTCTTTCTCTGTCCAGGCACTGAAAACTTGGAATGACTTACCAAAGGATATACGGAACAAAAGAAACACCTACTATTCAGGAAACTACTCAAATGCTGGCTCTTCACTGCGTAACTAGAAGAACATCCACAAGAACACACACACCGTTAAAACAACGATGAATGAAGATACCGATCCCGGTTCCCAACAAGCAATCGAATACAAACAGAATCTAAGGAACACACTCCACGACATATCATACGACATAATGAAAGATACCCAGAAGTGGAGGATAGTGAAGACTTAGACCGAGACAGAAGCACTTTGACGACTCACCCATAGCATCCTGGCCCTGTACCACACCCTAAGTTCCAGCAGACCAACTCACATAGATAGTAGGGAAAAGGGACCACCCAACCCCTGCTTCAATACCGAAGGAGGAGAATAGACACACCAATCACATTATACTTAGTTCATTAGAATCCAACAGGGAGTGCGCTGCGCTAAAAACCACAACAGTCAGACGGTCAAGAAAGGATAGTAGCAACTAATCTCACTGTTAGTAATATAATTTAAACTGAACAAGATGTGCCACAACCAGGACTCTCACCCCACTAATCCCACCTTCAAATCTCTGCATACCTAACTCACCCGAAAATTCACATAACCTACTCTCGCCCCGCAAACTGCACGCACTTCACCACACCGCATGAACAACAAACTAACAACACATAAAAAACACCATCTGCACACGTGGTCTCGCCCCGGTCCAATACTTACACCAAAGCACAGCGCACGGTGTACACCGAGCTGAAGCAGCCAACAGCACACCACCTCCTCCACTCTCCTACTTCCTCTTCTCCCGACTAACACAACCACGCCCCTTCTTGTTTACAGACCCGCCAGAGCGCCTTGGGACCAACTCCGTTGGTGACGGTGCGTGATACAAATACCTTTAACATATGTATTGAAGGGTCAGATATTGAGGGAGTTTCATTGGTAATGTCACCCACAAGATTGCTTAATAGGACTTTTGGTGCATTGGAGGTGGTGGATTGCAGTTATTGGGTTATGTGAGAAACCTGAAGGTGTCTCCCTAGCTATCCGGGGATCTGTCATTCAGGTGGCCAGGACACGGCCATCACTATTGGATCCAGTTCCTGGGATTGGACCAGTGAGGGAGGATCACCTGGATGGGGGGTCCTCGGTGAGTCAGACACTGATTGGTGAGGCACGGTATCCCCCTTTTGTCCACACCTTTTTCCCACCCTACCATGTAGGATAGTCAAAACCACTGCCCCGCCCCCCTTTTCTGACACGAACACTTTTGCATGACACACAAGAGAACAGACTAACACCAGAGCCGTTTACCTGACATGCCCCAATACAAGGGTCAGGCAAAGTCAGGCAATTGATCAGAATCACACACACACCTGACGGCCCTTTCCCTTCCTCACAGGGATAAAAGGTGGAGCAAGAGAGCACAATACGAGCAAGGCAGACTGCACAAAGAGGCGGCTACCCAGGCCCAGCAGTTCAAGAGGAGGAGAAAGGCGGAGAATATCAAGAGGCTGACAAGGAGAGACACAACCTTGCAATTTCGACACAGACCCGCAAAACCTCTGCAGAGTGATTAGTAAGACTGAGGACAATAGCCCAAGTGTGGTGCAACAGATGTCAACAGTACACAGAGCGTGCCAACACCGATAAGCGGGAGCGAGGGGAAACTCCTGCTACCGTGGTACCGGCCTTGACTCCAGTTATGTGGAAAGCAAAGCAGTTCATCACAGCTGTGAGTCGAGGGGAGAGCCGATAAGAGCCGGGCTTTGGTGAATGAAAGACACAAAGTGGCAAGTTGAACTAAGTTGGCGAAGCTTGAGAGTGTGCTGTGCTCGAAGATCCCACCTTACATTGTGCTCAAAACGTGGGGAAGGGAGTCCCAGGTTACCGCATCCTGACATATTATTTGTGAACACTTCTACCTTTTCTTGAGAACTATCCCACACCCCTTTTTGTATTAGTTGTAATGTTTGGCAAAAGGTTTTTTAGTATAGGCCCTTTTTATTTGACAACGCCACTAGGACTGCTTCATTTTTTATTTAATGGTGAACGCTTGCTCCCATCTTAGAGATAGGTTTAGATTAGGCGTTTTTCAAACCATACAGTTTTATAAACACCCTTGAACTGTGATCACTTGTTTCTGCCTTTACTGTTGCCACCATGAGTTACTTACAGTTAAGGGAGTTAATGACGAGTGTTGTGCCATGGGGCAGAGCTTGGAAGCACATGAGTGGAGTTGTGATTTGAGCTTCAGGGTTAAGGGCCGCAGTGAGGCAGTGCGTAGAGCACGCCCGCTTTCATGGTGGTGCGCCGGGGTGGCTAAGGAAAAGATTTGTTTCACTTTTATAATGTGAAGAAAAGAGACAGTATTGAGATTGTGAATTGCAAAATTGTATGGTAATATGGAAGTATCGAAATCCCGATTTGAGGTCAAGTTAGTAGAGACAAGTGTTAAATAAGGTGACAGAATGAGGGATACACCTCTTCAACACTTATGCAAGTCCCTCGCGCAGTATCAAGACAAAGTATAGCGCAGAATGGATTTGCAATACCAAGGGCAAGTTGGCAAAGCGATGGCCCAAAGACAGGGGCTTTTTCAAATGTGTGTAGCAACAATTGACCACTTATTTAACATGCAGCCTATAAGGGGAACCAATAAAGCAAGAGAGTGGCCATATTAGAATTGTGGAAAATGTTTCAGGACGAGGAAGGGGACTCGATCCAGCAGCATTTGATGCTGAGTCAACGGGATATTGAAGCGAATGGGCCTCGGCTCCCCCTCCTCAAACTGCAGACGTAGATGCAGCAGCAGAAAGTAAGGGATTTTACCCCATAAAGGAGTTAAAAGCAGCAGCGGGATACACCAATCCCACTTTTGCACCTCCAGCATATAGTGGCGGCGATGCACTTGGTGGCACAAAGCAAGCGGCTAAAGAAATGCGAGATATCAACAGCGAATGTAAGGAGCGCAGCGAGCTGCAAGCAGAGCTAAAGGGGAATGACTTGGGGAAGATGAGGCTTAACTAGGGTCAAGAATTGATAGTTCCGAATGAATGGGTAGGCGGACAGATATTGCTCAAATTGGATGGGAAAGCCACAAGTGAGAGAGTGCACGTGGAGACGGAACTACTGAGTAGTAAAGATACAGAGGAGAAAGCTTAATAATGGGTGGAGATATTGGGCAAAGTACATAGAAGGGAAAGGGAAGAGAAGGAGCAGAAGCACGAGAAAGATAAGAAAAGGAGAAGAGAAAATGGAGAGAGCTAGAGGACATAGCAAGGAGGAAAGCAGAAGAAGAGCGGGAAAAGCAATTGGAAATAAAGAATGAAAAAGGAGGTTAGAAGTTCAGCGGATCGTTAAAGAACGCTGACGCAGGGAGGAAGAGGAGCAGAGATGCGAGCGGGACAGAGACGAGAGCAGGGATAGATGCTCTTTGAAGGCGGTGGAGATTAAGATGGATTTGGCAAGTTTAGATAATGAGGACGGGGAAGGGATACGAAGGAGGTTAGGGGAAGTCTACAGGAATAGGAGAAGCAGCACAGCTGCTCCACAAGCAGATAGGAGTGCTACTAGGCCCTCAATGAGGGGGGAATGCAGGATTACAGATCAAGCCAAGGGAAAGCAGCGGGAGGACCCAATGTTAAGGAGGCTTAGCTTCGAGGACGAGTGAGAAGGGGACAGAAACAGTAGTATCAACAGGAAAGTGATGACGAGGAAGAGGGAAGACCCCCTCGCTGCTCCTGGGAAGCAAGCCCTGATATAGACAGGGTATGGGGAGGCAAAGAAGACATGGAAAGAGGAGAGGAGGACATCGAAGGGCAACTGCCGCGTCCTAGTGGTGGATCGCACAATGCAGATGAAATTACTATCTGGTCATTTCATCTAATGTAATACCATTGAATGCCTTTCCATCTAAGAAATTGCATTAAAAAAAGCATTGAATGCATGTTTTTTTAAGGTAAAGGGTTTAGTTTAATTGTAATGGGTTTTAAAGTGTAAACAAAAACGGAGTTAGAGGGG
This sequence comes from Ambystoma mexicanum, assembly GCF_040938575.1. NCBI lineage: Eukaryota > Metazoa > Chordata > Amphibia > Caudata > Ambystomatidae > Ambystoma > Ambystoma mexicanum. Next base: position 582,823,108 of record NC_090941.1, on the reverse strand, counting down.
GACCCCCCCCATTAAAATTTTTTTTTTAAAAATGCATTTGATGCAATTTTTTTCGATGTAATGTTTTCCAAAGGTAAGAATTCCATGGACTGACTATAAAGCATTACTTTGTATGCACAAAGGCTCAGGGCCCTGCAAGGACAGAAATGGGCAGAGATGGGAAGGGCATTCACCGCCACGTAAGGCATGAGGAGACAGGACGGAGGGACGAGACTGACACAGTTCCCATTATTGGAGAAGGGTGGTGGGCAACCTCAGTATATTCTGTGGCAGCAAATGGATAAGGACAATTTATGAAGCAAGATACCTTCATTGACTGCTGGGGCTCGAAAATCGATTTATGAGCTTGAAGGACTGACAGCAGAGGCGATATTAGCGGTGGGTGACATGAAGAGTTTACTCTCAACCATTCTTGGGGAGGTAACAGACGATGTATGGAGAAGAGCATGGTATCCCGGAGTGAGTGCACAGAAAATGGCACACAATGGTGCACTGTTCAGTAACTGCCGGGTGGTTTTATGGCAAGCTCTAAGGGTGCAATACCCAGACACCTTGGATATAAGCGCGATTATGGCTTTCATCCTAATTTGTCTATGATTCAATCTTGAAGGAGAGTGACAGTATACGAATTCTGGGGTTCGATGTCACAGCCTTTAAACAGAAGTTAAGCAAGGGGACAGGCCTACAGCTGCCGCAGATCTTGAATATCTTAGACACAAAATTGAGACGTCTTAAGCTACTAACAATTGGGCGTTTAGGCTATTTACAACCCCGAATCCATAAGAAAGCTTCACAAGTAACTGATAGTATTAGGGGTACACAATGCACTTTTATTATTTGGAACACTCGCGGTCACAGGCACCTCTTTTCGGAACCCAGCTTAAGACGCTAAACTTCAGTTAGCTCACCTAATAAATCTCCAGGAATCTTGGTTTACATACCCTCCAATATTTGATGGATTTGTAGTTAGATGTCAACCAGCCACACAAGGCCCCTTAGGTCATCCCTCTGGGGGACTTTTAACACTTGTTCGATCCTTGGTAAAGGTTAAAGTGAAGGATTCATTTAGAATTACCAGAGGAGTGCTGGCCACCCATATAAGCTTAGGACAAGTTGCTCCTCAGCACTTGCTTGTCGTGAACATTTATTGGGATTGGCGCGTTAGCTAAATTTCTTATTAAAATAACTTTCCAAATACAAGCATGGCGGGATGCGTGCCCAAATGGTCAAATAGTATTAGTGGGGGATCTTAACTCGAATTGTATTTATACAAAAGATAGTTTAGCGAATGGAGCGTCTTTCTGTTTCGACCACCCCCAAGATGAAAGATTATGCAGGGTGGCTTTCAGCCTTGAGTTATTTTGGGCTTTGGTCATTGAATGAATCTATGTCATAAAGCTGCTGCTCTTCCCACATGGACGAACGGAACTGAATCCTCAACACTTGGCTTTATTTTTGTGGACCATTAGTTAGGTTCTGTTTGCACAAATGTCACTGTTAATTTTACTTCATTTAGTGATCACACCATTTTGGAAGCTGATTTTTATCTCCCGCACATTACATCACTGAATACTGCTGTGAGTAATCCTCGAACGACATTTGCGCAAGATCTGTTAGTTAAGGCATCAGTCACTCAAGTGCGCTGGAACCCTGGGAAAGTGAAGAGGGTGAATTGCATTCTTGCCTCCTACATGCACTGGATGGACCTATCGTGGAAATACAATACCTTAATTCCTAACAAATTTGGTAACTTTCTGGGCCATATTTTAAAAACAAGTGGGGTTCTCTCTTGTGGGAGCGGGATGGCTCGCAAGACGAACCACAAACATGTATATAATATTGAGGTGGTAAAAAGGAAAACCGAACTCCGCCGCAAGATAGTCCACTTAAAAGAATATGGAAAGGCTCTCAGTCCGTAATATATGAGTTAATCAGAGGCACATTGGAATTGGCTGAGACAAACAAAGGCAAATAGACTACAATGGGTTGGAAAAGCAATGCTCCTATGCTTAAGAAATAAGAACTGCTCTGCCTTCTGGCAATTAATTAACAGCAGTGAGGCCACCCAATCGTTACTCCAAATTAATGGAGTCTCCGATTCGGAATGGGTTATGCATTTCGAACAAACCTTTGTAAACCCCGGAGGGCAGAGTTGTGTAGCGGTGGCGATTCCCAAGTGGGACCCTGCGTCGATCTTGCCGATGGACTTTGGTAAAGATATAATTTTTAGAATACTAAGCTCTATTCGCTCTTCTAGAGCTCCAGGTCCCAATGGCCCGACTAACCAGCTCATGAAGTCAAATAAGGACACTTGGGCTACCACGCTGTCAATACTGTTTGCTAACATTCTCACTTCAGGAGTTTTTCTTCGTGGTCCAGCACCCATATAATTCCCATATATAAAAGAGGCGACAAGCCGATACATCAGCGATCGTCCCATCGCCCTTTTAGATGTCAATAGCAACATTTTCACCTCAATTGTCTTACATCATTTCAAAGTATGGGCTTCAGATACTGGGAGGATCTCCAAGTGGCAAATTGGTTTTAGGAAACAAATGGGGACAATTCTCAATGGTCTAGTAATTAATACAATTCAGCAGCTTGCATGGAGTGGTAAATAGGAGGCTCTTTATGGAGCCTCGATTGATCTTACAGTGGTTTTTGACGCTTTGGATCGCGGGCTAATGTGGAAGAAACTTGCCTCCTGAGGAATACCCACTGGTCTCCTTAATCTACTTATCTGGCTACACTCTAATACTGGCATAAGCGTACGATTGAATAATAACAGGGATTTATCAAGAGAAGTTACATCTGTGAGGGGGGTAAGACATGGTTGTGTTGTAGCCCCTTGCATTTTTAACTTTTACCTGGCCGACACAATGGATGCTCTTGCTGATGCCGCATTGATTCCACCAAAACTGCTGCATCTCCATTTCCAATGCCTTGCATAAGCGGATGACTTTTTTTTAATTGGTTGCCAGTAAAGTCGGTCTGCAGCAACTAATTAATTAATTTGTTGAGTATATGGGAAAACATTCCTTCAAAGTGAACCCAGCAAAATCAAAAGTAATTAGATTTTCGAATAGTACAAAAAAATGCTCTTTGAAATGGAGTATGGGTGACTCTTCAATTACATGTGTTGATTCATTGATCTAATTGAACTTCCCAGTACTTGGGAGATCTTCATTGCAGAGTAGTATCTCATGGTTAAATGAAATTGTAGGGATACAGATCAACCAGATTAAAATGATAGATACATAATTTGGTAGATTCTCACTAAAACCTGTGGTTAGATACTATGAAGCAAAATTCATTCCCAAACTTCTCTACAGAATTGAGACCCATCCATTTGCCATTTTAGAACATCTTACGGTATTAGAAGGAAGGATTTGGAAACGTATCTTAGATCTACCCATTTGTTTCACCATAGTATTGTGGGCTACATTGACCCACTGGACAGAGTTTCGCCAAAACCATGCTGCATTTACGCAGAAACAGCAAAATGGTTGCGCTGGCTCCTTTGAGCACCATGGCCTTAAAACTGCGTTTCATAGCAACAAAAAAATGGCTGCACCATCTCGCTGAGCACACATTGGGCAGGATAGAACCAGGGAAGACACTGAGGGAGCGTGCCAGTGTGTTATGATATATACAAATGGAATAGAGTGGAAAAGCAGCGTTGCCTTGCCGCAAGCCCAAAATCTTCATTAAAAAGGAAACATTTTAACCTTTAAAATAAATGATCCTCTGACACTATTTGCATCTGTTCTTCCTCAAACCACTGTGATTAATAAGGCCCTGCCATGCTCAGGATATTCCATTGTGCTTCAGAAAAGCCAAGCATGATTTCTCAATGACAGGCCCTGTCAAACCAACTCTGAGAAAAATCAACAAGGAACTCCACTTTTACCCGCATAGGAAAACGCGTTCATTGTCTTCACAATGTATCAAAGCTCAGTAGTTCAAATGAAACTCCAGCTATCTGAGCCATGTCTATTTCAAGGCATCTGTGCTTCAAAACAAAGCTCCTGCATACAAGAAATAACTATAGCTGCAAGATAGTGTGGGAATCCAGAGGGAGATGCAAAACCGAATTTAAAATGAAATGCCTGCTTTTCACCACGTGTATAAGAATGTGCTTTGCAAACTGAAAAGGAGAACAATGCCCATTTAAAAGTAAACTGTTGAATGAAAGCCTGCCTTATCTAGCAATGTGAAGGGGTTTTGTTGCTGGTGATAATACACACATGGGCTATTATATTCCACAGGTTTGTTTTAATTCAGGACCCAAAATAAGAAAATAAAGGTTTTAAACCACCTGGGCTGGAGTTGGCAAGCTCTAAAAAAATAAAAAAAACTGGTTATATCAGTTGGCAGAGCCAAGGCTTCCCCCAGAGGAACGGAACCACCATAAAAACTCTCAGCAGAGACTAACATCCCAATGATAATTACAAGTTTGAAAAGAATCTAGTCTGGGCTGAAACCCCTGACAATAGAACTCCCAGTACAAGAAAGTGTGAAGTGGGAAAGGGGCAATAAACCTTCAATCAAGCTGGAAAACCCCCACCTTGCTCTGAAGGAAATGACAGTTAGTGGCAGCTGAAGTGAAAAAAAATGGTCCAGTGACAGACAAAGGATTGCCATTTGCTTCCAGAGACCATTTCATGAATACACTTTAAAGACTTATCTCTGCAGCAAGACTTTGTAAAAATGTGAAAATGTTACAGTTTAAATTTGATTTTATGGGCTTTCATTGAAGACATGGTAGAATTAACTGACACCTTGAGAAATGGCAAAGTATTGCGGATTACAAGAAAAGCATACATGTTGACATCCACACCTGCATATAAAGTTAAGGAATTTTAGGCCGAACCTTTCATACTCAAAATTACTAAAAAGTATTAAACGGACCAAACAATGTCTCACAGATTGCAGGATTGGACTGCTATGCTCTACATAAAATATGTAACCTGATTATGTGATTTATTAAAGTGCTGCAAATGTACAAATGTGTAAATTCTGTTATGACTGATTTTTGGCAAAAAGGTCTGTGGGAAGACTTTTTACACCATAAAATGCAACCTCCTAAACTGAGTCACATCTTAGGGGAGGCAGCCAACATTGATTGTCCAATCCAGTTGCTTAGAGGCGCGCTTAGCTAAACCGGCCCAGCAATATAGCCTATGATGTGACCATGCTCTATATAAAGAGTCCCTGACAAGACTCTAGACACTCTTCCTGATTTTCCTGCGCCAGCGTCCTGTTCCATTCATCCTGTTGAGTCCAGATCCCAACTACAAGGCCAAAGCATTGCTGACCCTACTCCAGGGCCCACTGCAAAACCCAAGCAGGGCTGATCCTATTCCCAGCAAGGCCTCAATTCTGAAATCCCACTAAAATTCCCAAATAACCAAAGGGGAAAGCTGTGGTATTCTTTTGGGAAGCATCCTGAACTAGCCTGGCTTCCTGCCCACTAACTGCTGTCTTCTAACTGCATCCAGCTGACCTTTAGTGTCCAGTGACCAGAACTGCCACTCCGCTGTACTTGCCATCCGGTGGGCAAATGGCCCAGCTGTTTCCCTTTGCCAGGCACGCAGCCGTGTGGTGACTGAGTATAATCCCTGCCCCATAGAAACCCACAACCTATCTTGTCTTGCCTTTATCTTTATCCCACTCTTTAAGTCATCCTATCCTTATCCTGATAACTTGCTAAAACTGTTAGAATTATCTGTGCACCATGCCCGTGACATTCTAAAGTGCTAGTGCCATCTCTTTTCAATTTTGTCTTGTGTAATCCTAAACCATTAGTCCTATTTCGAGTGATCGGACTGGTTTCCGCCAGGGTTGGGCGCTGGGGTGACAGGGATGAATTTGCGAATCAACCTTGGATCTTACTGTGTCCATCTTTGGTGGTCTAATCTGAATACTCTAGTTTAAAGTAAAACTGTTCTTGTCACAACTGATTTCCTTTTTTTATTTCGCGGCTTCATTTTGCTCAAAGCGCACCTTTTTATATCTTGTATAACTCATCCAGTTGCATAGTTAGAGACCTATTTTCAACTCTATACTGTCCCAGAGAGCTATATCTATCCCCCAACCGAAAAAAAAAAAAAATGCACTCCAAATCAGAAAATTTTACCCGTTTTTATTAAAAATCGTTTGGGAAATTTAAAACGTGAATTAAGAAAATGCAACTTTTACACGTGTCATTTTGCTGCAACATGTTTTAAACTTTCCACTCATTTTCGAATGATATGCTCTGGTAATCCATTGCTTGCGATTGTTAGTGTCTATGCATTATTGCTTTAGTGAGAAATTGTATTTACCTTTAACCGCACATTAATCAATCATTTGTCCATTTCCGAGTGTTATTTCATAACATTGCAAGGGGTTTAAAATCCGTTTCCCACTCGTATTTTGTGAGGGGAGGTCGGATTTTGATTCTGTTTCCTGCCTGTTACTCCCGATTACCTGCTGCTTATTTATATCCACTCAGAATTGATTATTTGTGGGTTGAGGGAACATTGCAGGGGGAAATCCTAACTTGGGTGTTATCTTTCCTAAATCAAAAAGTGCTCCTATTCCCTGGTGTATATGTTCCACTAGAAGGTTAAACCAAATGCATTGCTCACAATTTCATTGTAATTATCACCCCATTGGTGATTGCTGCCCCATATTAAAAATGATATGATTTCTTTTGAATTTTAAAATAAATAAATATTGCATTTTACCACCCAGCCTGTTTCATGGTCCATTGTGACCCGGGATATTTGAAAAGGGGGTGTGATACGAGTGGTGTACCATCTCAAATTGAATCTGCATAAAATAAGGAGAAAAGCATCTCAGTTGTGCGCTACATACTAGGCCGAGACCAAAGTGTGTGTCGCCTGATTGAAATCCTTAACAGTATCTATTCGTTATGATCTGGGTCTTGTCTCCCCTTGCAGCACGTGCATACTGGAATATTCTGTTCCTAGTGAGGAAAATCTTAATTACGGTGGAGGGCAGTCTATACCTAGACTTCAAGGCATTTTATGAGGAAAGGTCCTGTCCTATATTGGAGGCCCTGAAAGCTTCGAGCCTTTCCTTTCTTGACAAACTTGGTTGCTCCTCTCAGGATTTAGTAGAATATCCCGGTAGGATCAATTCTCTACTATATCAACACGAGGTGAGTTTCATTTAACTAAATGAACTTTTAACAAATGTAATTATTGCTTCTTTCCTTCTTTGTTTTAACATTTTATAATGCTGATTCTTTTATGCTATTTTATATGTACAGTAATTAATGTTGATTGATTTTTTTATATTTCTGATGTAACTACTATTAAAGGTTGAATTTCACCTAAATATAAAATCAAAAAAATAATGACAGAAACATAAAACACATAAGGCATACAATTGTTTTTGTATAACAAGACTGTAGGCCAGCCAAGACACTGAGGAATCTATGTTTATAATAGATTCTGACTGGGTAAATGACTTCCTGCCAAGCAACCAACAAGGAAAAACCAGAGAAGGGGAGTGTCGCCCTGGAATATTGGGTTTCAAAAGGATGCACGCAACAGAAACAAATTAACACTCTAATTACACTGGGAAGATACCTCATGTAATCAACAGGCAGCATTAGCATACTGTCCCGCCAGACACCTAGCAGCTCTGGGACCGGCTATGAGAAATTTCGGAGTAATCGTTCACAGAATTGATCCACCTATAGAATCCGGCACATTCAGCAGACAGAGAGATCACATTCCCTCCACCGAATCTGCATGAGTGCTCATAGACGTTCACATAGCCTGCAACTTTCAGACTGCAAGGCGGGGTGTCGCCAGATGACTGTCACCCACAAGGGAGACAGCTTTAAAGCATGATGATAATTGCTCTCTATATCTGAATGTACTCTGGACATACCCACCAACGCCCAGAAAGCCACCAGCTATTCCATAGAGGGGGTCGTTATAAATAATCTGATCTTGGTCCCGAGGAAGGCGGAACAACTTGTTCAACACAGCCAAAACGTATTAGCCCTGCGTGCAAAGTATAGACACGCAGAAAAGAGACTTCTCAATTTACATATCTAGAATTTGAGTTTTACGTAGACCCCTGAGCCCAAGCATTGTCTTTAGGGCAGGTTTTTTCAATTATAGCACCTAGCAATTAGCTAGACAGAGAGGTACCCCGACATTTAATTAAGTTTGGTTGAGGTCCAGTTTTCCTCTAAAGTTATTGCTATTTTTTAAGATTATTCATGTGTTGTTGAATTGGTTTACTTTACTGTGCGTTAAGGTATTGCTGAATGGTATTTTCTTTAAGCATCATTGTAATTTATTGTGCATCATTCCTTGACTTGTGTTCCTTTTTTCCTTTAAAATAAGCTGCATGCAACTGGATTAATGAAAAAGTGTGCGCCTAAATAGATGCATGATAAATGTTGCCATTTGGCGCAAAATGAAACACGCTTTACCCCTTATTTATAAGATTGGGACATTTCTTGGTTATAAGCATTCGATCGACAGGTGTTCATTTCAGAATATGCCCAACAATTCTCACACTATTGAAATAACAGAAATTAAATTTTGGTTAAATTATTTTCCTGTCGGGACAACCCCTTGTGTTATAATTTTACGTAGATTCCTTGGTCCCGTTCAGAGTAGGGGATGGTCCTCAGGCACAGAGAATATTGGGTTTCAAAGCCCTGAGAGTTGGAAAAGACCAGGGAAGGGGAGTGTCCCCCTGGCAAGTAACCTCTACCTTAAGAACAGTAGGCATAAGAGCCATCACATGGCTGCAGGAAGAACGCCAATTATTGTTCATCTTCCCAGGTGATAGCTTTGTGCTACAATAAGTGAGAGGGACAGAGTAGGGTTTTTTTTCGACACAGGACTGTGGACATTGCTTTTGGACATCCTGATAAAGATTGCTCTGTTATTTAGTTGTGTTGAAGCAGGGAAACCCCCTCCTAGAATTAGGGACAGTGAGGCACCTCCCAGCCCCAATTTTTACCCTTTTTATCTAAAATAAAATGCATTGTGAAGCAAACTACTGTGTCAGTATTTTGTTACTCTGGAATCTCTCACAGGTGACAATAGGGGACAAGACTTTTTCTTTTCTCGTGGATACAGGGGCGACTCAGTCCTGTATTAGGGAAAGAATATACCCAATGTCAGGCATTGCCATGAATGCACAGAGATACTCTGGGGCTACGGACTTATCTCCTTTTACCGAAGAACTTCCACTTTCTGTAGGAGAACACAAGCTGACCATGCCACTCTTATATTCCTGACAGACATCAGTGAACATAATGGGTAGAGACATGATGAACCGACTCAACATGACCATTTCATTCACAGACCAGTGCATAGTGTGCTCAACACCAGGAGTTCGTTACATGAACGTGAGGGAGCATATCTAGGCATATTGCAGGCAGACAGTACAGAGGTGGGTGCCTGCAGATGGTGAACTATTCCAATATGGAGCAGAAGTATTGATAGTGTGGCTCCCAGGGATACAGGGCAGGCTGTTAACGCATTCCCAATGAATTCTTATTTAGACCAGAGACTCCCCTCGATGAACGGGAAGGAAAAGTGATCCCAATAGAACTTGAGGCAGACATAGTGAGAGTGATTGCAGTGGGGGGAGGGGCACAGGTTGACTGACATGACAGATGAGGAACTATTTCAAGATGATCGATCAGATCACAAGGTGGTGTTTGACATAAGCATTACACAATGGGTGAGAATACATTACAAGAAGGTGCCACAGAGAATGACCATGTTTCGAAAAGCACCACCACCATTTCTCGTGGAAGACTTGGGGAGAGTCTCCTGCATCTCATGGACCAGTGGTCCCTATGATGTGGGTCTGCTGAAAGGGGCAGGGGCAGTCAAGCTAAAACTGAAACCATGGGCTATTTTACCAAGGGCGAGACAGTATCCCCTATCAAAGGAAGCACACTAAGGTATCTAGGAGACGATCGCTGCGCTAGTGAAGCAAGGCATTCTGGTATCCTTAGAATTGCAGTGTAACACTGCAATGTACCCTGTAAAAAAGGAGATTAGTGGCTTGTGGGGTTTTATACAGGATTTGCACCCCTTGAACCAAATTGTTGATGCAGAATTCCCATTAGTTCCTAATCCAGTGACAATTCTGTGTAGCATCCGACGGAAGCTACCTACTTCATGGTAATAGACTTGAAGAACCCCTTCTTCTCTATACCGCTCCTTGTCACAGCACCTGACCTTGTTTCTATATAGAAACCGGAAGGGGAAACACACAAGATTACCAAAGGGGTACTGTGAATCACCACCCATCTTCAATAGGGTCCTCCAGAAGGTTTTTGGTAACATACAGATGGGGATCACTGTCAAACAGTATGTGGACAGCATTTTGATGTGTAGCAAGTCAGAGGAACAGTGTGGAAATGACTCAATATACTTGTTGACAGTATGGGCAGAGAAGGATTACAAGGTGGACAAGGCAAAATTGCAATATTGTAAGAAGAAAGTGCTATATATCGGACAATTGATATCGCTGGAAGGTTGATAAGTGGCTCCAGAAAGGGCAGAGGCGACCTGCAGAACGCTAATGCCAAAGGCAGTGAGAGAAATGCAGCAGTTCTTTGGCCTCTGCAATTATTGCAGAGTCTGGGTGTTTCATTATAGCACATATACAAGACCCTAGTTAAGCAGACTCAGTGAGGCACAGAGAGGGGACTGCAGGTTGATATGGACACACAAATTGATTGAAGTATTTGAGGAGCTGAAGAAAGCAATATGCACAGCTCCAGTGTTAGGGATCCCAGACTACCATGTTGAATTCTATTTGTTCTCACAATCCAATTGTGTAGTGATGACTGCGGTGCTCACACAGAAGACTACCCTAGGGCATAAGCCACTGGCCTATGCTAATGGACATGCAGACCCGGTAATGAGAGGACATTATCCATGCCATCAAGCTCTGGTTGCTGCCGCATTTCCAGGAGAAAAGTCTGAGTGTATCACAATGGGGTGCAACATCACGCTTTACGTGGAGCATGCCCTCTTTGCAATCCTCGAAATACCCAAGAGTACGCTGATCACACAGAAAGCTTCTGGGTACAAGGTCATTACCAAGAACCCAGCAATTAAGGTGGCAAGGTGCAGAATTGTAAACCCAGAGGGATTTCTAGCTGGAGGAGAGAGACTATGTACATGTCTGTACTACGTGCGTGAAACAGCATGACGACCTTCCCAAAGTGGGGGAGAAGCCACTTGGGGGGGGGGGGGGGGGAGTCTTCGATGGGTCTTCGATGATAGACCAGACAACGGGGAAAGACATACGTGGACGGCAGTGGTGAAAATAAAGTCGGGCAGGACAGTCTAGGTAATAGCAAGCGTAAGATTGCCCTCACATTTTTCAGCGCAAGCAACAGAATTAGTGGCCCTCTCAATGGTATTAGAAGCACGCAGGGATCACAAAGTGACAGTGTATTCCCATTTGGCCTACGTCACTTCTACAGTACACTCTGGGCTGTCACAATGGCAGAGGTGGGGCTTCCAACTTGCTGACGGCACACCGGTGCAGCACGCGCCCCTTTTGAGCAGTCTCACAGGTGTGCTACAACTTCCATCAGCCATAGCGGTCGTGAAGTGGCAGACGTACACGAAGGCGGAGGACCTAGTCTCCCGTGGCAACAAAGCCGCAGAAGCAAAGTGCGCAGCATACTTCTCCGAAGTAACTGACTTTGATACCCCATCGAACACACATATCTGTGTGCGCAATATGATTCTAAACGAAGGCTACAATATCTTGTCAGCCATGCAGATAATGGAATTTCAGGGAAGGGAACCGGTAGAGGAGAGAGAATTATGGGTGAGAAGGGGATGATCAATATGCCCCACAAATGTTTTGTGGCGACAGGAGAGCACAGTCAAGTTAGTAATTCCAATAGCACTATTACAGATTGCACTCACTCAACTGCACTATCCTGCTCATCTGGGTAAGGATGTACTTTCCTCACACATTGGGGAAGAGTGGTCCTGTCCAAATATGGTGGAGAATATAGCCGCATTCATGGAAAACTGTGTCACTTGTAAGAAATGTACCGCTGGGCATACTTTAAGTGTATTGAGAGAAGCCATACCTCGCCCATTCGATTCTTTCCAGCACCTCCACATAGACTACATCGACATAATCCAGCCAGGTACCGCTACATGATAGTGGTTATGTGTCATTTTCCCGATGGATTGAAGCCGGCCCCTGCTCACACCCCGGTGCTCTCAGAGCAGCAAAATTCAGCGTTAGAGAGGTATTCCCACGATGGGGGGTGTGTGAGGTCTGACAATGGATCTCATTTTGTAAATGATTTTTTTTGAGCGAATCACAACTCTATTGGGAATACAGCACACATTCTCATGTGCCTATCTGTCGAGGCACTCACAGAAAAGATTGTAAAAATAAAAGCCACCCTAAAAAAGGGATGGCTCCATTCTTTGCCCCTAGCCCTGTTCACACTGCGCAATCAGCTGGGGTCTGACCACCACTTAATGCCCCTTGAAGTGGTAACTGGACGGTGCAAATGACCCCCTCTGGCTCCTCCCACTAGGGCATTGACAGGATGCCCAGGCCACCTCTGACATATTTAGAAATTAAATGTACTAATATATTGCTTCTTTGATGGCTAGTGCCTCTTATTTTTCCCCAACTGTAGACACGGCTGGAGAGGCCGAAGAACACTGAGGAAAATAACACCCCAGAAACTAATGAAGGACTCCTAAAGTCGCCACTACTTTACCCTGGGGGCACTGTACTGCTGAGAAACTGTGCAAGGTCCTGGTATAAACCCAGGTTTGAGGGCCATACGCCATGGAGCAAGCCACAGATTGTGCAGTGAAATTGAATGGCAAGAAGGTTTGGAGCTACACTGGAGACATTAAGCCATGTCAAAGCGAGACCTCCTCCCGCCCAAACGAAGATGATTTGATGCAAGAAGAACAAGACAAGGAGGAAGCACCACACCCACGGCTAACACTGTCCAGGACCAAAGAGTTAGGGAAGGACAATAAGCACACCGAGATTAGGCAAATTGGGCCTCATTATGAGACCGGCGGGTATCATTTTTTTCCGGCGCCCACAAATGGCCACTTGCCAGGTCATTACAGTCCCGCCGGGCCTGGTTATTGCCCATTTGTGGGCGCCGGAATAAAATGTTCCCAATTCCCATTAAAGCCCCATATGGCTTAATGGCAATGGGGAGGTCGGATGCACGGACACCATTCGTCAATGGTGCAAGTGCATCTGACATGCTCTGCTCGTGGGGGCTGGTACGCCTGCCAGGTCAGACCTGGCGGGCGAGAAGGCACCCGTGAGCACAACTTGTACTTTACCGGTCCGGTAACAACAGTACTGGCAAGCTTACCGGTACCGTTGTTACTGGACCGGCAAACTTATAATGAGGCCCATTTTCTTTTCCTTACAATAGCTGCTGATCAAGAAAGTAAAGACTGTCCGAAATACATGGTCCCCAATGACCTATGTCCTTTCAAGAGTATTTAATTAGATTTGTGATACAATCAGAAACAGAGCAGATGATTTTTCCATGATAGTTTTTCCATGCTTTCCTGCTTCGTATAACTCAGAACTACACAGTTTACCCATGCAGACACATCGGTCATTGACTTACTCAATGATCCGAGGATCTGCATAGTGTGGGAGCGATTGTTCCATGCAGCACTTACCCAATACTATAGACGTAGAGCTTAACCTAACACACATTAACCTCATACTCCCACATTTTTTGAGGCTTTTCAGGTGAGTTTTACAGATCCTTGGAGCAACGCAAGAAAACACTCAGCAATAACGATAAGGGAAATGGAAATCAAAATGTTGTGATAACGTTCTGTGCTTTCTACTGTGTCTACCTCTTTAACTTTCTTGTTTTACATGCTGTTATGGAAGCCACATCTGGGCAGGAGATAAGCACTGCTAAGGAAGTAAAGAGACTTGGACGCGGTGCGACGTAGACTTCAGCCAGGTAAATTCCTATATAACTGATCCGGCCCGTATTCCAAACAACATGCGATACAAACACATGCGCAAGGTAGGGAAAGAAACCGGAGAGAGCTGTTATGTCTGTTCTCTCATCCCCTATGCCATGAGTGCATCCAGGACATTTGTAGCAACTGAAATTCCAAAGACCAGAGCACAATGCCTCATGTATTTATCACTCTGTACCACAAGAGGATGATTCCAAGGGAGAAGAGCCACACAAAGGTGGCTGTCCAGAAAGACGTTCCCATATGAAGATAGTTACATCAAGACTCAAGAAATGTTGGACGATTACTGGAATACAGACAAGACCATAGAATATATCACTGAAGGACCGCACAAAGGAGAAACAAGGGTAGAGACACAAAAGGAGTTGCAGTGTCCCAAGACAAGACCAAGGGAGATAGGAGGAATGCCAGAATGCATGGAACAACCACAGATGCTAGTATATGGATAAGTGGACACAGCAGATGGGTGGAGAGAAGGAGTGGCTGGGATCAAAGCACATGCGCTCCTAATAGTTCAAGTTGAAGTAGTGCAAAAGGAAAACGACAATTGCCTCAACGAATGGGAAGCAAGTGCAAAACTACTCACATGGGTGGAAAACAAAGTGGGGCCCATGTCCATTATACCACTTGAGGGCACTTCTTTGTTTCCAGAATGATGGTACAGTAAAGGTTGGAGGGAATAAGGGATGAAAGCAGATCTCGGCAATCCCAGGCATGAAGGTCACAGCCACAGTGCTTATTTGGACTACCACTGGGCCTGCGGGTCAAGGGCATACCTGCAACTGCCACCCAACTGGGGAGGAATGTGCTCACAAGTACAGTTGAATGCACCAGCAAAGGTAGTGCCCCGGAAGGACATACAACCAGACGGATTCCCCAAAATGGATACTCATCAAAGTAAGAAGAGATCTGTAGGGTTGATCAGAGCAAAAAGTGGGAACTATGCATCATCCAAAATGGAAGATGCCCTGTACGCAATACCACCAGAGCACAGACTGTTAAGCAGAATGGAAATGTTCTTCACGCCCATCGTTCCAGTAGTTCAGACAAGCACACACACCAAATGACTTCAAATAATGCATTCGGAGTTGATGCAGATGATAAATTCAACCATCAAATGGTTCACTGCCATCAAGATAGAGCTGCGAGTAGTCAGGTTAATGGCTCTCCAGAACAGATATGTTCTAGACCTTCCCACAGCCATGGAGAGCGGCGTGTGCACCAAGATCGGGTCTTCTTGCTGTACGTTCAATCCTGCCCACAATGAAGACAACAGTACCCTTACAGAGGCCATTACCCGGCTAGCAGAGCTGCATGTCAAAATGGACACAGAAACAAGCACTGTAGGAAAGGACGAAGGTTGGCTGTCGTATATCTTCTCATGGATAACAACATGGATGGCCAATGGGCTGAAAGTGTTGGTGGCAGCCCTGATACTGGTGTTGTTCGCCTTTTGTGTCATCAGAATAGCCATCACGCAATGCAAAAAGACCACTGAAACGACCAGACGGATGAAAGTATTGGTCGACTTTATGAAACTGAAGAAGATGAAGAGGCAAAGATACGGAATACACTTAAATAACAACTGACGCAGTGTCCTCTGTTCGCAGTAGGAACAGTGTTCGAGTTCCCATTCAACACCCGTGACTATTTGGGAAAATGGGTTTGGGGCAACCGAGGTGGATACTGCAGTTACCTGACATGGAGTTTGGACGACCATGCAAAATACCATGGACATCTCAGAGGGATAACAAAGGTTTGGCTCCCGAAATTACATGTGAACAGAGAGAGTCATTAAGGTAATGTGGCCGACTCGTCAACCAGAGGGGGGATTGAAGACTGAGGTACATGTATGGCCCTCATGACCTCGACACGACTCTCAGCCAGAAGACAAAGACACGACAGATGCACCTTACTCTTAGGCCCTTCACCGCCATCATCAACCTATCGCAGGTGTGAGAAATGTCACTCTCTCAGACAGCCCTTTAGACCATATGCAATCGATGATATGGAGGATATGGAGATGTCATCAATAGAATAAGTTGGCAGACTGCAAATCAAGAAATCAATGACATCATCACCATGTAGCTCCACATAGAGATGAAGTAAATTGCCAACCATTCACGAAGTTACACAAACATGCATTAGCTTGTCGCATATAGACAGAAAAACATGCTTATGACTTACGGAGGTAGAGGACGGACACACATACATCTCTCTATATATTCATATCTTTTGCCAAAGCTGAACCGCAAGACGGAAAGTATACATATATCCAGCTTACACATGCTTGATTGCCACTAACCAGGAAGGACATAAGGATAAATATGAAAGATATAGGCATATCAAACTAAAATGAGGAAGGGGAGACAGACTTCGAAATACATGGGCCGGCAAATCGATGCAGCCAGAGGCAAGCAGAACAATGCACCCAGCCAAGGACGAGTGGAGACTCGAAAGTTCCTGGTGACCAACACGATAAATCACCTGCAAGAAAATCAGGCTAAAATCCTCATAATTGTAGGCAGGAGAGCTCCATTTTGTGGTCTCAACACATGTGATCCCAGCAGAGCAAGACAATGCCCATTCAATAAAGGTAGACAAAGAGAAGCCATTTCCATAGAATTAGAGGTAGGATACAAATGTTGCTTACAAATTAACCACTGAATGCACTTTCCCAGGCTCAGGTGATCAGAGGTGGCAACATTAGGGAACACAAAGCACCTTCATGTTCATTCTCATTGCCTTGATTAAAGGTACACTCAGCCTGGTAACCGTCCAGGGTCCAAGGGCTGGGAGGACACAGTCTGCACAATCCAGAGTCACCTTTCACGTGAAGGTATAATATGTTGCAGGAGCCAATGGTCCTGACATTTGTAGCAACTGAAATTCCAAAGACCAGAGCACAATGCCTCATGTATTTATCACTCTGTACCACAAGAGGATGATTCCAAGGGAGAAGAGCCACACAAAGGTGGCTGTCCAGAAAGACGTTCCCATATGAAGATAGTTACATCAAGACTCAAGAAATGTTGGACGATTACTGGAATACAGACAAGACCATAGAATATATCACTGAAGGACCGCACAAAGGAGAAACAAGGGTAGAGACACAAAAGGAGTTGCAGTGTCCCAAGACAAGACCAAGGGAGATAGGAGGAATGCCAGAATGCATGGAACAACCACAGATGCTAGTATATGGATAAGTGGACACAGCAGATGGGTGGAGAGAAGGAGTGGCTGGGATCAAAGCACATGCGCTCCTAATAGTTCAAGTTGAAGTAGTGCAAAAGGAAAACGACAATTGCCTCAACGAATGGGAAGCAAGTGCAAAACTACTCACATGGGTGGAAAACAAAGTGGGGCCCATGTCCATTATACCACTTGAGGGCACTTCTTTGTTTCCAGAATGATGGTACAGTAAAGGTTGGAGGGAATAAGGGATGAAAGCAGATCTCGGCAATCCCAGGCATGAAGGTCACAGCCACAGTGCTTATTTGGACTACCACTGGGCCTGCGGGTCAAGGGCATACCTGCAACTGCCACCCAACTGGGGAGGAATGTGCTCACAAGTACAGTTGAATGCACCAGCAAAGGTAGTGCCCCGGAAGGACATACAACCAGACGGATTCCCCAAAATGGATACTCATCAAAGTAAGAAGAGATCTGTAGGGTTGATCAGAGCAAAAAGTGGGAACTATGCATCATCCAAAATGGAAGATGCCCTGTACGCAATACCACCAGAGCACAGACTGTTAAGCAGAATGGAAATGTTCTTCACGCCCATCGTTCCAGTAGTTCAGACAAGCACACACACCAAATGACTTCAAATAATGCATTCGGAGTTGATGCAGATGATAAATTCAACCATCAAATGGTTCACTGCCATCAAGATAGAGCTGCGAGTAGTCAGGTTAATGGCTCTCCAGAACAGATATGTTCTAGACCTTCCCACAGCCATGGAGAGCGGCGTGTGCACCAAGATCGGGTCTTCTTGCTGTACGTTCAATCCTGCCCACAATGAAGACAACAGTACCCTTACAGAGGCCATTACCCGGCTAGCAGAGCTGCATGTCAAAATGGACACAGAAACAAGCACTGTAGGAAAGGACGAAGGTTGGCTGTCGTATATCTTCTCATGGATAACAACATGGATGGCCAATGGGCTGAAAGTGTTGGTGGCAGCCCTGATACTGGTGTTGTTCGCCTTTTGTGTCATCAGAATAGCCATCACGCAATGCAAAAAGACCACTGAAACGACCAGACGGATGAAAGTATTGGTCGACTTTATGAAACTGAAGAAGATGAAGAGGCAAAGATACGGAATACACTTAAATAACAACTGACGCAGTGTCCTCTGTTCGCAGTAGGAACAGTGTTCGAGTTCCCATTCAACACCCGTGACTATTTGGGAAAATGGGTTTGGGGCAACCGAGGTGGATACTGCAGTTACCTGACATGGAGTTTGGACGACCATGCAAAATACCATGGACATCTCAGAGGGATAACAAAGGTTTGGCTCCCGAAATTACATGTGAACAGAGAGAGTCATTAAGGTAATGTGGCCGACTCGTCAACCAGAGGGGGGATTGAAGACTGAGGTACATGTATGGCCCTCATGACCTCGACACGACTCTCAGCCAGAAGACAAAGACACGACAGATGCACCTTACTCTTAGGCCCTTCACCGCCATCATCAACCTATCGCAGGTGTGAGAAATGTCACTCTCTCAGACAGCCCTTTAGACCATATGCAATCGATGATATGGAGGATATGGAGATGTCATCAATAGAATAAGTTGGCAGACTGCAAATCAAGAAATCAATGACATCATCACCATGTAGCTCCACATAGAGATGAAGTAAATTGCCAACCATTCACGAAGTTACACAAACATGCATTAGCTTGTCGCATATAGACAGAAAAACATGCTTATGACTTACGGAGGTAGAGGACGGACACACATACATCTCTCTATATATTCATATCTTTTGCCAAAGCTGAACCGCAAGACGGAAAGTATACATATATCCAGCTTACACATGCTTGATTGCCACTAACCAGGAAGGACATAAGGATAAATATGAAAGATATAGGCATATCAAACTAAAATGAGGAAGGGGAGACAGACTTCGAAATACATGGGCCGGCAAATCGATGCAGCCAGAGGCAAGCAGAACAATGCACCCAGCCAAGGACGAGTGGAGACTCGAAAGTTCCTGGTGACCAACACGATAAATCACCTGCAAGAAAATCAGGCTAAAATCCTCATAATTGTAGGCAGGAGAGCTCCATTTTGTGGTCTCAACACATGTGATCCCAGCAGAGCAAGACAATGCCCATTCAATAAAGGTAGACAAAGAGAAGCCATTTCCATAGAATTAGAGGTAGGATACAAATGTTGCTTACAAATTAACCACTGAATGCACTTTCCCAGGCTCAGGTGATCAGAGGTGGCAACATTAGGGAACACAAAGCACCTTCATGTTCATTCTCATTGCCTTGATTAAAGGTACACTCAGCCTGGTAACCGTCCAGGGTCCAAGGGCTGGGAGGACACAGTCTGCACAATCCAGAGTCACCTTTCACGTGAAGGTATAATATGTTGCAGGAGCCAATGGTCTCCCTGCAACCCTGCAGCATTGTAGATTGCTACAAGTGAGGTGGTCCCAGGTGGTGCCACCAGATATGGCTACCCAATTTTATAATTAACGCTTATATGATACATATATAGTTTGCCTAAACTGACCAATGTGAATGCCCGATAGGTTTCAGGGACAAAACTTGGTTTTGTGACATCACACCTGGATAAAACCGGGTGACACGCTCAGAAGATGAGAACCTTGGAGAATTCATGTTTTTCTAGTGTGATTCTTGGCTTTTTGTTAGAAAATAAAGACAGTAAATTTTGCCCCATGGCTGAGACTTCTGTTTTTACAGTGGGGAGTTATTGATGGGCCCAGAGTGTCTCTCCGCTGGTAATTGGGGTGATTGCTATAAGGCCCCTGCCACTCCTTGACAGTGGGCATGGCTGAAGATCGTGCTCACTGTCCAGGGCCAAAAGCCCTGGCAAGTGGGCCCAAAAAAGTGGGGGGTGTGTGCCATAGACATGGTCAAAGATAGTGGCCCGGTAGTGTTTTAAAATATAGAGTGAGGGCACCGGCCTAGTGGTTGCAAAAGAAACATATTGAGGGAACATATACCTTGGACATGGCCGTGGCCAGTGGCACATTAAAACACCTATGGTATAACAAAACCCTTGAAATTCACTGAAAGAACTTTCCTTAAAGTTTTGTTAAGTTGATCAGATTTATCGCAACACAATCCTTCAAATTCAGCAGATGTGGTAAGTCATGACCGCTTAACTCAGTGTGTTCTGTGAAGACATCATGAAGTAAGACAGACAACAGATTCACTTTTCTGAATAAAGTGGTTTATTTTTTTATGTCAGGGTGGAGTAAGGCCTAACTTGCCCTATGCTAAGGTGGGAATTTCCTACCTAAAGAAACTAAGGATAGTCTTTGTCATTAAGTTTAACTCAAAAAAACTGTGTGTCCAAAACCTATAATTGCCCTCATGACTAAAGATGCACAATTTGCAGGGATATTGGCAACCAAAAGAAACAGTGTTCAAAATAAAGGTTACAGGCTTCTTTCAGCTCACATTTTGCTTTTCAGCTTTCCCTTCCCCAAGAGTTCAACACAGTTCCAAAAAGGTCTTAGGGATCCCTCCCGCAAAAGTTTAACACAGTTAAAGTCTTGGGGGTTCTCTTCCCTAAGAAGTCAGCTCTCCAGCATCAAACCTACAATCAGTTCAACATCTCTTGGCTTTCAATAATAATTTCAGTTCAACTTTGTAACTATCCAGGTTTCTCAATAGTTCATACAGATTGTTATTTTCTTCAATCACTGCAGTCATTGTTATACAATACAGCATGTGTATCTTAGCGTTCCCCGGATCTTTCCAAGTAGGGGTCACTCGGTCTAGGCGCAGTTGTCGGACCACACGGTCCACCCATTACAGGCCACGCAACCGATAACCGTTGGCTTTTTGTTCTGTTCTCTTGGTTCTTCCAAAAGGGGTCACTTGGTCTAGGCACAGTTGTCGGACCACACATCCACACATTACAGGTCAGGCAACCGATAACCATTACATGTTGTAACAAACTTCTGTTTTCTCTTTATGCACCTGTATCATTAGTTGGCACTTAATTCTGCTTCTCCTTAACTGTCTCTTGGATTCACCACCAGGTGTTTTCCATACCTTTTGTTATCCCTGGGCTCACCCTTATTTCAGCTTCTTCTTAGCATGCCTAATATTTAATACAACCCTTCAGGCTTTCTTGCCAACACAGGGTTTTCTCTAAACCAGTGTCCTCAGTCAACATTCAATGCTGTACCTTCTTGGCGGTCTCTTGACTTTATCACAACATGTATTTCACACAATTCACTCCCTGGTGTTCATCCTTTTTCACCATCTTGCTTTCACATTGCCCATTAGTCTTCATCACTTACTTTTCACTCTATTCATGAGTATTCATTACTTACTTCACTTTGTTTAGAAATGTTTATTAATTGCCTTCACTTGGTCTATAAGTGCTCATCACTTTGCTTTCACTCGTGCCGTATTTTCATACACTTTTCAAATGTTTCCTTCAGTTCGGTATTCTATAATTCTTGCTGAAATCTTAAAGTTACTTTGCAGCTGGTTCGGTATTCAAAATTCCTCAATTCGGTTTCCAACCACCAATAACATTAGTTTCAATTCCTTCAGCATTTTCCTATGCCCCTTTCCAGCCCCCATAGCGCCCAGGAAAGTGTCCCCCCTTTCACACTCACCACTGTACGGCTTCTCACCGGGCATCTTCTTTCTTGTGTTCGGCTTCTCCCTGCTCCGCTTGAGTGCTGGTATGCAGTGCTCGCTGCCTTTGAACCCTGCTGCAGCGGCCCGCCGCAGTCTGGAGCTGTCAGTGTCCCATAGTTCTAGCTGTGGACACGGTACATGGGACAGGCCCCGGTGTCTCCCTCACCCCTCTGCAACACATGGCAACCTTATCACCGGCCCCTCTCCAGCCTGCTCCAAGTCTGCCAGCCGCATTGGCCTCTCCGGGCAGGTCTATCCTCTTGTCATGCTGGTCTCCCATTTTATACACCTGTGGACCCTTAACAGGTTGCAGGTGCAAGTTCTTTGCTTGACTATAGTTTAATCTATTAGTGGGACATGCCTCACCAGTCCAATGGAATTCCTCCACAGCCCTCTTCCTCGTCCCAGTAGCAAAGTAGTGTGAATGAATGGGAGTGTGCATAACTCCCGGTTGCCTCTTCCTTGTCCGAGTCTTAAAGGGAAATTATTGTGGGACGGTCTGTGTATGTGAAAGAAGTAAAGGCTGACAATAACCTATGAAGGCAGGGGGATGGTAAGGTTCAGACTGACAAGGGAAAGGGGGATTCCATGTCTCATCTAAGGGTACCTCGCCTCTCTCTCCAAGACGCCCCTACCCAAGTAGTCCTCCCTCGCAGACCCACCCGCAGGGTCAAGATTCAAAAGAGAAAACCTTTACCTTGCCACATTAGTAGAGGAAGTAGGTGAAAAGGAAGGGAGAATGTCCTCAGGTTTCTCATATACCCTTCCCCTATAAATAAGTCCTCCCTCACAAGGTACATATGCTGATGGCTTCTTGGGGGTTTAGGTTGCAAGTCTGATGGGATCGATGACCAATTCCACACAGAAGTTGTGGGTATGAAAGATTCCGCTTGCCAGCTCTTGAATGGTGAGAACTGTGATGGCATATGTTGACTGCCTGCAGTAATGATGGGAAACTGGGGAAGTCAGTCCCAATAATAGTTTCCTCTGGTAGACCAGGGATAATGGCTGAAGGGAAATTGGTGGTTGCCCTTATACTTAGATGGGTAAACCACTTCGGTATAAACATCTTGGTCCCCGTGGACACAAGTGATTTTCACTAATGATGGCCTTTTTAATTTCTCAGGAGATACGAGATCTGTTAGCACTGCTGTCTGTTTTCTACCAGAATCTACTAGGGCTTGAACTGAGATTCCGTGGACAAGACTTAGTTCATAAGTGGACTTTGCTGATGTGCCACAAAAGAAGTTGATCTGGGTTTCTACATTTTCATAAGAACCTGGAACTTCCCATTCTTCCCCTGCCACACATCCAATTTCCATGGGTTCTTTGCTTTTATTTTGGGGAAAATTCCTAGCTAAATGTTCTGGCTCTTTACATGAAAAACACATTGGGATCATGGGTTTTGTTGGACTACTCTCCTCTCTTCTTATTTCCTCTTTGGGTTTGGGGTCTGGTCTTTTCTCTATCTTTCCTCTATCCCTGCTATTAACGTTCCTGGATCGAATAGGGAAATCAGTTTGTTCTTTGGGAAAGAAATGTGGTCGAATAGGCCCCTTATTTTCTTTCCTTTCTTCTGTTCGATGTAACATATGGAAGCGTTTGTTAGCATCAGAAGCATTTTGAGCCGTTTCAATAGCTAAGAAAGGGTGGGCTTATTCAATTATAAGACTTAACGTTGAAGTGAGGGAGATAGGGAGTTAATAAATTGCTCTATGCTTAGGGCTTCCAAAACTTAAGGCAAGGTTTTCTTTCCCAACCACAAAGATAGTGTATTCTTAACTTGCTCTCCCAATTATGTTGTTGTTTCTCCAGGGATCAATTTAAGACTTAAGCTGGTTTGACCCAGAGGCCTTTCTTGATTTTATTGAAAGAGTCTGTCCCTGGGAGGTTTAATAATTGATAGGAAGTTTGTAATTCTCCTTTGTGCAAGGGACCTAGGTAACAGTTTTAATTCATCCCCCATCGGAACTGAGTTGCTAATCTCTCGAAGTTCAAGAAAAAATTTCTGAGATCATCCCCTTCTTTGTATAATTATAATTGGTTATTTATAACGCACGTAATACCCAGAGATTTCTAAGCGCGGACCAAGGGATCGAACCTGTGTTGCTCCGCGTCGTCTTGCTTCCAAGGCAAGCGCGTTGTTGCCCCTGGGCTATGCTCCTGAGACTTAGGATTTAAGAACTCCCAAGGGAATGTTTGCTTTATCTTGAGTGGCAATCAACCATTCCAACCCTGTTGCAAATCATTCTTCAGCCTGAATTTGAGGTGAAATTAGCTGTGCTAACACCTCCTCTAAGGTTGCCATAATGACTGGAGAGGATATGGTTGCAATTGAAATTCCTTCAGTCGAACACACCAAAAATAAATAGGTCCTCTGTGGTGTCGGATTTTACATCAATTTCAGCTGGACTGATAGGATTTGGATCCCCTTTTTGTTTTTCCGCTTCTACTAATTCAGAGGGAGAATGAGGGAAAGGAGCAGAGGAGAATGCTTGTTCCAGACTGAAGAGACCTAAGACCCCAAGTCGAATAAAGGTCCTGGGTTTTCTGATAGTTAAAAACATTTTGTCCCAGTGTTTTAAATGATAGATGGCCAAGGTAAGGGAATCAAGATCTAGAATATATCCTGACACTTAACCAGGATCTGCAATTGAATGGAAAGTGACTTCCATTAGTGTTTAACTCTATCTTTATCCTGAAGTATTGCCATTGTGTCCTTCCCTGAAGGTTAACTACCAGCCACATAGGGGTCCCTCAACCTGTATCAATTGAGTAAATCCCACTCCCTGACACCATCTGTGAAGGCATCATAAAGTTAGACACAAACAACAGATTAACTTTTCTGAATATAGAGGTTTATTTTTCTTTATGCAAGGATGGAGTAAGGCCTAACGTGCCCTATGCTAAGGTGGGAATTCCCTACCTAAAGAAACTAAGGCTAGTCTGCGTCATTAAGTTCAACTCAAAAAGTCTGTGTGTCCAAACCCTATACTTGCCCTCATGACTAAAGATATACAATGTGTAGGGGTGTTAGCAACCAAAAGAACCAGTATTCAAAATAAAGGTTCTGAGCTTCTTCCAGCTCCTGGCTTGCTTTTCAGTTTCATCTTCCCCAAGTTCAACACAGTTCCAAAAAGGTCTCGGGGTTAGCCTTCCCAAGAGTTCAACACAGTTCACAACATCTCAGGGCTCCATTCCTTAAGAAGTCGGCTCTCCAGCATCAAACCTAGAATCAGTTCAAAATCTCTGGGCATTCAATAATAATTCCAGTTCAACTTTGTAATCGTCCAAGTTTCTCAATAGTTCATACAGATTGTTCTTTTCTTAAATCACTTCAGTCATTGTTATACAATACAGCATCTGTAGATTAGCTTTCCTTAAATCTTTCCAAGTAGGGGTCACTCGGTGTAAGCAGTTGCCAGACACATTCATACCATTATCACTCTGTTCTAAAAACAGTCCTCTCTGTAAAGAAGACATTTGAGCAATCTGCTTATGACTTTACACCTGGTTAACAAAGGGGGTCTGTTCTGACGTGTAACGTTTTTTGGGGGGGCTACTTATTGATTGTAGTAGGCCTAGGTAATTTCTATTGTGTCCAAGAAAATACAAAAACACTTTAAATGTGAAGATGTACAAGAAGGAGTTCAGACAAAAATAGATATCAATCTGACAGCTTTTAAATTTATTTTGCTGCTGTATGCATTTAGTAGTCATCCATCAGTAGTATTAATAAAGAGGTTTTTGTAGAGAAAACAAACAGAAATGCAAAAAATTCATTCACAAATACTGAGTGTGCAGGGAGGTTAATTCACAGTCTTAGCCTTGCCCTCACACGATTGTTATGACAAGATAAATTGCAGAAATGCAAAGATAAAACAAGATAGTGCTTTAAAGAACACTATCTATATTCAATACAAGACATGTTAGGTCACCCTCCAGCCTGGCTACAGACAACCAAGAGTTTCCTCATTTACTGATTCTGATTTGGTTGTCTTGTATTAAATACATGTTAATCACTTGTCACTAGAGGTGGTGGTTACACAGTGTTCTTTAAAGCACTATCTTGTTTTATCTTTGCATTTCTGCAATTTATCTTGTCATAAAAATCGTGTGAGGGCAAGGCTAAGGAACAAGTTACTTACCTGTAACTGTTGTTCTCCAGCATGGGTCTGGCATGGATTCACATGCTCATGAATATTCCCCGTCGTCAGGCTGGGAATCCTCGGTAAAGAAAAAACCAGTATCAGTTTCGTTTCTGATCTGTCTTTCGTAGTAATAACCAATCACTGGTCTCTGCGTCATACTGACCACAGCCAATGACTGCCCTCTACCTAAGCACCGCCTCTGGCAGCCATCTTCAGATTTGGAAGCACGTGAAGTGGCAGTATGACCAAGTGAAGAGCCGCAGAGGGGTAGGCGGGAGGGTTCGCATGTGAATCCATGCCAGACCCATGCTGGAGAACAACAGTTACAGGTAAGTAACTTGTTCCTTCTCCAGCATGGGGTCTGGCATGGATTCACATGCTCATGAATAAAGAATACATAGCAGTACACACATGCACAACCACGGGAGGTGGCAACGGCTCAACATTAAGCAGTACATCAAACTCAACATTAAGCATCTTACCTCCTCACCAGGCTCACCTCAGGCGAACAGGTTGCGCAGCACTGCTTGGCCGACCCTGGACTCCTCCCTGGAATCCCGATCGACGCAGTAGAATTTCGTGAAGGTGTGCGTCGACCTCCACGTAGCAGCCCTGCATATGTCCAGCAGGGGCACACCAGAAAGGAACGCCGTGGTAGCTGCGATCGCTCTGGTGGAATGGGCTCTCGGACGGCCAGGCAGCGGTCGGTTTGCCAACCGATGACAGTACATGATACAGCCGGAGAGCCATCTGGAAATGGAAGCCTTCGAGAGAGCCTTCCCCTGATTGACAGGTCCAAAGTTCACAAAGAGTTGTGACGTCTTCCGAAGACACTTCGTGCGGTCCACGTAGAACTTCAGCGCTCTAGCCACATCCAGCGAGTGCAAAGTCCTCTCAGCCGGCGACGAAGGCGACGGGAAGAACACAGGCAACACCAAGGGTTCGTTGAGATGGAAGTCCGACGGTACCTTGGGCATGAAGGAGGGGTGCGTCCTGAGCACTACCCTCGTGTCGTGAAAAGTCAAGTACGGGGCCTTGCATGAAAGGGCCTGGATCTCTCCCACCTGTCGTGCGGAGGTGATGGCCACAAGAAACGCTGTTTTCCACGACAGAAACTTCAACGGGGCCGAGTGCAGAGGCTCGAACGGAGGTCCCATGAGCTTGGTCAGCACCACGTTGAGCTCCCACGCCGGGGCCGGAGCCTTCACCGGCGGGAACGATCTGAACAGTCCCTTCATGAACTCTTTCACCAGACGATGAGACCACAAGGACGTCCGGCCCGTGGTTCTGGTGTATCGGGAGATCGCAGCAAGATGAATCTAGATGGACGCGTGTGCCAGTCCAGCTTTGGCCAGCGTCAGCAGGTACGGCAGTACCTGGGGAGCCGTAATCCGTAGAGGGTTAATCTTCTGTGCGTGGCACCAGACAGAGAACCTCTTCCATTTGTGTCCGTAGCATTTAAGAGTCGAGGACGCCCTGGCCTTTGCAAGAACCTCTCTGCAGTCGGCCGGTATGTCATATCCTCCAAACTCTAGCGCTGCAGGAGCCAGGCCTGCAAGTTCAGCGATTTCGGGTCGTGGTGGAGGATGGCGCCTCCTTCCCTGGAGAGAAGATCCGCGTCCACCGGCAGCTTGATTGGCGGGGACGCTGACAAGTCCAGAAGGTCCGGGAACCATATCTGCCTCGGCCACGCAGGTGGGACGAGGATCATCCTGCACCGTGACCTCTTGAGCTGGTTGACGAGCCGGATTAGCAGTGGCAAAGGAGGGAACGCGTAGAGGAACAGGCCCTCCCAGGGGAACGAGAAGGCATCGCCCATGCTCCTCGCCTGGGGAAACCTGCTGGCGAACCTCCGGCACTTGGAGTTCGTCGCCGTCGCGAACAGGTCGATCTGGGGTGTGCCCCACCGTCGGAAGAGGCGATCCACTAGATCCTGCCGTAGTTCCCACTCGTGGCACGAGCGCAGCTCCCTGCTGAGTGAGTCGGCGATGGTGTTTTTTATCCCTGCCAGATGAAACGGCACCAGAAACATCCTTTGGGCGACGGCCCAATGCCACAGGTCCTGCGCCTCCTTGGACAGCGCTGGGGACCTGGTTCCGCCCTGTTTCCTGATGTAAAACATGGTGGTGGTGTTGTCGGTGAAGATCCTCACCACCTTGCCCTTGAGGGACGGAAGGAAGGACCTGAGGGCCCAGAACACTGCACGGAGCTCCAGGACGTTGATGTGGAGGGACTTCTCCGTCGGGAGCCAAAGGCCCCTCGCGTGCAGATTTTTGGTGTGCGCTCCCCACCCTTCCAGGGAGGCATCGGTGGTCACTGTCTCCTGGTGGTCTGGGGTCTGGAAGTCCATGCCCGCCGTCAGATGCGTGCGGTTGGCCCACCACCGGACCGCTCGGCGGAAACTCTCGTCGAGTGTGATCCTCTCCTCGAAGCTGCCCGTCGTTTGGATCCAGCGCGCGTCCAGGAACTCCTGCAACGGGCGCATCCGGAGCCTGCACATGGGAATGAGGTAGATGCAGGAAGACATCATTCCGAGGAGGGACTTGATGGACCTCACCTTGGCCGCGTCGGAAACCAACATCCGCTGTACCTTGCCCAGGATGGACCTGGTCCTTTCCTCCGACGGGGAGGCCAGAAGAGACACTGTGTCGAGCTTCGCTCCCAGAAACAGTGCGTTTTGCGCGGGTACCAGGTGAGACTTGGCGTAGTTCACGGAGAATCCCAGGTCCGTGAGAAGTCGGACGGTCCTTGCCGTGTGCTCCACGGCGAGCTCCCTCGTCTTGGCTCGGATGAGCCAGTCGTCCAGGTAGGGGTAGACGTGGATCCCCTCGCGGTGCAGCTGCGCCGCCACCGGTGCAAGGCACTTGGTGAATACCCTGGGTGCCGACCGTAGTCCGAAGGGGAGGGCTTTGAACTGGTAGTGACGCCCTTGGACCACAAACCTGAGGAATTTTCGGTGCCCCTTTAGGATGGGAATATCGAAGTAGGCATCCTCCAAATCCAACGACGACAGGAAGTCTCCTTCCTCCAGCTGACCCAGGACGTGCTGGAGGGTGACCATCCGGAACTTTTGCGCCTTGATGAACTTGTTCAGACGTCGCAGGTCCAGGATGGGGCGCCATCCCCCCGTCTTCTTCTTCACGAGGAAGTATCTCGAGTAAACTCCGGAGCCCCGAAGCCTCTTTGGGACGAGTTCGATGGCGCCCTTCCTGAGCATCGCCTTTACCTCCAGGAGAAGTTGAGGGACGTGAAGTTCTTTCCTGGCCACGTGGGGGACGCGCGGACACCTTCTTTGAAACTCGAGCGCGTGGCCCCGGGCCAAGGCGTCCAGCACCCAACGGTCGGTGGAGATGGACTCCCACACGCTGACGAAGCTCGCCAGCCGGCCTCCCACCGGGGTGCTTCGGTGGGGGCCCGACCCCACGGTCGGTTCAATCCTGCTTCGACGAGGCTTTGCCGCCTTGACCTCCTTGGCGACGACGGCGGGGTCCGCCAGACTTGCCTCGTCCTCTGTAGGCCTCCTGAGCCGACGAGCGGGCCGCTTGACGGTAGGTGGAGAAACCGCCGCCGGAACTTTTGGAGGCGCCCTTGCCTCCGCTGCTCCGAAAGGGCGTCCGTCGTTGTTGCAGAACTCCAAGGGCCCGGGCCGTCTCGGTGTCCGCTTTAATGGCCTGAAGGGAATCGTCCACTGTTTTCCCAAACAGGTTGTTCCCATCGAAGGGCATGTCCAGGACTCTGGTCTGAACGTCTTGACGGAAGTCCGTAGCCTTGAGCCATCCACGCCGCCTAAGGCAAACGCCGTTGCCCAACTGGCGAAACCCAGTGTCGGCGATGTCCGTCGCAACGGTAATGGCGTGGTCCGAAGCCACCTCACCTTCCTGCAGGATCTCTAGGGCCTCTGCCCTCTTGTCGTCCGGCAAGAAGTCCAGTAGGGGAGCCAGTTTGTACCAGAGCTCCCTGTCATAGCGGGCCACGATAGCCAAGGCGTTGGCCGCTTTAATCGTCGTCGCCGCAGACGAGATGACTCTGCGTCCCATAGCGTCCAATTTCTTTCCCTCGCCGTCCGGTGGGGAAGTCTATGTGGAGGCCGCACCCCCCCCGCTTTTTTCCTGGCCGCCGCGGAGACGACGGAGTCCGGGGTAGGCTGCGCCCGGAGGCACAGGGGGGCCGTGTCCGGGACCCGGTACTTCTTCTCGTACCGGTCTCTTCTAGCTGGCGTCGTGGAAGGGTTCTTGAGGAGGGTGAGGCCCTCATCCCAAATGTCGTCCAATAGAGGCACTGAGAGGACCGTCTTCCTCTTGGCCTCGCGCCGCTGATAAAGGAAACCCTCCTTCTTCTTCTCCTCAGGGCAGAGTTGGAAAAGCTCGGATGCCCTGGTGATCATGGAGTGGAACGATCCAATCTCGTCGGGCGGAGAAGCCCTGGTGGGAGGCGACGACGGTACATCCTCGTCGTATACCTCGTCGTCCGTACCCGTCGCTGCCGTGTCAGTCCCCGTATCATCCCCTCGGGTGGACGGGGAGGAGGGCTGGAAGGGGCGCGACGGCTGAAAAGGAGGCGGAGGGTGAATCCTTCTTTTCTTGGTAGGGGGAACACCAGAAGGTCCCGGTTCTGGGTCCCCCGACGGGAGAGGTTCCGTCGGCAACGGTAGTCTCGTCCTTATCTCTGAGCATAAGGACTGTATAGCCGACAAAATGGCCGCCGAGTTGTCTCGCGGCGCTGGCAGAGGGGAATCCGACGGGCGATCAGGGGCCCCGTCGGTACCCTCGACGATGTCGTCGTCACCTGCGTCGGGATCCATCCCGACGGGCCGGTCTTCTTCCACGCCGAGGCCGTGGCTTAAGACTTCGACCAGCTCCTCCTCCGAGGTTGAGGCCGAATCTACGACGACGCCCTGCCCCCCCTTTTTCTTCCCCACGGGGGATTTTACGGGGGTCCTATCGATGGGCACAAAAGAGGACTCCCTCCGAGGTGGCAGGGAGACTCTGAGCCCCGAGGTCGCCACCACTGGTGTAGCCTCCACAGGCTGAGCCAGGGCCACCGCCACAGTTTCGATAGAGGGCTTGGCCGGATGGATTAAGGCCTTCACCACCATAGGTGTGCTCACCGCCTTATCCTTGAGGGGGGGGACACTGCCTCGCTCCCCCTCCGCCTTCGAGCTCGACCGAGGCCTCTCCAGGAGCTTCGCCGGGTGCTCGGCCTTCCTCTTACCCGACCCAGAGCGTTGGCTCGTGGTTGATGGTGCCGGGGAGGGTGCGCCCTGCCTGGCGCCCGTAGAGCCCGACCGTTCGGCGCTCCCGGTGCCAGCGGACTCGCGGTGCTTGGCCTTATGTTGGACCCCCGTCGCCGGGGCGTCCTCAAAGGTCTTAGAAGACCGCTCGGCTTTCTTCCTCTTCTTCTCGCCGGACGGGCTCTTCCCTTCCAGCCAGTTGGCGAGACGTTGATGGCGGTCCTTCATGGTCCGCTCCGACATGTTGCCGCAACACGCACAGTCCTTCTCCACGTGCGTCTTGTCCTCATGTAGGCAGTAAAGACAAAAAGAGTGTTCGTCCTCCTTGAAGACGTTCTGCAGCTGACATCCAGGGCAGACCCTGAACAGCTTTCCGGGCGTCGAGCTCCCCTTCTCCTGGGCCATGACCGGGCCTGAGAAACTTCTGGAGTCCTCCAAAAGCGTAGCTCGACGAAATCTTCACCCTTGAGGGGCGCAGGCGAATTCGACACGGGTCCCCGTTGATCGGATGGAGAATCGGTGGAGCTTGAGGCTCTTCTGACCGAAAAAACGTGAAAAAATAGCACTAACGCTCGAGAGCAATAGCACGAGGATCCCAACACATGAACGTGCGGTAAAAATCTGAAGATGGCTGCCAGAGGCGGTGCTTAGGTAGAGGGCAGTCATTGGCTGTGGTCAGTATGACGCAGAGACCAGTGATTGGTTATTACTACGAAAGACAGATCAGAAACGAAACTGATACTGGTTTTTTCTTTACCGAGGATTCCCAGCCTGACGACGGGGAATATTCATGAGCATGTGAATCCATGCCAGACCCCATGCTGGAGAAGTCTGTGAATTAACCTCCCTGCACACTCAGTATTTGTGAATTAATTTTTTGCATTTCTGTTTGTTTTCTCTACAAAAACCTCTTTATTAATACTACTGATGCATGACTACTAAATGCATACAGCAGCAAAATAAATTTAAAAGCTGTCAGATTGATATCTATTTTTGTCTTAACTACTCCTTGTACATCTTCACATTTAAAGTGTTTTTGTATTTTCTTGGACACAATAGAAATTACCAAGGCCTACTACAATCAATAAGTAGCCTCCCCAAAAAACGTTACACGTCAGAACAGACCCCCTTTGTTAACCAAGTATCACCAGCCCATTGTTCTGCCGTAGTTGGGCTATCCCTCCAGTTACCAGTATGACTTTACACCTGTCTGCCAAAGAATACAAAATAGATAACTAGCGGCAGTTCCAGAAGTCAACATATCAACATATGGCGAGCAACTTACTGTCATTACACGCAATCAAATGTAAGGAATTGACCATGTAAAATAGCAAAGGCTAGGGAGGGTAGCCTTCAAGGGTCAACAATGTTAAACACTTTCTTGTAAGGACAAATATTAATCAGGACTAGAGTGGCTAATGTACTGGATTGACAAAATGTGTAATTGTTTTTCGTACCAGTGTTTGAAGCTGGCATTCCACTTCACGTTTTGGACTATCACTCCCATTTATACTCGCCAATGCCTATTGCTGGGTAGTGCTAGTGGAATTTGTAATGTAAAACCTCTAGAAATCCAAAGCTTGCAGACTTCTCCTATATTGCATCTCAATTATCAAGTGCTATGTGCAAGAATAACATACTGCAGTTCCCCAACCATTATTTACAATGCTTGATGCATGTTTTCAGACCTTCATAAAACACAGTGTATATTGCATCTATGCTATATGTTCAGATACAGTCAAAATGTTCACCTCAGGGCTGGTACTTACAAGTGAGGTCACTGAGGCGGTCGCAGGTGACATCCTGCTCGATTTCTCATATGTCATCGCTGATGCCATCTGACATGTCCTAAGTGGCTACGAAGTACGATTAAGGGGAAGGGATGTACATGTTGCAAGTATTGCCGAGTGTTGTTTGAGGTGGTCGCAGTAAGGAGTCAGACACAGTTTTGGTTTGTTCCACAATACTTTTATTTAAATAATAAATGGGGTGGGAAATATGCCTTACTTGTCCTAACTTTCTGCATCTTTCTTTCGAGATCGAAAGGGGACATTGATATGGGCGTGACTGTAACACTATCCCTAACGTGACGTGTAGTGTACCCAAAATCCCTCACGTGTCGAGGTCCCTCTGATTGTGCTTTTTCTGCCATAAGGGAGCCTTATGGTCAGCGTGAGTACAGAAGAGAGAAGGTGTAATATGTATAAATTCCTTCTACTCCACGAGGGGAGGAAGCGTGGGCACACTTGAATCTAATCAGATACAATCATCAGAAATGCTATTACGGTGAGTAATGCATGTCTTTTGATGGTTGTTAATCTGTTTAGAATCACATGCTGTGCATAGACTAGCGGCAGTACCCAGACATGGTGGTGGGACGTGTGAAGGAACAGTAGCAAAGAGATGTCTTAGCACCGCTTGCCCCACCTGAGAATCAGACCTAGAGTGTGTATCTAGGTAATAGTGTTGTGTAAAGGTGTGAAGGTGTGAACAGAACTCCAGGTTGCTGCATTGCAAATGGGCTCAAAAGGAACATTTGCAATGAATACTCTGGTAGCCCCCGTGCCCCGAGTAGAGTGTGCTGTAGGTTGAAGGGCAGATCTCCCTTGGCAAGAGAGTAGCACAGTGTGATGCAGTTTACAATCCACTTTGAAATAGTCGAGTTAGAGACAGGGTCTACTTCTCTACCAGCTGCCACTGAACCGAACAACTGGTTTGTCTTTCTTAGTGGTTTTGTCTTTTCCAGGTAATAGATAACCGCTCTCCTTACATCTAGTGTGTGGAGGCTTCTTTCTGCCATGTTAGCATTGTTCTGGAAAAAGGTGGGTAGTTCTATGGATTGGTTCACATGGAAATTTGAAATACATTTAGACACAAACTGTGGGTGAGTGCGCAGGACCACTTTATCTTTGTGAATTGTGACAAATGGTTCTTGAACTGAAAGGGTTTGCAGTTCACTAACTCTCCTTATTGATGTGATCACCACAGAGAAGGCTGTCTTGTAGGTGAGTGCTTTAAGACTAGCCTTATGGATAGGTTCAAAGGGGGTGCCTCCTTAGTCTAGTAAGTATCATGTTCAGGCCCCATCCTTAGTACGGGTTGGGAATGGGGGGATTAATTCTCTTTACACCTTCCATCAAGGCCTTTATTACTGGAATTTTCCAGCACAAAACCTTTGTTTGAGACGTGGTGTATGCCGAAAGTGCAGCTAAGGGGACCTTTAAGGAATTGAAAACAAGGTCTGAATCTAGCAGGTGAGTTAGGTACAGGACAATATGTGTTGGTGTGCATTCAATCAGATTGATGCTCTTGCCATTACACCAGATGACAAAGCGTTTCCATTTGCTGGAGTAGCAATGTCTGGTGTTAGGTTTCCGTGCTTCCCCGAGTATGTCCATACATCTCTGAGGGAGTTGGAGGTGACCAAACTATGACCTCAGGGGCCAGGCTGCTAAATTGAGAGTTTGAGGGCATGGATGTAGTCTCCTCCCGGGTCTTGCGACAGCATGCTATAGGGGCATGGCAGCTTCTTTGGAGGGAAGACTGACATTGCCATGAAATGGGAGAACCAAGGTTGGCGGGCCCACATCAGGGCCACCAGAATCATCTTGATTGGTTCCTGGTGAATCTTGTGTACTATCCTGTTGAGCAGTGGAAAAGCGTAGAGAAATTTCCCTGACCATGTTATCCAGAGACCGTTCCCCGTGGAGCGGTTCTGCACGTATCTGGAGGCGTAATCTGGGTATTGTGCGTTCTCCAGAGTTGCAAACAGGTCGCTCTCTGGGAAGCCCCAGTCTGCAATGACTTTGAGAACAATGTCTTCGTGTAACTGCCATTCGTACTCTACGGGTAGTGGGAAGTCTCTGCTGAGTATGTCCACGAGAAGATTGAGTTCCCCTGGAACGTGTTGTGACAGGAGAAACATTTTGTGTTTGCGAGCCCATTTCCATATGTTCTGTGACAGTTTGGATAGCACTGGAGAGTGAGTGCCCCCTTGCTTGTTCAGGTAATACATGGCTGTAGTCGTGTCCGTGAGGACTAGGACTGTCTTCCCCTGGAGGTGTGTTTGGAATGCCTTCAGGGCCTTGAATACTGCTGGCAGTTTCAACAGGTTTATGTGGTTGGTTGCTACCGCTGGGGCCCACATGCTGTGCACAGTCTGATGAAGGAGGTGAAGCCCCCCAACCCCCGTCAGACGCGTCTGTGGTAAGAGTGGCTTCTGCTGCGGGGGTGGTGAAGGATTTCATCTGCAGAAGGTTTTCCCTTGACCACCACTGCAGAGTCTTAATGAGGGCTGCTGAGACAACCACTAGATCGTCCCACTTGTAGAGAAGGAGCCAAGTACCACCACCTCAACCATCTCGCCCATTTTGCCTATATGTTGGGAACCAGAGTGTGAGACACGTGCAGTACCAGTGAAAACACCAATACCGAGGAGACTCCTGGAAGTAAGGTTCCCATTCAGAAAGCCATACCTGCATACACAACAGTATGATGACCATTTGAATGAAATCAAAGAAGAGACAGAGAAAATGTCCCGAAGAAAAGAATGGGGACATCACACACACGAAGCCTGATGTACATATAAGAGATGCAGAGACAAGAGAATAAAAATATTCTATAAGGCATCAAGAAAGTATCAAAGATAGGTGACATCTTGGGCTCAAGATGAAGAAACGTATGCTGCAGAAACGATGAAGATACCAAGTCATTTTACACATGTCCATCTGCAAAGAAATGCAATCAGATGAAGTATTCTTGAGGCTAGCTATGTAGTTAATAGATTGCGGCATGCGCCAATGTATTCATATATAGGAGCAGGTAAAGAATGGATGATTCCACTACATGTTTTAGCAGTGCTGTACCAGAAAATAATGGCCTCTTTTCCAGTGTGTCGCAGTTGAAAAAGCAATTGAATTACAGAAGCAGATCTCAGAAAGGTGAGGCTGGATCAGCCCCAAGAACCCAAGGTCTTATCGGACTGGGATGAACAGACATTGGTTACAATTGTGTGAAAGAACAAAACTCCTGTTCAGAAGACATGGATAAAAACAAGGAAGACGTTAGAGGTCTATTAAAAAAAAGTATTTTAAATGCACCAGAGCTCAAATTTGTGGTCTTCAGTCACGTGGAAGGATGAAGTTAGACAAACATGACAAACCACACCTACGCATGAAGGCAGAGTGTGCCTTCACTCCCCTGAATTCTCCAGAGCAAAGAACATTTCCAAGGACAAGTTCAAAGCCTTAATTGACAGCAGACCACTGAGGTGATGATAGATGATATGGTAATTGGTGGGAAGCTATGGTTATGACCTGCTGACCAGCACCTGGAAATCTAGCCTGCGTGCTGCTAAAGTAGGTGGAAAAGTACTAATGGATGTAAGAGTGCCAACCAATTGTAGGGGGCTGCGTAATTAAGGGCCCTATTGTTTGTGTAACCAATGGGACATCATGTATTTAGTGACATTCATAATGACCTGTTTGAGGGGAGGGCTTAGTTGCCCCACCTGATGTTAAGCAGACTATCATTTTCTTAGACTAATACGGAGCGTATACTTGGATGTGCCCTTAGAACCAATCACTCTTCATTAGGTATTTGTAGTTTGCCACGTAGGAGGACTTTAGTAAATATGTAGGTTAAACGTCATCAATGACGAGTTTTTAATATAAAGTATGATGCTTTTTCTGAAACAAATTGAGAGACTATGTGGTGAGACGTCTGTTGATGTCCGTTGTACTCCCTGTTTTAGATAATTGATATTAAAACAGTCAACCTTTTTGCCAACTACCTGAGTCATTTCGATTATTGATGTTTTTTCCATACCTTCGGCATCATGATTCATCTCATATTAATGCTACCTCATCTTAAAGGACTGGGTCGAGTCCCCCAGTTCACACTGGCTGCTGGCCTGACACCATTGGCTCGAGAGCCACTCTTGCATGGGGCGCATGCACAGACGTGCGTGTGGAGCTAAGTAAATGCAAGAGGCCATCATCCCTAACAGTCGCATGGCTTTGCGTACAGTCACCTCATGACTGGCTACATAGTGAGGTATCTGGAACATCATGTTTTGAACCCTGTCGTTGGAGGTAAAGAGACCGTCTTTGGTCTGAATTAGAGCCCCCAGAAACTGTTTGACTTGGCTGGAGTCTAGGCTGGACTTTTTCTGGTTTATCCAGAACCCTGGACTGAAGAGGAGATCTATCGTCTTTTGGGTATTTGTCAGGCATGTTCCGTACAAATCCCCTGTTATTAGCCAGTCGTCGAGGTATTGGTAGACTGGGATGAACTGCCTGTGGAGCTGAGGCAATGACGAAGGGAAGAACCTTGAACTGATAGTGCGTGTCCTCTATCGTGAACCTTAGGTACTTTGTGCGCTGGCAACATTGAAATATGAAAGTATGCATCTTTCATGTCCAATGTTGCCATGTAAGCCTCCTGCGCCAGCAGAGGAATTACTTCCAGCAATGTTGTCATTCTGAACCTTTGCGGTTTGACATATTTGTTTGCTGGGTGCAGGCCTAACAGGGTGCATGGTGAGATCCTTTTTGGGTAAAAGTACGTACACAGAATAAATACCTTCGTTTACCTGGTGAATTGGGAACACTTCCATGGAGCCCTTTTCCTGAAGGATCTGCACCTCTTTCAACAGGATTTGCTGGTGTTAGGCGTCTGCTCTTTGGTGGATGGCATCAAGGTGGCCACCCACTGGTCTGAAGTGATCCCATCCTATGCGTGAATGAATGATGACAACCTTCCCCAGACCAGGGAGTCATGGGAGGGGACCCGGACTGGCGAGTCATTTTGATGCAGAGGCTGGGGAGTCTCTTGGGGCTGAAGTTTCTGCCTCTACCCCTGCCTCTGCACTGTCCCCTTTGCTGATTCTGAACCTCGTCAGGGGGACCATTGGGTACCTCCTGTGCCATATTGCCTGTGTGGAAAACGAGAGGAGGACTGGCCTCGAAAGGAACGGAGAGAGTTTGCACCTCTCCGGTGTTGGAAAGGCCTGGCTGTAATCTGGTTGAGGGATGTCAGCGTCTCATGTTCTTTTTTCGCTGTTTCCAAGGTGTCATCCACAACCTTACCAAACAAGTAAGACTCTTCCACTGACTTATTTATTAAGGAGGCCTGAGTCTCTGGTTTGAAACCTGAATTCTTTAGCCAGGCGTGTCTCTTCTGGAGAGTTCCCTGTGCCAGAGTGCGTCCTGCCGTTTCAGCAGCGTCTAGTGTGTTCTTGAGAATGTTGTGGGCCATCTGCATACCCTCAGAGAAGACTGCCAGCAGGCGTGATTGCATGGGTTCAGAGACCTCTTGTAGGCCTTCCTGAAGCAGGCCCATTGCACGTTGCTGTAACTAGCGACAAGGTTGGTATTATTCGCAATTCTGGTAGAGTAGGCTGCAGATTAGGTTAATCGCTCGCCAAGGGCATTGAGATTTTTGCAGTCCTTATCGGGGGGAGCCTCTGCCGTCGACAGTCGCAACCCAGACCTTTTTCTTGTAGTTGTAACAACCAGAGAGTCTGGCGTGGCATGACCTCCAACGTACATAGGGTCAGATGGAGAGGGGCGAAACAGTTTCTCAACCCGAGGGTTGACAGCCTTTGTAATGGAAGGAGACAATAAGTAAGGAGCAAGTTGTTTCTTTAAGGAGTTCAGCAGAGGAATATCTTGACTTGTGGGAGGCTTTTCTTAAGAATGTCCTCAACAAAATCAGAGTCCTGGATTTTAAAGTAGTGTGCGGCCCTCTTTAGGATGGCATTAAAGACCATTTGGTCATCTATTGGCGGTGAGGTGAGCAGGGTGGATCCAGACAAATAATGTCTGGGCCGTGGGTAGGACTGGTTGAGAGCCAAGGGCCTTCATCCGTGGGTTTCGACGGGCCTGTAGGCATCATCGAGGTTGTCGACTACGTCAAAGCTTTAGGAGCTGACGCTCTCTTGGGCAGCATGACAGCACTTGTGTGCTTTTTAGTGGGGACGCCCTTGAGAGTAGAATGCCCAGCCGCATGCCGAGAAGATGGCTGCGGGGAGGGCGCTGGACCATGAGGTTCGGCAGGCACCGCCGAAGTTTTTGGCGGGACTGTTGGCGTCTGATGCTTCCTCCACGTATCCGTTGAGGAGGGGCCCTCTGGAAATATTCCTGAAAAAATATCTACCTTTGATTCTGGGTAATCCAGACTGCTCTCACTTTCAAATTGAACGGGCACACAGATCACTAGGCCTGAGACCAGTCCCAGGTCTCTGACCATGCCAGATGATTGCAAAGATTTTCAACTTTCGATATAGAGACCGGATCCTTTAAGCGGCCAGAGAAATGGGGTTGCTACAGTTCTAATTGGCCAATCTTCACATTTTTACAGACTTCAGTCCTACAGTACATGCAACCAGGAAAACCTTCAATGACGTGCAGAGTTCTTGCGTGACAGTCGGGAAGCATATTCAATGCTCTTCCCTGACAAACTAAAAATCATTCACCTCGCTGACTGACGCCACAGATTTCTGTGTCACGATTTATGCAACCCATCCATATCACTGAAATCCTCTGCCAGGCCATTCTGTTCCCAAACTCGACTGGATTTACCGACAGAGCAGTGCTTATGATTGTAACAGACATGTGGATAAACCCAGACAGCCCCCAGGTGGGCAGTTAGGGACTTTGTTGTTTTTATGCTTTTTCTTTTATTGTATCCTGTCCAAGGATATGTTTTGGTTGACGGAGGGGTTGTTCGCTGGCAAGTTGGGTATGCTGGCGTGGGTGGGGGTGAAGTTATAAGTGCCATTTATATTCTTTATGAGTGCCTCATAGCCTTCATTTGGTTTCCTGGTTCCTCTTTGCTTACGTGGTGCCACTGTGTATGTTACTCGCCCTTACGGTATAATGGGCAAGACGTACCATCACATGCTATGCTTCGATGTGATGCTCTCACTTAGATATGTTACTTTGAATGTATGAGGGTTAAATAACCCAATTAAGACTTGCACAGTACTTGTCTATCTACCGAGGAACAGGGCAGAGATATTGTTGCAGGAATTCCATTTTACGAAGCATGCACATATTTTAACAGACAATGAGTGGGGATACGAACACTGGCACTCCAGCTATTCCACATACTTGAGAGGGGTGTAACCACTAATAGATGTAAAGGTTGACTTTAAACTAGAAGCTGTGATAAAGGATGTGGAGGGTAGATATGTCATGGCGATGGGGCATCTACATGGCGTTGATACAGTGCTATTGAACATCTATGCACCTGTGAAGGGGTAGATTCAACGGTGCCCAGGGGGGGCGCATTTACAAGCTAAAGAAGTAACGCAGTAAAACCAAAAAGTCACATGAAGGCTGACATCGCAATGCATGCACAAAATACCTAATGTGTCACATGTTAGGGAGGAGAGTGCTGTGCAGGTAACTACATGTCCAAAAACACAAAACAGACGTATTCCCCGATTTGTACATAAGTAGGGACAGATGAGCACGGCTGCCACAAAGACAAAGCATGTGTGTAGCAAGAGTAACATCTGTACATCCTTTTTTTATTTTAGAGCATACTTGTGCACACTTGTTATGTGAGCGCATAAGTCTTTTTTGTTTGTCTTTTACCTTATTAGCATAGGTGGAGCAGAAATGTTGCTCCTAGGTTGTATTAACAACATATATCTCTTATTGTTTTTGACACATGGAGGTAACCACATTTGTATTATTATATTGAAATAGCTAGAGGTAGTATTAGGAGTAAAATAGGAGTATAATAAGGTTAAGTTTTTGGGGTAGTGATGAACCATAGTTTGGCCATGTCTTAGCAGGCCCAGGGCAGACTTGATAGAAGCCGTTATTAAGTGTTTGAAAGGCCACAGCAAAATTGAATTTCTGCTGCCACAAAGAAACAGTGGCTCAGTTCACCAAGGTTGAGAAACGAAGAAGCCCAGAGTCGTCAATTATTTGCTGCCAAGGGAAAGGTTTCTCATGGGAAGAGAGCTCCAGCCATATCCCAGGTGCAGTCCCACACGATAAGTTTCAAAGGCACCATGCTGGGTACTGAAGGCCTTAACAGCAAATACAATAGTAAAAGAGGATTAAATAGGAGAAATAGAAATGTAACAACAGTGTCCTGCAAAGTCTTTTCTAACTAAAGCTGGCACGATGCAATGAAAGTGATGGGGAGGGCTGGCAGGTGCACAAGACGAGGGAACCAATCATGGGACTGGGATATGGTGTTCCAGGGGCTGTAACAATGCCTGTGCCTCGTGCTATTTCCAAACACAGGATCCAATTAGCTTGCAGCTATCGTCTATTGTCTATTTGTGTGTCAAGCCAATTACAGCTAGGAGTGTTTCTGCTGCTCAGCTTAAGTGATGTAATTAAGGGCAGGATATTTTGGTATCATGGCGCCATGAAGGGGTGATAGAGGGTTTTGTTACAATAAATTTTTGGACGCTGGCCAATTATTTACTTCAAACTGCCCCAAAACGTAATTCATGTTTTGCTGTATAAATAGTGTCTCAGCAGTTGTCAGGGTAGAGAACCCCTTCACTCAGTTCTGTTTTACGGGACTGTATGAATTCTGCAATAAAGCAGTGCTTTTTTCTTGATTAGGACTAATAATACTGGTACAATCACAATTTTCACTCTTATCTGCTTCCAATACTTGATCAGTACGAGTGCTCCAGTAATGATTCTCACTCTTCTCTAAGACCTGTTCTTTAATGGGACGGGTAGAAGTAACCCAGTAATGAATTTCATGCTTGTTCAAGATTTGTTCTTTACTGGGCCGAGTTAGCCCAGTAATGGTTCGCACTCTTGTTCCGCAATTGTACTTTACTAGGACGAGGAGTAGCAGCCCAGTAACGGTTCTCACGCTTGTTCCACACTTGTTCTTTATGGGGATGAGCATCTCATACGTGATCGTTCTGTTCAGTGCCTTCACTGGGTCTCTCGCTCTCCCAGTTACTTTTCTGAGTCAGAGATCGCGTCACTGGGCCTGTAGTTCAGATGGGGCTCACCTCTATTATTTTCATGATGGCATCTCTGCTTGCAGCTTTCTCTTCTTTAGGTACGCTGAACGGTGCCTTCTTATGAGTGCTTTCTGCGTCCTTAAGGCAGTCCCTCGTATACTCGGGCACGCCAGCACTTCTGATTTGGTCCCTCCTGTGACACTGCTCCAATTCTTCGATGCCTTGCAGCTGGAGTCTCCTGGAGTTTACCCGTTAGGTTGCATATGCCTGCTTCTTTCCAGCATCGGAAGCCGTGCTTCCCAGTTTACTTCAGCTCCGCTCAGGCGGCTGATTTTGAATTCCCCCCCACCCCCCTCTCTCTCTCGTGTTTCGTCATTCCAGCTTTATGACGCTGTGCTGGGACATCCGTGGCGTAGCATTAAAGCCCTTCTTCTCTGTTCTCCTTGCATTTGTAGAGGAGCTGGTGGAATTTGTTTTCCGTAACTCCCGCCCCCTAACCGCCGTCATATTGGAACAGCAGGAGAAGAGCTTAATGTGGGACCCCATGTGTTGTCCCTATACTGCATCGACTGTATGAGAGATGAAATGCACTCAGGCAACCATATCGAATGCACCCTCATTCTGAAAGAGTAGAAGGATGTCAGCATGTACCGTTGGACATTATGGAGCGCTGGGTAAAATCCAATGAGGGCAGAGTGAGGTCATGAAGAAGATATACGAAGACATACTGAAACGATATGAAAATACTTAAGAGTAACTATGTAACTGAAGTGACAAGAGAAACATGTACGAAATGATAAAGTAATCATATATACAAAGAATGTGTAGTTAGTAAGTAACTTGCTGACCAATAAGTGTAAATATGAAGTAAAGCAAGGTCGATGAGACATATAGGAGATTGCTATAGAGGAAACTATAACGTGGCAAAGATGGCCATAATAGGAAGATGGGCATCGGCTTGCGTAAGACTCAATCAAGCTACCTAAGAGACGGACTAGGAATGAGGAGTCAGG
The DNA here is from genome assembly GCF_040938575.1 of Ambystoma mexicanum. Lineage (NCBI taxonomy): Eukaryota > Metazoa > Chordata > Amphibia > Caudata > Ambystomatidae > Ambystoma > Ambystoma mexicanum. The sequence continues at coordinate 582,779,866 of NC_090941.1, read as the reverse complement.
AGACATTGGAGAAAGAGCTTTATGTGCAAAATAAAGAGAAGTCTATGTTGGCATGGGAGCAAGGGTGCTATTTTAAGGTATAACTGCAAGGCACAAGGGGAGGCAGATGGATAAGCCATGTACGTAAGACATATTTCTCTTAGATTAAAGAAGAAGAAAACATTTACAAGAGCCAAGCATTGGACAATTAACAGTGTATAAGGTCTATACAAGATGGAGTGAGCACGTCTCTAGAGGCCAAGAGGAGCAAGAACACCCAGTATAAGTAAATCAAATAGCAGTAAACAGGAGTTCGAAATAGACACATTTGTGGTCTCCTCACACGGGATTCACAAGTCGAAAACAAGGTATATTCATTAGGCTTTGGATATGATATGATGTATGATGTGTCATTTATTACGTGCCTGTACGCGAGTGTTTCTAGGCATGACAAGACAAGAGAGGGAAGACAAGACAAAGGATCTTACTAGGCCTTGTGTCATTCAGATCGTGCAAGTGCGACAACGCAGAGTGGAGGGGGAAGGCAGAGGGGGAAGTGCCAGGGAGGAAAGGGGGGGGGAGAGTGCAATCTGGGCAGCATTGCTCTGAGTAAGTGCAGCCAGGGCGGCGCGGCTCTGGGTAAGTGGAGGCAGGGGACTTTAGAGGTTACAGTTATAGCCCTCAAGTGTACGGTTGGCCCGGAGACAGTGCAGGGGAGACCGATCATTGAGGAGCCTGGTACCTAGTGAGACTCTGAGGGTACCAAGCAACCAGTCGGAGCAACAGACAGGTAGGTCAGGAGGGGAGGGAGAGAGCTAACGCAGAGGAGAAAAGGAAGTGTTGAGCTGCTTACGGAACTTCAGGTGGTCCAGCTCATGTTTGAGAGTGGCAGGGAGGCCAATCCGGAGGGAGGCACCTGCAGAAGAGAGAGATCTACCCCCCACTCTCTGCCTGGAGAAGCGTCTGACCCTCAGAGAGTTGGAGGAAGCCAAGCAAAGGGCTTGAGAAGGAAGGTATTTTGGAAGAGAGAGTGATGTAGTGCAGGTCCCGGCACCAGAAAGCGTTGTGGACGATGCAGATGGTCTTGAACTTGATCCGTGCAGCCAGTGGAGAGATTTCAGGGCTGGAGAGATAAGGTCCCTAGACTTGAGGCCAAGGACAAGTCTTGCAGTCCTGTTCTGGATTAGTTGCGGGAGGCAGAGCGTAGGGGAAGGAAGATTGAGAAAGAGGCTGTTGTAATAGTCCAGCTTAGAGAGAACCAGGGCCATGGAGACAGGGAGCTTCTGGGGGAAAGTGAGAAAAGGAAGAATACTTCTGAGGTGGTGCAGCTGGTAGTGGGCCTTCTTGGCAAGTTCTGTATGTGAGTAGAGATGGAGAGAGTGGCGTCGAAGATGACACCAAGGTTTTTTTCCCTCCCAGGAAGGTGACGGTAGAGGGCCCAAGGAGCGCGGCCAGAGTTAGAGAGGGAACGCGGGAGCAGGGGTCCCAATGAGAAGGATGAAGATAGTGATGTGCTCACACTCCCCCAAATGTCGCAGAACAGAGAGCATGCTACAAGGTCAAGTACAGATGGGAAACTTTGGCGTATTGCCGGACTGACGAGAGTTGATGGATTCATTGAGAAAGCAGTGAGTAATCGGACGTTACTCGAGCACCTGGGTTTTGTTTCACTTATGTGCTGCTAACAAGCCGAAAGTCCAAGGTTGGATGAGAATGCCAATCAATCAGAGGGTCTATGGGGCAACAATGTTGCATAGATCAATAAGCTGGCATTTTCTCTGCTATAATTAGTATTATTCGTATTTAGAGGTAGTTTGAGGTGTGCCTTACAGATAAGGTGCAGCCAATGAAGTACTAACCCCTACGTATACCATAGGTACATATGTTCTCTTAACCAACCCTTCCCTTCAATAGGTTTTGCAGTTTTCCACATAGCATGACGACATAGATGACTCATATTGGGGTATATGACCTCTGTACAATCAAGGATGTGCGAGTGTGCGAGCATCAGTCCATTGTTCGCCAGTTTGCCCTATTTTATTAAATTGAGAATAAATTAGTATTTGGCCATATTTTCTGAGTCTGCCCAGTTATTTGGTCTGAGATCTTTATTGGTAATTCTATCAAGCACAAGAGAGGCTTCAGGGTGCTAGAGAACACATTTGTTATTACTCCAGTGGTTTTCTTTCGTCTCAGTACCACCTAAGTATTTCTTTTCAGGTTTTCTCAAGGATTCTATGTCACAACAACAAATATTAACTTGTCTGTCATGTTTTCTTCCAACAGGTTTTTATTAGCATTGGGCTATACAAGGACTGATTAGTGAGTTCCTCATCGGATCCAGAGTCCTTGTCCTCAAGAGGGGAGTCTCTTCCAGTGAGGTCCCGCTTGCCTCTACCCATAGGGAAGGTATCGCATAGCGGGTTCACCTCCCTAGCCTCACAGGGAAAGATCCTCTTGGGGGAGAAGTGACTGAATCCCACGATTCGACACACAGCTTTCAGCAGTAGGGTGCTGTTCCCCACATTGAGCATATGTTGATTAATTTGTAAAATATTCATTGTTAATACTGCCAATGTTATCCATTGTGTCAAATATAAAGGTATGTTGCATTTGCTTCATTCATATCTTGTTACACCCACTGGATACTTGGATATTCGATTGTTTTGTTGCTCAGTTTTTATACACTTAAACATTTCTATAAACTTAAACATTGATTCTGATTGACCAGGTTCACTGTATAAGCATGACCCTGGTGCTGTTTCACTTTGTTTATCCTTGTATAACATTAAGTTTCCTGTCACGCCTTTCCATACAGTGATGTGTTAGATCCCTAGATTATAACCCAAAAGATGGAACGTAATTTATATTATATGTCCTTCATAAACTACGATGTGTGTTCCATATTGTGGATTGATTCCGAATTTGCACTGTATTATATGGGAAGGGGCAGGCATAGCCTACTATTCACCTGACACAGTATATTTAAAATCAAAGTAGTATGGCGCTCTTTGTTGCAAGTCTGAACTGCTGCCTTTGTCTGACCATGACGGAATTGAAGCACTAGGTGTGTCTCCAGCTGTTACTGCAGATCTCAACAATTCAATAATTTACACATCTGATTTTTGTCCCCTCCACAGTATTATCTGTACAAGCACATTGCCGCCACATAAAACCTTTTCAAGGAAAGCATTTACTGTTTAGGTAATCCCTGAATTTACACGCACACGTTTTCCATGCTTATGCTGTCAAAATACTTCGATTGTTTGTCCACACTATATATATTTGTATTACAGGACACACCCCTGGGGGTATATACTTATCCAATCCTAGGGAGCTCCACTGCTTTTTAATGTGGGACCTGTACTCTGTGGTGAGTGCACAACATTTTATCCTGGGAACTTTATCTTGCCTTAATGCATTTAGTCATTTTCTGACTCTTCACTTACTTTTCCCACTCTTATTTATGTCTGCAGGGCTCCCACAACTCAGTAAGGGGACCTGATGAAGGTGTGATATTCGTCTTAAGCCAAAATGTTTACTGGCGTTGACCTGGCATCCACAATCCAATAAGAAATAAAATGGATGTGCAGAACTCTGCAGATCTATCCCCATAAGTACTAATGCAGTAGCCATGTTGTTCGGTACCTCATGCACAGGAATTAGGACTCATTTCCCTGCTCCTTCAACCTCAATTCACAAATTAATGTATTTTATGGATGTGTGGAAAAACACAGAACGTTTTAGGATGTATACTTAGGACACCCGATTATTTTGAATGTGTGCTTCAAGAACCTTCAGTGTAATTTGTTGTACTAAATGTGTTTCTTGAAATACTTTACGTGTACTGTATTTTCTTTTGTCACTATAATTGAACCTTAATGGACTTTGAGAATGTCACTTCTGTTTCGGTGTCACTATAGTTAATGAACTATGTATTCTTTTGGTATATGGTGACTGTATGTATAAGCATTAAATAATGATTTAAAATAATTTCAACTAAGTATCATTTGTAAAGGCAGGAATATTCTGTTGTTGGATACCATATTACTCCATTTCCTGTCCTTGGGGACCTACGTTTGGTTTCAGTTCTCCAGTTCTGCTGGCCACTGATATGAGAAGAGATTTTCTGACAAGCGCAGGTAGCAACTGGGTTTGGTCGTTCTCCACTTTACAGGTGAGTTGGAAAGTGTCTTATCACAGTGTAAGGAACTCATGGTGGCAACAGTAAAGACAGACAGGTAATCACAGTTCAAGTGTGTTTATTAAACTGTATATTCATGTTAGAAAAACACTTAATATAAACCTAAATCTAAGATGGAAGCAAGCTACGACCATCAAATAATAAATAAGGTAGTCCTAGTGGCGTCTTGTCAAATAAAAGGGCCCATGCTAAAAAAAACGATTGCCAATCTTTGCAACTAAATACCAAAAGGAGTGTAGGATAGGGTTCACAAGAAAGAAAGAAGTGTTCACAAATAATAAGTCAGGTGGTGGTAGCTGGGGACTCCCTTCCCCACGTTCTGAGCACAAGACAATACGGGACTCCTGAGCACAGAACACTCTCGAGCTTTCCCAGCACGAGATGAGAGTTCCGTTCTCAGCTATCAGGACCTTCGGTGGTGAAGCCTCTTTTCTATCAAATCGTCGCTTGCCTCTGAGGGCCTGATGTGTTCATAACTCAAGATGCTATCTCTGACCCACAAAGCCCTTAACAACTCCACCCCTAGATACTTGATTGACAAATTCCATAGGCGAACATCTATCAGACCAACCAGAGCTGTCAACGCCAACTGCTTGACAATACCTAACTTCAGACTCACCACAATCGGAGGAAATAGCTTCCGTGTAAAGGCTGCAAAAACCTGGAATTCACTGCCACAAGACTTAAGAGTGGATTTGCCCTACCTCCGTTTCAGAAAAAATATGATATTCAGCTCCTAACCTCTACTGACCTCAGCTGAACTGTCATCTACATCCCACTGTAATCAACTGCATCTATCTCCACTGTATATTTTATGCAATTCCAATTTGACCATTCCTTGTACATTGTATATTATGTAATTATTTGTGATTTCAGGCCATTATTGTAACCATGTAAGCTTCGCATTTTCTTATTGCTGCGCCCTGCAACCCTAGGGTCTGGTGCGCATAAAAAGTGAATAAAATAAACAAACAAACAAAAGTTCCTTTCTGTAGACATGTCGGGTGATGCTTCTCCACACCTGGGTCACCCTCTTCCGGTTTTAGACCCCTCTCGAATGTCAGCCTCCCTCCATCGGGTTCACTACGGCTTTTCAAAAAAAACTTTCACCTGTTGCATAAACAAGCCTTAATGTCTTTTTAAACAAGGCACTGTGGATATCCTTCTGTCGGGTTCACTCTGTCATTACAATGTTCTTTAGGGCATCATGCTTCACCGCTTCCTGTCGGCATCCCTCCGTCGGGTTCACTCTTGCCAATCATACAATTCCTTCTCCTTTCTCACTAAGTGGGATTCGTCTCCCTTTGCTTTCCAATGATTTGTCCGCCAAAAACATTCGACTGTACAGAGGATTTTGATAGACCATGTTTGACCACTTTGACCCCTTTGCTTGCGGCTCTCCCAAAACCTTCTTATTTCAGTAGTTTCAACCAAACACGGGATCAACCAGAGTTTCTCGAGTGAACACCCACGTGGTGCTGGACCCTTCTGCAGCTGGTTTTCCCTTAATATTAACAGTTCTTTGAACTTCCCTTAAGTTGCTACTTTGCGGCTTTTGTTCAACACAGTTCAGTTTCTTATCGGCTCTCCCCTCGACTCACCGGCTACGATGAACCACTTGGCTTTTCTTGTACCTTGAGTCAAGGACGCTACCACGGTAGCCGGCGTCCGTCTCTGTCCTGCTCATCAGCATAGGCATGCTCCGTGCACCGTTGACATCTGCTGCAACATATACTGGCTGTTGTCCGGGGTCTTACGATTCCTTTCATGGAGGTTTGGCGGGTCTGGGCCGGAAATGGTAAAGTCGCTTCTCTCCTAGTCACCCCTTCGATTCTCGCTGCCAATATCCCCTCCTCTTGAAATGCAGTTCCTGGATAGCTCTCGCGTTGTGTGGTCTGCCTTGCTCGTCTTGTGCTCTCGTGCTCCACCTTGTATCCATGTGGGTAAGGGAAAAGGATGTCAGGTGTGTGTGATTTTGGTCAATTGCCTGACTTTGCACGACCCTTGTACTGGGACATGTTAGGTAAACGGCTCTGGGGTTAGTCAGTTGTCTTTCGTGGTGTGCAAAAGAGTTGGTGTGGAAGGGGGGGCAGTGTTTCTGAATATCCCACGTGGTATGTTGGAGAATAGGTGTTGGAAGAAGGGGGATACTGCGTATCACCAGTCAGTGTCCCACTACCACTCCCCGAGGTCCCCCCCAGCCAGGTAATCCCTCCTCAGTGGTCCACCCCCATGAACTGGATCCAATAGTGATGGCCGTGTCCTTGGCCACCTGGATGACAGATCCCCAGAGACTAGTTAGGGAGACACCTTCAGGTTTCTCACAACTGCCACCTGCTAGGGTGCTGATTTCTACCTTGTGTCTCCTTTCCTCTACTTCTTTGAGTGTGGCCCTCCTTGACACCAGTTCACACGGTTGTCTTCCTTCCATCATGTATCCAACATCTTCAGGTCTCCCCTGCACCCCCTCACCCCTTACAAGTACCCTGCTCTGGACCAAACAAACCCTCACAAAACTTCCTGTTCTGGCCATCTTCTACCTCCTGATGTCTTCCAGGTTTCTTCAGTATTCCCCTCTAGCACCTACCTCCTCCTGCTGTTGTCCACCCTCCTCCTTGCTCTCTTTCCTACCACCTCTATCTGATGTTATCCGGTCTTCTCCTTGTTTTCTCCTATCAACTCATTCTGTTTTCCAAACTCCCTGCACTTTCTCCTACAACCTTCTGATGGTTTCCAAACTTCTTCCCGCTTTCTTCTACGCTCTTCTTCTGATGTTGTCCAATTTAGTCATATTCTCTTACCACCTCCATTTCATCTCCAACCTCTCTTTTCTCTACAAGCTCTACCTTTTCTCCAACTCACTCCAAACTCTCACCAGAAGCTCCTTCTTTAAACACAAAAACTGTGAAACAAAGAGCCTGCCCTTTTATAGGCCTGCATCACCTCCCCATGGACTTGTCTTTCTCTGACATTCTGCACCTCTGAATGCAAATGGGTGAGGGTATGTGATTGGCTAATCCGATCGTATTCGGCTGACCACGAGGACCATTGTGAGTGTACCAAGCCTTTAAAAAGATGTTACACCATTTTGGATTACACATTCCTCTTTGATGGTGGCTCTATGTCGCAGCACGTGTATTTGCCTGTGTGTTACCGCTTGTGGCATGAATCAGTAAAATCTGACGCCTTCGCTGTGTGCATCACTCCTGCGGGGAGAGCACTGCTGGAAGAGGTATGCTGTTCTGTGCATCTCTGCGTACTTGCTCGGTTAGTCACATAGAGAACTTCGTAGTACTTCTTAGACATCGATCTGGATTCAGGGCATGCAGAGGCACGGAAACTGCTCTCCTGAGCAACCATGAAGTCATGCTTGCAAATCTCCACTCTAAACTCTCCCACTGTTCTCATTCTCCTTGACCTCTCCTCTGCCTTTGACACAGTCAACCATTCTATCCTCATAAAACGACTCTGATACCCTCGGCATCACTGACCGGGCACTGGATTGGCTGACCCCTTTCTTCACTAATCGCCCTTCCTAGTTGCAAATGGGCCCTTTCTCCTCCACCACCACACTTTCTACCTGTTGCGTCCCCCAGCGCTCTATCCTATCGCCATGGCTCTTCAATATCCATCTCGCCTCTCTGGCTCACCTGTTCCCCCCCCCCTCCTTCTCTCCTCATTTGCAGATGTATGTTGATGACACACAGCTCTCCTTCTACTTCCTCTTCTTCGTCCTCATTCTCGGAATGTCTGTGCGCCATTCAGGCATGTTATGCAGCTAACGAACTCGGTCTTAATGCCAGTAAGATGGAGACCCTTTTCATTGGGACACCTGTGCCCTCCTTTCTACCTACCTTCTGGCCTCCCTCTCTGGGGTCTCTACCCACACCATCCTGTAAGGTCATAAACTCTGGGTCATCTTCGACTACGCTCGCTCCTTCACCCCTCACACCATGGACCTTACCAAGAAGGCCCACTTCCAGCTCCATCTCCTCAGAGATATTCTCCCTTTCCTCATCTTTCCCAAGAAGCTCAATGTCTCCAGAGCTCTGGTCCTCTCTAGGGTGGACTACTGCAACAGCCTCTTTCTCAATCTTCCTCTTTCCTCCCTACGCCGCCTCCTGGTGATTCCAGAAAAGGGCTGCAAGACTTATCATTGGCCTCAAGTACAGGGACTCTCCAGCCCTAAAATCTCTCCACTGGTTCCCGGTGGCTGCAAGGATCACATTCAAGACCCTCTGCATCATCCACAAGGCTTTCTGGGGCCTGGGAGCACGCCATCTCCAACTTTCACTCCCTAAATACTCCCTGACTAGAGCCCTCCGCTCCTCCAAGCTTTTCTCTACCTCTTTCCCTCCCCTGCTAATCATCGCACTGCCGCTGGGACTGGTGGCCTGGTCCTCATGAACCTCACAGTATACCTTCTACCCAGTCGACACCAGCACGCCCCCCCCTGCACTGCCCCTGCCGGCCCCTGCTTGGCGGCTCTACATCCCACCCTGGGCGTCACCCGCACTACCACTTAGTCTGAGGCCTCCTCCTGGGCACTTCCCTCCCGGGCCCCCCGCCAGCACTTGCCCATACCTTGCCCCCCTCCCATCCCCATCTCCTGCACTTCTCTTCACTGCACTTGCACTACCGAATATCACACGGCCAAAGAGGACCATGACGGTATAGTTAGTGTTTTGCCAATGTTTTTTTTCTCTCTTTCCTGTTCCCTTCCCATTTTGCTTTGTGGCGCTTTGAAATACAATTCTGTTGTATAAGTGATTAACAAATTCTCAATAAAATAAAATGTTCCTTGCGTACTTACTCTGTGAGATGCACAGGAAAGATCAAAAGGCTCCTGATGACCAAGTGCTTTGCTGTTCTTTCTGTTGGTCAATGTGTCCCCCACAGTGTTTTCCTGATAATCAAAGCTCTGCTCCTTTAAAGGGGAAGAGTTCTTAAATTGAATAATTGTTCTGATCGAGGAAGTAGGTATGCCCAGGGAAAAGGGACAGGTGATATGGCTTAATGATGTTTTCCTGCATCTTCATGCGTATCATTTCATATTTGGTGTTTCTTAAAGGCACATACTTAACATGAATCTGTGTCCTCAACCCATATGTATCATTACTCCTTCAGACTGTGGATAGACAGACAGCCCTTGGCTATTCCCTAGCATATTCCAGATGGGGCGTACAACTTGCTTACAGGGAAATTAGTGTATGTTAGTGTCAATTGAAACTGGACCGGACCTACCATCAGGATATTTCTATGGCCTCTTGTTCAGTTTATCGATTTGGTGGAACGGCACAGATTTATCTATGGGACAGCCCCTGGGGAAGAATGGTTGACGTGGGCAGTGCCTGTCCCCTGCCAAATGATAGGGACTAAAGAGGGTGATCAGGGGACCCATCATACTCTACCTCAGGGAGGCACCCAGCCCCCTTGGCCACCCCAGAGAAAGAAGACTATTGCAAAGTCACATGCAGAGACCCTTGCTGCATTACTCCGGAAATAAATGGTCAATGGTCCTACCCACATAGCTGGACACACTCTGGGTGGCATTTTTTGTAATGAAAACAATTACTGTCTGCTCCCCAGCGCACCTCCCCTGGGGGGGAGCATTCATCTAACCCGTTTACAATATTCACAGAGACAGCACGCCTCACATGACCTTCAAAAGAACCATCGACCATGACCAGACCATGAAAGAAAATGCAAATCAATTCCCTACTGGAACGACTCGAAGCAACCAGATCCACCTTTGGCTCAAAAATCCACCACATTCACAATTAGATTGTTTCTGTGTTGGACTGAACTGCCCCTAAAAAAAACTATCAAAACCTCTCAAAAAAAGAAACAAGCCAAATGGTTCACCCCAAGACAATCACTTAAAAAAGGAAAATCGTAAACCGGAGGAAAACAATCTACAGACTAGCACATTCGCCTACCACTAACAGTTACACCTTTACAGGGCTGATGTCCTCAGAGCAAATAAAGCACACTACTCCAAATGCATTGATTTGGCACATCACAATGAACGGTAAATGCATAAGATCATGAGAGAATATAAAAACCTGACAGCCTGTAACGCTACCCCAACACAAGAGCTCTGTGACCACATTGCTGCATATTTCAACCAAAAGATCAAAGAAGTCTAAGAACACCTAGAAAAAGGATGCTCCCATCAGCATGCCACAGAAATCTCACATATACCTCTCACTACCTCCTCTTATTGTCTTTATGCTTTCGGTCTGCAGAAGACCCACAACCTACCCTTCTGTTATGCAACCCATCAGGATCACCTCATCAATCAGGAAATCTCCAAACTTTGCACCCATCCTCAGCGACTCCATCAGCACCAGAAGAGTCCCAGCTCAGTTGAAATCTGTATACATCAGAGCTTTGCTCAAAAAGCCCTGAGCAGACCCATACGACTCAGCCAGCTATTGTCAAACATGCCTTTCATCGAGAAACGTCTGGAAAAAAATCATATCGTCAACTCTGGGACTTTAAAAAAAAAAAAAAAAAAAACAACCCCTGAATTTAGACCTTCTGGGAGTACAGAATCATCTGTGAACTCCATCTGGGATACACTTAAAAACAATGTGTATGAAAACTCAGAGTGCACTCATCCTGCTAGCCACACTTTTGACACCATCAGTCACGAGACCCTCTTGAAAAGACTAGAAGATATTGGTTATAAAGTATATACTAGATATTCTCCTTCCTCACGAGTAGATTAGAAAACCCAATCTTGGGCCCCTACAATTCGCGGCCTCGCCCACTTACTTTAGGAGTACCCCAATGATCCACACTTGCACCTCTACTTTTCAACATCTACATGACGCCCCTACTTGACATTATCAATTCATCTGGTACCTCCTACTACAACTACGCAGATGAAACAAATAATCTACACATTTGTGAACCAGCCATCACCAAACGCCACCGACAATAAAATCAGCCTAGCACATGTGGACGCATGGATGATAGAAAACAGACTAAAATTCAATCCTTGTAATCGTACAGTATCTAGCTCCACCACAATCCTGTGGCCTGAGATGGGACCCTGCCCAAACCCGTTTACCATATTAAGAAATCTTGGCACAAAAATGGACAACACCCTCACTCTCGATACACAGGTCAAAGCCATCATTAGAAGCTGTTTCTCCCAGCTCTGCATGTTATGCCACATTTTACCTTACTTAACATTCATCCACAGGGCTATGGGCATAATTTCTCTATTACTACTCAAACTAGAATATGCAAACAGCCTCTTCAACTTGGTCTCCCAGATTACCCAAAAGAGGAAACCTTTTGCATCACCCATCGTTCATACCATGGAGGGAGCCATTCCTCCTTCAGTAAGTTTCAACTCTACACGCCTTCCAGAACACATAGGTCCAGCAATGATACACTAGTACTAGTCCTCAACTTCAACAAAAAATGGCAAGGAGGATCCTCTTTTTCAGTTCTGAACAGCCTACCCTCACCTCAACTGGAGGAGAACCACCTGACTTTCAAGAAACCGTTAAAGACTTGATTTTTCAACCCACCACTTTGAAAGAATAGAAGAATAATAGCAACCGACTAAAAACTGTGCAGGAGAAACATGGGATAATATACAACAAGCATTTTTCGAAACTCCTACCATCTCTGTGGGAAACCAAGCTGACTCATGAAACCTCTCCTGTGTGGCACTGGTCTGCTCATTTACTCTCAGTGAAATCTACACCATCAAGAGTCAGGAAGTGACAACAGTCGTACCACAACTCTCCACCCCCCTCATCCCTCAACTAACTCCTCACTACTAAAATTTTGCATCCTTACACCCCCATACTCCTACAGATGATCTCCTAGGTCTAGTGTACTTAGCAGATTCAGACACTATCCATCTTCAGTCAACAACCATGCTGTTGAATTTTTGTACTCCACAATTCGGAGTGGGGGAAGGGGCAATACCGTGCGTCCCTACCCGGTCGATACCAACGAAACACAGGCAACAGATATTTCTGACCTGCATCGATTAACACCAAAGGTTTCTGCATTTGTCCTCCCGCTATCCGACAAACAAACCCTGCCCTCCATTCCTACCGAGCCATGCGCAGCAACGCCACCATTATTGGCAGAAGGGCACTATATAAGACCTCTTTACATTATATTATCCCACTGTATGGTGCTCGCCAGGCAGGATACTCCAATCAAAGGCCCCCTGTTGACCCGTATTGCCCTCAAAGTTGGGGGCTACTACCAAGATGCCACCTAACATTCCTGGGTTAGTAACCTGTCCCAGACAGTTGTTCTTATTCTTCTTAGTGGAAGTGTACTTTAAAATAGTGGTTGCGCAAGTTGTAGCCATTTTCATTCTTCAAGACCTCCAAACTGGAATCTCTAATCATTTAGAAATACAGTAACCAGACACTTTGTTCCCCTTGCATGATTGGGTGAATATCAGGAATGACCATCAATTAACATTTTCAGATAAGAGCAGCAGCCAAGAGCTCACCAAGGACTGCAGGTGGATGTCTTCTATGCTTCTGGAATCCAAATCCCTTGAGTTTTCCCGGGAAGATACATGTGAAAGTTAGTGTTTGGTAGCCAGCACTGATTGGTTGGCAATCACACGTTTGAATGGGGCATAAGTGTGTAATTGGAGGATACGTTTAATCTGTACTCTTGAGTTTGGTCATAACAAATGACACTTTGGACCAATGTTTTGCCACTGGTGGAATTTGATCCTGAAGAATCAAGCAAGAGGACTGTCCCAAGGATGACAACAGAATCTCTGCAACAGGAGCTTTAGGATTCTGAGAAATCAGAAGGTGAAACCGTCTCTCCGACGACCAGAAGCAACCTTGTATGGTGTGGCTTCCTCTTGATATACTCTTCTGAAAGAGTTTACATGATCCTCCAATTTCTAGGGCCTGCCTGTGCGGAATCCTAGAACCACATCCTTCGGTCAGCACCAACAACACCTGTTCCCTTCCTGATGCTGAAATTGCCCATCCAGCAGAAAAGTGTAACCTTTCCTGCGGCTGTCTGTCGAGATGGATTTTCAGAATAAGCCCTGTGAACAGATTCTGAGGGGACATCCTATTCTGATGAGGAGGGAAAAACAACGTCTAGCCAAAGTCAATCTGGGTGGTGTGAGTGAACAGCGAGGCTTAGACCTAGGAGTGTGTGAGAGTGGTGAAGAGTAAAGTTAAGCAAACACAGAGCACTTTTAATAATACAAATTAGGCAGAATGTATAAAAATACAGTTATTCATTTAGGCCTTAGACAACTTTTAAAATAATTATCAATGAAAAACCACGGGTAAGTAACATGCTAAAACATACACTAATAATATATACATACATTCACCGTGATGTGCTCTTCTACGAGCACTAAAACCTCACATTTAAATACAGTTAGAATCACTTTTCAATATATCAATCAATCAAAACAAATTTATTCGGATGTATAAAAACAACCATTAAACGACAAATCAACACATTATTGCACAAATCCAAAATACAAATTCTTAAAATTACAATTCATAAAACTAAAGTCAATATACATTTCCACGGACAACATACAGATACAATTAATTATCAGATGGTTATCAAAGGCTATTTTTAAAAAAAAAATAGTTGAGTAAGGGATCATACAAAAAGCAATACAGGAACCTTTGTCCCATTACTGGTGCTATTAGGCTTTGTTACAGACCTTCACCCCCTTGCAGTTTTAGAATACTATTTCTGAAATACATTGCTCTTTTCAAGAACGTCAAAAGAGCCCATGCTGTATATACAGTTTCGGCACTCAAAAAGAACACAAGAGCAGCCCTATGTGTGCGGATCAACGTCTTCTTAAGAGCTGGAATCAGTGTCAGTTTACGAATAGCAACATACCCAGTACAGAAGAACAGCAAATGAGAGAGATCCTCTCTACTGTGTCCACAGACTGGGCAACCCGCTGTGTCTGGAAAACCCTTCCAATTATGGGTGTTACCTTGCAGCTGAAGGCAATCAAACCTTGCCCTCGTGATCAACCATCTGTCCTTTTTTAGCGTACTCCATAGCAGATATGGTTGAATTCCATTCAGACAGCTAATGCTGGTATGAAATTCACCCTTTCTGTGGCCATACTCTAGCAAAGTTATTTTTCTTACTAAGGTTTCACCCAACATATATTTGTAAAGAATCACTTTTCAATATACTATAAGTGTAGTAAAGCAAATGAATAAAGAAATGGAACCAGGTAACTAATCAACACTTTCAGAACTAAGAAGTTAGCAAAGGTTAGACTGGAATTCTACATTCTGGCCTGCTGCATAGATGTGTAGGAGGCCAACCTAGTTAGTGAAAAGGGAACATCTCTGGGAGCTATAGCCAAACCAATCAAGGTAGCATGGGGAGTGGCCAAGGCTAAGTCTCAGGAAGGGCGAGTCTGGTAAAAGGTCCACGATGAGTCCATAAGGTAAGTAATCAAGGATTACATAGACAAGTAGTTATAAACAATACTGTATTTATTTATGGGCAAGCAAACACTACAATCATGACTATAAGCAAGTAATACTATCACCGAACACTCAATGAAATACATATATATATATATATATATATATATATATATAGCCCCTGTAGCCAGTGCAATAGAATTGCAATACCCACACCCCACTATACTGAAAGGAAAGGAAATGGTTATTTGCAATGTCAGTCCACAAAAATGCAACCCTAACTTTTGAAGTCCAACCCTAAATTGACTGGTGCCTTGTGCCCAAAAGGTTCACAAAGTTACAAGAAGATTTGGGAGCTGGGAAAAAGTTAGGAGGAGGGTCTTTGTGGATGGGAAATCAGTTCCACAAGTCAGTTAAGTATCTATTCTAGTAAATAAAACTGTTCCCAGCTTTCGGAAGGGTTTCGGCAACATGTTTTGCCAAAGCCAAATAAATCTAAAACTTTACCAACGTTTTCCACACTTTTACAGGTGGAGATGGAGGGGAAGGTAAGTATTGCTGTAACTTACCCCCTGTACGCGAGTTTAATTTCAGACTTGGCAGGCCATCAGAGGATTTTCATAGGTCAATTTTCCTGCTGTTGCATCCGGCCCCAGGACCCCACGAATCACGGGTGCAAAAGAAATCCCGGTTTGATTCAGATGCTGGTGCAACCTCTTCCTGCTGAAGAATGCAACTCACACGGATGCAGCACGACTCCAGGCACGACTCCAATTTCACAGGCGGGGCTCTTGTAGAACAAGCTGAGAGTCCCTAAAGTTCCAAGCAAAAACACAGAACCACAACACCTCTACTGCGGTAACCCACACTGGAGTTGGACAGTCCACAGGATGGTTCCAGGAATGCTTTTGAAGACACCAGATGGGTGGGCACCGAGCTGAAATTGGGAATGGTTGATCCCACCACTGAGAGGGTCGAAGACCAAAGGACTTGTATAGATCACCAGCCAGACAGGGTTCCTCTGGAACTGCAGCCAAAGTTGGTAGCCAGGTCTTCTTGGGACGGATCCACAGGTCTTCTGGGGTCTTCAAAGCTCGGCAGGATACATGGCTCCTTGCAGAATTTCTCCAGGATCACTGCGGCATGGCTGCAGAACTTCTCTTTTTATCCAGAAACTCAGGTGAGGCAGAAACTCCTCTCACCCAATCATGAAAGATTTGCCCCTCACACACCACAGCAGTGGTCCAATCAGGACCACTGATTTTGAAACTCATGCATACACTCTAGACATACAGAAACCAGTTTGTGGACTGGGACCAGACAGTCCCAACCCACTTCCTGGGAACACACACACATGGTCCACCACTAGCCTGCGAACAGCAAGCCTTTCCTGGGTAAAAGTATGACGATAAAACAATTTTCCTGACCTGGCACGACAAGAAGGTAACAGGACAAGATGGCCAAGGAACAAACAAAACACGTTGTGGCACAACCATGTTGAGACACTAGCCGATGTTAGTAGCCAACGCGGTAAACACGGTGAGGCTAACAAAAAGTACAGTTAAAACTGTCAAAAATTAACTGATGCCACCAGTTCGCCTTAGGCACATATAAAGTAACTAAAAAAATCAATTTTGAGTGTAGCCTACGGTCACACAAAAGAAACTCCATTGCTCTGCATTGTAAGATGCATTGTGCAATGATAAAAAGTTACCCAGTTACCCAAAAAATAGATAACAGGTCAAAAGAAAAAAGAAAGTTTTCCAGTACTGACAGCCTTAAGGGCTAGTCAGATTCCCCATAACAATGAGCAAAAGTGCAGTAGAGTGAAGCTGAAGACTTCACTTCACTGGAAAAAGTCAGGACAGTGTACAAAAACAAAATGTTTGGGGGTCCATAGAAATGGAGGGAAAGTTGCTAAAAAGAAAACTAAGAGCAAACACCAAGCAAAACCTTAAGATTACGATTCCAATTTTAAGAAGTCCTTCCCTATCTAGAAAAGAAGGGGCACTGTGCCTTTGGAGTCATAGGTTCCAATAAAAGTATTTTCCGGAGGCTACTGGTCTCTTTAGGTAGAACAAGAAGTTTTAAGTGTTACATTTTCAGTAAAAAAAATAAGAGGAAAGTTTTTAAAATACTCTTGTTGGGAGGCAGATTAATGTCTCACCCAAAGATTCTGCCCCCCTCCCATCCCAGCTTCAATACTGCAAAGGTGAGCAAAGTTACTCACTGAGACAGCTGTTCTGCCCTTATCCGCCCACGGGTACAGCAGGATTTGGGGACAACATAAGCTGAAGATGGCAAAAGCATTCAATCTAAGATTATAACAGTAAAGGCACATACACTAGGCACGAAGAAAACATGCACTCCACATGAAGAACACGTACAATAGGTAATATATGCAATTTGATATGAAGAAAATTAACATAGCATCCAAAAACATGAAACACACTAACATGGCCAATGTATGAAGGTGAAAGCAACAAATGACATGCGAATATAGCTTGCTAATTTATTTAAATGTTTTATTTGTATTTATTTATTTCTATAGCGTCGAAGCCCGCAGGCATCAGGGCGCATTACATAAAGACAAGGACAAAATTAAGTGACGGGACAGAAGAGCAGGATTACAGGTCCTGAGTAGATTATTTTACATGTTCTTTAGTGATTATACAGGTCCTTATTTGAACAACAGTGCAGCCATCTTATTAAAAAGTGGAGCCGCAGCATGTCTCTGAATGAGCACAGGCCTCAAAGCCTTGGGAAAACTCAAAAGGCTGAATCCGCAGAAATACATTTCTTTTCAGAGCACAGACAGTGTCTGTTAACTAGTGCCAAGGTTAAAGTGAAATAGGAGAGGATTTGTACAGCTGAATGAAGGCAGGAGATAGCAATTCTCAAGACGCAAACAGTATAGTCCCAGATTAATTAAAGTTTTATAAGAGCACAATCAGCCTTTGTTAGCCAGGTGCAACAAAACAGTAAGCCAAAAGACTCCATGAAGAATAACTCAAGATTGCCCCTGGAGGCAACAGAAAACATGACGCACAATTTAAAACTAGATGAAATCTCAATAAATAATAAGTAAATCTATTCAAAACACAGTCCCATCGCATGTGACCCATAATTGGAGAAAACTGCCCATTCATTAGAAGCGAATACAGATCGGACACCTGCCGTACTGCCTAAACGCACACATAGACATGAGATGCCACACAAGGCCAAATACAAAGGGATTGCCCGATCTCCTGGCCTGAGAATGAGAGATGGTAACTCTTAGTTGAATGAAGAATGTTCCATGGGCTTCTCTCCTCCTACTCTATGTCTGGCTCATATCCTGACAACGTGTCAAGTGTCCAAGGTTGGTGGTAAGCAATGTGCCAACCTATCAAAATCCTTAGGGACATGCCGCCCATCAAGTAGTATGCCAACCAACCCCTTGCCCTAACAATGATGTACCTTAACCTTTATCACTATATGGGAGGCTCCAGGGGGAGCCATCTGATACTTGAAACCCAATACTATGTTCAACCCTTATGGAATATATATGTAGCGAAACCCACTAACCTATCCCCGTTCCTTGTAGGTTTCGTAAAAAGATATTATGTTATGACAGCGGTGATGATGAGTTTGTAGTACTTCGGCAATTGTTTTTGATTAATATGTTGCGAGCAGCGAGACTTGAATGCTTGTATGCTGTCCCGCTTTGTTTCAATGTGAGTAAAGTTGGGTTTTGCCATGCACTTTGTCTACTCCATCATTGAGTCTGGTTTGGATTGACTGATTCCTCTAGATGCATCTGGGATTTTAGGGCCACCTTAACAGGCTCCCAATCCATCCACCCTAGGGAAGAGCTAGGAGTGGATACTAGTCCATACCACCACCGTTTAAAGCGAGGTATGGGAAAGATCAGGCTAGGACCATATGCCCATAAAACCCTTTGGAGAAGGAGCAGGAGGAGTAAAATGGCATTGTACTCAGATTCACTCAGACACCACCTTAGGAGTTCCTGAAAATTTGGGGCTTTTAGATTTGTGGCTTGGCTCCGTTGAAGAAAGCCCAGGGGTTGCAGGTGCAGAGGTCCCTTAGGTGTCTGGTTCTTGGATCTGACTAATTTACCATTCTGTGCTCTGATGGACCAGATTCTGGACAGCTGGACACTCTGTACACACCGACTTTAGGACCACCACTCCAACTTAGAGGACTCCCAGGATGCAACTCAGATGGCAAACAGCGATGGCCACGTCAAGAAAATTGCAGAAGTTTCCCCCCATGGAGAGACCAAAGAAACTGGTCCTGGAAGGCCACATTTCGAGGCAGAGATCTGCAACGTCAGGAAAATGATTCTTGCTTGATAAACTGGAGGGATCTGTAGAGTCCAAAGGCTAAACTGAGGTCAGTGAAGCAGGACAAGAGGACGTCCGGCTAGCCCACAGGATGGTTCCAGAGTGCTTCCAGCAGCTGGATCTTCGAGCAGAGGTTGGGACTGGTTGTTCCTACCATTCCAGGGGGCCAAGCACCAATGAAGGTCTTCAGGACATGTGCAGAGAGACAGGGCTTGGCGGTCTTCCAATGATCTTCAGGGAGCTTATCTCCTTCGTAGAGGGTCCTGACTCCAACAATGATCTGATGAACAGCTGTACGAGTCATCCTTTTATCCAGGATTTGGGCTGCAGTACCCCCAAGCCTGACAACAGCAAGGATCTACACCGTTCAAATTGGCAGGGTCTGTCCAATCCTGGACAGCCTCTGGTCATTGCATCTGCCCAGCAACAGACACACGCGGCATGGATGTAGACTGGGACCAGACAGACCCTGCTCCAACAACACAAGGCATAAATTAATTTGGCAAAATTGGTTAGTCAAAAATGAGGCACAAAAAATGTTTTGAGTAGCTATCCAACCTAAATGATTATCAATTTTCATGTCTCCATTTTCAATGGAATGACCAGTTAACTGATACAAGGCAATAAAGACTCAAGTTTGTGGTTGTGCCATTTTTGCTTTTCTATCAAGTTTGTTAAAACATTTTATCAGCATTTGGCATAAAAGTGCATAGCCACAATAAAATGGTTGGTTTAAGACCATGGAAAAAAACTGTATAAAGGATTCTAAAAATAAGACGTATCATGTGCTGTGCTTAGTGTATTGTGCTAGTCGCTAGTCTATGGAACAATTCCCCCAATTGTATTTGGAGTTGGAGTTGGCCCTGGCTTGAGCAATCGGGTGGGTGCAGAAGAGATGTAAACCAGGGTTGGCATTTTCAGAAATCTGTAGACGGAAAGACTGTTAGGGCTTTGTATGGGTCGTAGTGCTGTATTAACAGGCGGTGTATTGAAAGACTTGTATGAAGGTTTGGAAAAGATGTGGTGATACAGAGCAAAAATGAAATGCATTGGCACATCTAGGATTGAGTCACAGAGCTATATTCTGCCTAGTGCTAGCGTAGCAGGGAGTGCTTCAGGTCAGAGGTACATTGGCAGATTTATATGCTGATCCCAATGCTGAAGTAGCATGTGATTCTGCAAGTTAGGTAAAAGATATATCGGTATAGATAAGTGCAGGCCCCTGTGCTAGCTTCAAGGCCATTTTAGTGGTATAATAGTAGGAGCATCAAGCACATATTCCACAAATATCATTAGAAATGACACAAATATTAGTTTGGATGTTGATGGGGTGAACCGAAATATTCCCTGTGTCTACTCCTGCAGGATGGAGCCAATAGGGGGCGTGGAGGCGGGATCTGTGGCAAACAAGCTGTGGCGAATGGCTCGCAACAAAACGTCCTGATCAGGATTTATGTGCACTTTCATGTTCAATAAAACCTAGCAGCTACTAAGGTTAGCTCATGAAAGCCAAGTAGGCTCCAATTTTGTGCCAACAAATAAAGTTCAAATACCAGTTTCATTGCTTAAATAACATGTGTGACCCCTGGCAAGTCATTTATTCTCACTGCGCCTTCTAATCTTTAAAAAATTGGAAGTGTTTGGTTCTGAAGTTTATTCATAAAAAGCCCTCACAGTTTTGAAATCCATTCAACATATCAACCAATTATATGTACACGGTTACCAAGGTATTTGCTGCTTCGTTTGTTCGGGGCAAGTTAATTATATATCACGCTGTTGTCACTCCAGACTCAGACTTAATTTTCTGCCACTGCTGTCATGTGAAAAGCAATGTGCATATTCAGAGGCGGGAGAGGTTTGATGTAAAGAGCAGGAGGTAAAGAGGGATGGTAGAAAGTGAAAGCATCAGAATAGTGGACATTTAGTAAATAATTGAGGCGCTCGCTAAGAAATCATGGTGAAAGAGGAACCGCGGCTTTGGCAAGGTGACTGATGCACGCTGTCTACAGAATCATCCTGCCCAGCTCAGAACTTTTACAAGGCTGCCTGTGAAGAGGTCCCGGACAAGTGTGCTCTTGGGAGGAAGGTCAGTCAGTCTGGACTCTGGGGTTCTACACAGCAGCACCCATCAGAAGCGTCACGCCATGTCTCCGGACACACTCGCCCTCACAAAATGGGTCCACAGTTTGAACATACTTCTATAACTAGAATCCTGCAGGTCTGCCCTTCTGCCCCCTCACCATTATGTGGTATTTCCCCCCCCCCCAAAGCAGCTGCTTAGCTGGTTGAATTCGCCTGCTATGCTCCGGCTTCTTACTTATCGACATCCACGATGCAGGACAGCAGATAGGTGTAAGCGGCTCGACCTGAAGATTTGGGCCCTCCTACACATGCACTCCACTGAACAGCACGTGCTTGCGTGTATGCACTTGAGGGGAACCATCTCCGGTTCCGAAGCACCTAAAAACCTTCCTCTTTGCCTCTGCTTTCTCTCCCCCTCTACCCTGTTAATATTAATGTAACTGCAATGAATCTGAAAAGGGGCCACTCACCTATCCCGGTCCGTGGCCCTGCCACTCTCCTCTGCACTGCCTCCCTGGCAACCCCTGCACTTGTGGGACTGTCTCTGTATCCCTACAGCCCCCCCTCCCAGCACTTGTCTGCACTTATCTTGCACTTGCCACCAGCTGGCCCTTATTATTTATCTTGTTTCTAACTAACCTGTACTGCACTTCTCCTCTCCCTTTCCCCCTTGCACTTTTCCCTTCCCATCCACCCTGCACTTGCGCGATCTGAATGACACTTGGCCTAGTAGGATCGTTGACTGTCTGCCTTTGTCTCCCCCCACCCCCCTGCCTCGTCGCGCCTTGAAACACTTATGATATGGCATTTATAACGCGCCTATACACATCATATCATATCATATCATATGGGCTGGGCACAACTGCTGCTACGTTTCAGCCCAGCCCCGAAACCTCTGCCTTGTCTGCGCATTGTGCACACTACTCTCAGGGGCAATAATATAATACTGAAGTAGCACTATCCATGCTCTAGAAATCATGTTGCAGGTAGTATGACACGAGTAATGAAATAAAACACAAATCACTGGTATTGTATCACAAATTGCGATGCGATACTGCTGATTTTAGGCCTTGCAATCGGTCACACACGTAGACCGTCACTTTGCCTACATGGAGCTTTCGCTGGTAAAGGGCTTACTATATATGGGAAGTCTGGCCAATACAGCGCAGGCAGAAGGTCAAATGGCAAGATAGGCAAAAGACAGGCAAAAATCTCAAAATACAGCAATTTTAGTGTATATGGCACTCTAATTGGCATTAAGTGGTAAAATGCAAAAGTCCAAGAGATTATTAAAAAGAAAACACTATAAAAGTTCGCTGCCACCAGTCCATCCTGGACACATAGTGCAAGTAGCCACAAAGTTGCTACTAAAAAAGTTACAGGGGCACAGTGTCCCTGTCGCACTTCACAGAAGGTGTACAGGAAAAATAATCAAAGACCTTTAGTATGGAGAACAGAGGTCTCCTGCACTGATAGCCATATGGACTGAACTATGCCCCCCAAAACACGTGAGCATAGCAAAGTAAGTGGAGCAAAAAGGCTTCACTTACCTTTGAAAGTCAGGAAAAGTAATCAGTGTTTTTGTTCATATGTTGTTATGATGTGATCTTTTTTTTAAATAAATATTAAAAAAAAAAAATAGTCAGGAAAAGTTCAGAATAACAGCGAAAAGTAGAGTGCACCATTAGTGTCTTTCCTAACACTGCTCGAAGGACCCCTCACTGCAGTCTCCTCACTGGTGTGACTGACAGTTTCTTCCTTGGGCTTTCACCTGGGACATCTCCAAACTCTTCCTGAAGTAGCAGTTCCAACATCCTTGCACTGCAGTCATCCTGTGCTGACCCCTGCCAATACGGCTGAGGACACAAGACTAGTTACAGCCTTTCCTCACTAAATCTTTCGCAAATGTACATTCCCCGCCCCTTACTATTTTGAGAAATATGCGTTTACGTGTTCCGTACATGCACATATACTGTTCTCAGAAAGCCATCACATGTTCAAAACACCCTAGCTGAGACCCACAGCATGTAGACGTGTATTAATGATAGTTACGTTGGCCTTACGTTCATTTTGGTGTGTTTATGAGCAGAAAAAATGCAAAAGTTGGCCACTCCAACTAAGTATTTCAGAGGGAAAAAAACTTTGCGAAAGTATTTTATAGTTAAGGGGATTTGCTTTTGCTTTCTTTCCCAGTCTACCACAATCCACATAGATATACAGGCTTGTGTGTTCATTTTTGCAGGTTAGGGAGTCAAGACAATGAAACAAGCACTTTTTTGAAATCCACACCACGGCAATTAATCAAGACACACCAAACACAAACCTGCATGCACCTTACAGCCCAATTTACTCAGATTGAGAACATCATGTTGATTCAGAACGATGTTCCCAGACTCCTTAAGTCTCCCTGCAAACAACTCAGAATCAGTGAGCAGAAAGCAACATTGTTTTCGTTTCACATTTTTCAAAGGCATTTTTGCAGTAGTCCCACATCGTAACTACTGTTTATATAATTTGAATTTTTTTACATCTATTTTAAAAATCTGATTTATTCCCCCAAATCACGAGTCCCTCGCAATGACACTACCTTACACCTAAACATCATGCACATTACCATCCTTGGTCAACCTACCAGTGCTTAATTTTTAAGAAAATAAGTGCCAGTGCCCAAACATTTTCTTGCAGGGTGGAGGTACCGTTCGCCATTTACTGTTGCCACCACCTAGTGTTGCTCCATATAGTGTCACATGGGTGCTGCATAGTGTGTGTCAACATATTTGGTGTCAAGTGGAGCAGTTTACCATCTAACCACAGGAAAAAAAAGAGCAAAAATGCTTTCTTCCAATGTTAAACTGATGGGCGAATGTAGGCAATATCATTGCTGAACTGATGAGTTGCCTGTCAAACACTGCAGCTTGTGTTGGGGCAGTTGGCTGGTGACTGTCCCGTTAACCCCCCTTCGATGGTTATTACACCAGAGAATCTGCACCAATTTCATGCAGTGACAGCAGTGTGCGTACATGGCCAGCATCAGTGCCCAGGGTTGTCACTTTGCATCTCATTGTCTTTCATGAAAATTGATAAATAGTTCTGCCCAGCCAACCTGGGTCATTACGTTTGTGAATAACAATGAGCCAGCCCAGGATGCAGAGACCCTGTCCAGTGCACACTGTTGTTGATTGTTATGTTACTATGACTGACAGTTAAAATAATCAAGTTGCCAAACAGCATAACATAATGAAGCAAGGCTAAAAATTAGTGGCAGGGCTGAGCCCTGGCAAGCGCCTCCACAAATTAAGCACTACAAACTGCACAAAAAAATCTGACATTCAATTACAATAACAGATTGATAATGAATAGCTTATAATTTTACTTGAACTGTAAACTTACTTTGCTTGTGCGACAAGTGCAGAATTGAAATTTGAACTAAAAGTTGATGCAAATCCTGGCAAAACTGAAGCTGCTGATGGGCAGGATGAAGAAGCCGGTAACGGAGCCACAGCCGCCACTGTAGAAGGAGCCTGCATGCCTGGGAAAGTGGGAGCACCAGCATTGGTAGGCGGCGTATTTGAGCCCGGAAATCCAGGGAAGGATGGGTTTGATGATGCCAAGTGTCCTGGAGTAACAGAATAAAGAGAGGGGACAGCAGTGGAAAGGTTCATGGGAAAAGGAGAAGCGCTAGCGTTATGAACAGAGACAGGCATGCCGGTGAAAATGGAGTGTGCAGAGGTGGAATGAGATGAGGGTGTTGCTGAAACAACTGTTGTGGGATCTGAAAACAAAGATCCTGCCAGACCAGCAGAAGAAGTAAAGATGTGGCTGCTAGCAAATGTTGTATTGGGGGAAAGAGACGTGTAAGGGGGAAGCGAGGAAAAACCAGTGGGAACAGTAGAAGAACTATGCTGGGCAAGCGCAAGTGAGGAAAGAGTGGCATTATTTAAGGTCGCACCAAATGATGCTAGACCAGCATAACCTGGGTTCATTGCATTAGATAAACTGCCTGGCATTGCGGCACCTGGGGGAAACACATGGCCTAGAACTGTTGACAAATCAAGTGCACCACGAGATGGTGTGGCAGAACGGGAAGGACCTTTGAATGCAGAAGGGGTGGGACTTGGGGGTTCCGTTTTTATAGGAACGGGTTTGCCTGAGACAGCTGTGGTTGAAGACATGATATGCTCTGAATGTGGTGTAGCAGTGCTATGGAAACGAGGGCCTACAGAATTACACCTACCCTGAACTGATGCTGGAGAAGGAGTGACTGCTGGAGATTGAGCTGGCACCTTTGGGGGTGTGGATGCTGAAAGAGAACTGTGGCCTGGGAAAACAGGCATCCCTGGAGTAGAAGTCCTTTGAGGTGTTGAAGTGGCATTATAGCATTTGTTAGCGAAGGAACCTGGAGAGTCAGAGCGCTGATGAGAAGCAGCTGAGAAAGGAGGCACTCCAGCTGGAAGAGGTGAAGGCAGTCCAGAAGAATTTAGTATTGAGGCATCATTTGATGTCAGAAACCCTTTTAGGACAGACAGAAGAGGATTTCCCAGACCGGTTTGTCCATGGCCGCCTAGAACTGATGCACCAGCAAGCTCAGCAAGAGCTGAATTGGAGAGGCCCTGTAAAGCAGGACTCAAAGGTAAAGGAAGACCACTAAAAATGGACGACATTGGATTCGTACTAACTGAAGCAGTGGATGTAGTGGACGAATAAGGGAAACTGGGGAAAGGTGAGGACACAGACGAAAAAGCTTCATTTTGTACAATAGCTGGGCATGGTGTGGCAGCGCCACGGGGAGTTGGTGGAGCAGAAGAAAGCCCTGAGAAATGGGCAGGACGTGGTGTGGAAGGGGCGCTATTTACAGCTGCTGGAGGAAGAGCAGATGAAGGACGGCTTCTGATAACGCTGGGAGTCGGCGTGGAGCGTTTAGGGGAAGGAACAGCTGGGGAAGCTTGTCCAGGGAAGGCAGGCGGTAACGGTGTGGACAGGTTCATCCCAGGGACGGCTGCAGGTGTTGACGGATGACTCATAGGCTTAGCCGGTGATGGATTTGGGACTGGAGTAGCTGCTGGAGTTGGTGGAGCTGACGAATTGGGAGCCGGAGGAGTAAATAGCTGATTTGATGATGCAGGAAAAGCTGAAAAGAAAAACAATCTGTCAATATTTTAAAAAGAGGGAGTAGGTATACATGAGTATGTGCTCATATAATAGATTAATAATATATATTGCCATTTCATATATTATTTAAAATGCATTTTGTGGAAAGCATAGTACAAAGATAGCATACAGTAAAAGGTTTACTTATACATGGGCAGTTTCAATCAGGTACAAGGCTCAGAAGATGAGTAAATTGATGGGGTTAATATGCCCCCTGTCCCCCAGATCGGATTTCGAACAGTGTAGGAAATTCGATGACCAAGCAGGGCAAACCCACTCCCTGCACAAAGGAGCAGCTAGCCATCCAAAAAATATAAATTTTCTGTGTATTGGATTTTCACATCAATGCACTGGGAACTGTGTTCAATAATATAGGCCAAGGAAAGTAAGCCTTGATCTGGATATTATGGTACAAGCCGACCAACATTGCAAACTCTGCCCTTTATTGGAACATGCCCACAAGGAGTTATCAGTCATCGACCACTTCTACTTTCCCACTCCAAATGAGCGCTTTGGGGTTGCAAGGGGCAGCCCTAAATCCCATTGAGAATATTTGATAAGGGTGTGCACGCCTCATGTAAATCACTTTGGATATAGCGATTCACAAACCACGTTCAGTCCATTGCTCTAACATTTCAGCTGCTTCAAACCCACAACATTTTGCTATAGAGCAGTTCAAATCATTCATATGGCTATCCATGAACTGTATAAATAATGCAGAGAGGCAATGTGTCCGTAAACTCGAAGCAGTCTCGCCAGTTGCTTGCAATCTTAAACAAATTACAATTGTTGAGATATTGACAAAAACAATACAATGTTCAGGGGGCATAAAATCAAGTTGCAAGCTACTAGTCAGCCATAAAAAAAGTCAACTCAATTCTACACATACATAGAGAACACCATTTCCTACTCGCCAAGTGTCAAATATGGCTAGCTACTGGCAAGTGCAAATTGTGCACCCTGCAAAGAGCATTATAATGGCTAAAATACCCAATCAGTACTAAAAAGGCATGAAGACATGTAAATGGATCATGGGAGGTACATTTTAGATTGAAACGGAATATTTTACCATACAATGATAATTATTGGTATTTTTGGGGATTGTGCAAAAGAGGATCTGCATTTACAAGCATTGGCAGGCTTGTGGACAAGGGATAGAAGTAATGAAAGTGTTGTGAGGGTAGGGTACCAATAACCAGGGCATAGTTGAAAGAGCTGAAAGCCTCCAAGTCAAGGCACAGGTTGGGATAGCATGCTGCAAATGAAGGATGTGACTGAGGCATGGAGAGATTGAGTGAGCATTTCTATTTGTGGATCGAATGGGAAAGTGTTAAGATGGATTTTTAGAACCAGACCTGGGGGGAGGGTTCCGAGAGGCCACCTTAGTTAGCGAACAGAGTAATCACTTCGCTCTAGCCAAACACAATCGAGGTAAAGTAGCACTGCTGTAAGGCCTAGACTTTAGGAGATATGGGGTGGTGTAGTGGTTCAGTGAGACACAGAACACTCAAATAAATCAAATTACATTCTATTTCTTAAGGCTTAACACACTCTATAATTATATAATCGCAATTAAGTAACCATTACTAAAGCAAAACCATATATATTTATCGTGATAGTGACTAATTATTGTCTCATGATGTTAGCTCAATTTAGCAAATGGTGAGCAAATGTTAGAGTGCTTTAAATGTGCATGTACAATGTGGGATACAGTGTCTATTAATGCACCATTTTGTATGCCAAAATGTAAACATGAATTTTCGTTTTTGTTCTACACAATTATTATACATGTCCTATACATTTTCCATAGCATGTCGTCTGTAGTTGTGCATTTTGCGGGCTCAATATATTACTGCCTCACAAGTGGTATATAGTCAAAGATGGCAGAAACGATTACAGGATCCATCAATAGCCGGTGCCTAGTGTATTACGAGATCAAACAAACGACGGACTATGAAGTGAGGACCAATGGGTGCCTTACTTTCTGTCGTGCCTCTATTCCATGCCACTCCCACCACTTGTATATTTTTATGTGTTTTCACTGGAGGCTGGGTAACATGAACAAGCAATGGGTGTGTTGCGGAACTCAATGTTGTGATGCCGCCATACCTTGGCTACATTTTGGGATTGTAAGATTTTATGTAAACAGTAAAGATTAATTGTTTACATCGCTATCCGGACTCTAGAAAATATATCTGCAAGGCAGCCTATTGGGAGTGGGACTAAACTGCTGATGGTATCACAGTCTGGAAGAAGAGGAAGATTATATATATATATATATATATGATACATTACTCACCATAATCATATTTCTGATGCTTGTATCTGCTTAGATTCACATGCTGTACATAGGCCGACATCTATTGGAAGCTGTGGAGTATTACATGATCCTTCACGCGTGTAGAACCCTCAGATTGTATTTTTCTGACATGAGGTAGCATGAGGAGTAGCGCGAGTACAGATTATCCAAGCAGATAGATAAATAAGACTACAAGCATCTATGTGCCTTCTCTCAGAGGGGAGGAAGGGCGGGCACATGTGAATCTAAGCAGATACAAGCATCAGAAATACGATTACGGTGAGTAATGTATCCCTTCTGAGGCTTGTGGAATCTGCTTAGATCACATGCTGTGCATAGATTAGCGAGCAGTGCTAGAAGGAGGTGGGATGTGAGAAGGGTCATGAGCGAACAGGTGCCTTAGAACAGCTTGTCCCACTTGAGTATCTGTCTTGGAATGAGTGTCAATGCAGTAGTGCTGAGTAAAAGTGTGAATCGAGCTCCATGTAGCTGCTTTACAAATGGCGTCAAGAGGTACATTTGCAATGAAAGCCAGAGTGGCCCCAGTGCCTCTTGTAGAGTGTGCTCATGGCGTAAAAGGCAGAGTTATTTCAGAAAGGGAGTAACCCAGTTGGATACATTTGACTATCCATTTCGAGATGGGACCTTTAGAGACACGATCTCCCTCTCTGCCTCTAGCTACGGAGGCAAACAGTTGGTCTGTTCTTCTTAGCGGTCTGGTCTTGTCTACATAGTAGAGGTCCGCTCTTCGCACATCTAGAGTGTGTAGTTTCACCTCAGCAGAGCTTTGGGTTCTTGGAAGAAGGCCGGTAGCTCAATGGACTGGTTAACGTGGAAGTTAGAAATGAACTTAGTTGAGAACCTAGGATGAGTTCGTAGAACCAGTTTATCCTTGTGAACAGTAAAGAAAGGATCCTGCACTGACAGAGCCTGAATTTCACTGACCCTTCTTATGGATGTAATGGCTACTAAGAAGGCAGTTTTATAGGTCAGGTGTTTGAGACTGGCTTTATGCATGGGTTTGAAGGGGGGGCCCATGAGTTTAGCAAGCACCACATTAAGGTCCCATCCTGGTGGTGGGTTCGAAATTGCAGTGTGAAGTCTCTTTACCCCTTCCATAAATGCTTTAACCACTGGTACTTTCCACCACAACACCTTGTTATGGGAGGTGGTGTAGGCTGATAGTGCAGCCAGGTGTACCTTGAGTGAATTAAATACCAATCCTGCGTCGAGCAGGTGGAGCATGTAGGTGACTATACTGGAAGGAGTGCAATCAACCAGGTTGATATGTTTATTCTGGCACCAGATAACAAATCTTTTCTATTTATCAAAGTAACAGTGCCTTGTGTTTGGTTTCCTTGATTCCTTTAGGATATCCATGCATCTCTGTGGCAGGTTGGAATGTCCACACTCTATGACTTCAGGAGCCATGCTGCCAAGTTCATTGAGCTGGGTTGAGGATGCACTGTTTGACCTTGGCGCTGGGATAGTAGGTTGTGCCAGCACGGGAGTCTGATGGGTTCACACACTGCTAGTCTGCGCAGGTGTGGGAACCACGGTTGTCTCGACCACATGGGAGCAACTAGGATGAGCGACATCGATTCCCTGTGCATCTTGTTGACCACCTTCCTCATGAGAGGCGTTGGTGGAAAAGCGTAGGCAAACATCCCTGACCAGTTCATCCACAGGGCGTTCCCTTTGGAGTCTGGCTGGGGAAACCTGGATGCGAATCCTGGGCATTGTCTGTTTTCGCTTGTGGCAAATAGGTCTATAGTGGGGAAACCCCACTGTGAGAAGAGGTCTTCTACGACTTCTCTGTGCAGACACCATTAGTGTTCTTCGGGGAGGGGATCTCTGCTCAAAGCGTCTGCTAGTGAATTGAGATCCCCTGGAACATGTTGAGATAACAGGTAAATGTTCCGCCTGAGTGCCCATGTCCAAATTTTCTGGGCAAGCTTGGACAGATTTGGCGAACGAGTCCCTCCCTGCTTGTTTATGTAAAACATGGCTGTCGTGCTGTCTGTTAAGATCTGCAATGACAGGTTCATCAGGTGGGGTTCAAATGCTCGAAGCGCTCTGAAGACTGCCAGAAGCTCTAGCAGATTGATGTGATTCTTGGCCACTGTGTGAGACCAGAGACCCTGAGCTGTGTGGTGAAGGAGGTGTGCACCGCACCCCGATAGGGATGCGTCTTTAGTGACTACAGCCTGTTTCCCCTTTGACAGGTTCTCTCTTGTCCACCAGTGAAGACTTTGTACAAGTGTTGGCGAAACAACCACTAGATCGTCCCACTGTCCACTTGCCTGAGACCATAGTTTCGCCAACCATTCCTGCATGGGTCGCATGCGCAGGCGCGTGTGTGGAGCCAGATAAATACATGACGCCATCATGCCTAGCAAACGCATCGCTTTGCGCAACCTTATCTGACGACCGGGCTGATATTGAGGAATTTGCAGTAGTATATTCTGAATTCTTTCCTCTGATGGAAAGGCCAACCCCTGTTGTGTCTAGGACAGCTCCTAGGAACTGTTTGGAGGTGCTTGGCACCAGGCTTGATTTTTTTCTCGTTGATAGAGAAACTCAATTCGAAGAGGAGGTCGATAGTTCTTTGGATGTTGGACTTGCAAATTACTGGGTTTTCCCCTGTGATGAGACAGTCATCCAGGTAAGGGTACACTGGGATTGCCTCCCTGCGTAGGTGTGCCGCCACCACCGCCAGTACCTTGGTAAATACCCTTGGAGCCGAGGCTATACCGAAGAGAATCACCTTGAACTGGTAGTGCTGACTGTCCACATTGAAGCGCAAGAATATTCCGTGCGCTGGGAACATGGAAATATGAAAATAGGCATCTTTCATGTCCAATGTTGCCATGTAATCCCCTCTTTTTAGGAGGGGGATTACCTATTGGAGAGTAGTCATGCGAAATTTTTGGGGCTTGACATACTTGTTTGCAGGGTGTAAGTCTAATACTGGGCGCATTGTCAAATCTTTTTTTGGCACAAGGAAGTAAGATGAATAAATACCCTTGTTTACATGGTTGCCCGGGACGAGTTCTATCGCGTCCTTTGCGAGAAGATTGACGATTTCCTCGAGGAGGATCTTCTGGTGGTCTAGGGAATGTATCTTTTGTCTTGGATGGTGGTTACGGGGGCGCTCCAGCAGTTCGATGCAGTATCCTACAGACACTGTAGACAGCACCCATCTGTCCGATGTGATCCCTTCCCATGCTTTGGTGAAGTTAGAAATTCGCCCCCCCCTACTGGGGATGCGTGGGAAGGGACCCTGAGCGGAACGTCACTGTTTGCCGGCAGGCGTAACGCCTCTGGCTGGGCTGCCTGTTCCTCTACCACGGCTCCTCTTATTACCTCTGCCGTAACTTTGGGTAGTCTGTTGGTTGCCACCCCATGATGTACCCTGTGTGTAATTGGAGCCCTTCTGGGAATTTTGGCCGCATGAGCAATGAAAATTACTATTCCCTCTTTGGTTCGTGGGCTTATTAGTCAATTGTCCCCGGGATTTAAGGGTATCGTACTCGTCCTTGGCAGTTTTGAGTGCCTCCTCTACTGCTTTGCCAAACAAGACATTCGGTTCCACCGGCATGTCGATAAGGGTAGCTTGGGTCTCGGGTTTAAACCCTGACTGCCTAAGCCAAGCGTGCCTATTAATGACGGTGCTCTCTGCTATGAGCCGGCCTGCATTATCAGCGGCGTCAAAGGTCGTCTTTAGAATGCAACCAGACATGGTTCTGCCCTCCGACGCAATCTGGGCTAACTGGCCCTTTAGTCATTCCGGTGCGGAGTCAATGAGAGCAGCTACTTGCTCCCACTGGTGGCAATTGCAACTTGCCAGCAGAGTGGTGGTATTCGCGATTCCTGCCTGGTAAGCAGAAGTGGAGGCCACTTTCCTTCCTAACCTGTAAATCCTCTTGCTCTCCTTGTCTGGGGGAGCTTTAGATGCTGATAGAGGTGTCCCTGCTCTTTTTCCGGTGTTAGTGACTACCAAGAGTCGGGCATAAATTGACCCATTATGTAAAGTGGGTCTGACAGGGCGTCCCTGAACATCTTTTCAATTCTGGGGTTTACAGCCCTGGTGAGATTAGGGGTGAGGAGGGAAGGATCAATTCTGTGTTGGATCGACTTCAGAATTGGAATAGCTTGGGCAATGGGTTTCTTGTCCCCCATGATTTCCTCTACAAAGTTCCTCTCTTCTTGCGCCCCTTGAGTGTCTATGTGGAAGTGCTCTGCCACTCTAGCTAAGACCTCATTTAGAAGGGGCTGGTTATCTACTGGAGAGTCAGCAACCTGTGGTTCCTTGCGAACAAGAGAGTCTATATTGTAGACCTCTGCCTCGTCTTCCTCCTCCCCATCTTGGCCCTCGTCATCTCCATAATAATTGACCACTGTTTGGTCGTCCAATATTTCTATGTCTGGATCCTCAATATATTGCTGGTAAGGCTGGATGTAGTAAGGGTCTGAAATCAGGCCCTGAGTTGGAGTCCCAAACCAAGGTCTCTTATTAGGAGGCATAGGGTCCCTGAATCCTGAAGGAGTAGCGTTGTCAGGGGTACTCTGATAACTGAGGAAATTATCTAGGTTTTTTTCCGTAGAAATCAGCCAGGGAAGACATCCTCCTCATTACCCTATCTATGTCCTCACTGCTCCATTCTCTGGAGCTGGAGATGACAACCTCCTGTTGAGGTTCCTCTTCTATACCCATTATCCTGAGGAGCGGGAGGGATAAGTTTGGGTTCTATCCTCATCAGAAGACTTGTGTCTGTCCTTGTGTACCTGGGGTGCAGAAGTTAAGTGCGATTACTTTTTCTGCTGTTTTGACCTTATCTGAACCTTTCGACACCTGGCGTCGAGATTCGGGGGTGTGTAGGGTACTCTCTGAATCTTTCGGGTGTGCACGTTGACTTTCGGAAGCAGGCAGCGGGCTGCTGGAGCCGACTCTAAGCATGCAATTTGGGGGTGGAGGTCTGATTCATCATCTGACGAATACACCTCCGTGACCTTGGGGAGCGTGGCACTCTTGGCAACTGTGGCCGGTTGCCGTGTGTCGTGCAGAGCTCTCGACCTGGAACGCCCAGAGGACACCAATTCTGTGGACTGCTCTCTATGTGCCTCCTTCTTCCGAGAACTCGACACGCGTGTCGAGTCTCGACTGGCGTTAGTGTGTTTAGGTGTAGTAGTTTGGGTAGCGCTCGTCTCGCCGGGTGTGGTCCCCATAACTGCCCCGCCGGACAATCCTCGGAGGTCGGGGACTAGCGCTTGGGTGTCTTTCGATGCCCTTGTGCCCTCGCCGTCCGAAAGTGCGGCGTCGCTGCCATCACTGAAGGCACCCACCACTTCCGTGGCCTCGAGCTGCCTGGCGTGGTGGGCCCAACGGTTAGTGGAGCGGTCCTTTAGTGTTTTCACCTTAAACAGGCTACACGCTCTGCAGTTAGCTTCGGGGTGGTCCCTAGGCAAACAGAGATTACAGGTGGCATGTTTGTCAACCCAAGGGTACTTGCGGTTGCACTTGGGGCAAAATGCAAATGGAGTACTCTCCATATGTCACCTTATGGCAGCTGGCTAGTGTATGTAGGAAATAATAGTGAGTGAGTGTATGTTTGCACCCCCCACTCTCCTTACTTGCAGGGCCGAGGCCAGAGGCCTTCCGAGGTCCAAAGTCCGTCGTTACAGTTTCAACGGTTGTTTTGTCCTTTGGACCGACGTCGATCTTCGGATCTCGATGTGGGAGTGAAAGAATGGGGAATTAAATATGATTTTTTGCAAAAATGGTTGAAAGCCAGGGTACTCTGCAACAATGTTTGCGACAAGTATGGCGGAAAAAAACAATCTGATGTTCCAACACGCGTGAGGGATCATGGGCACAGTGGACGTCACACTAGGGATAGTATTACTGGCACGCCCTGTGTCGACGTCCATTTTTGAGTTTTGAAAAACAAACTGTAATACTCTGCAGCTTACACTAGAGGTCGGCCTATGCACAGCATGTGTTCTAAGAAGATTCCACAAGCCTCAGAAATATATATATATAATACATTACTCACCGTAATCGTATCTCTGATGCTTGTATCTGCTTAGATTCACATGCTGTGCAAAGGCCGACATCTAGTGGAAGCTGCAGAGTATTACAGTTGCAGTTTTTGAAATTCGAAAAGGGGCGTCGACAGGGCGTGCCAGTAATACTATCCCTAGTGTGACATCCACTGTACCCATGGTCCTTCACTTATCGAGGTCCCTCGGATTGTTTTGTTTCTGACATGAGGTAGCATGAAGTGTAGCATGAGTACAGGTGTATCCAAGCAGATATGTATCAGACAAGCTCATAAGCATTCATGCACCTTCTCTCCATGGGGAGGGAGGGAGGGCGCATGTGAATCTAAGCAGATACAAGCATCAGAAATACGATTACGGTGAGTAATGTATCCCTTCTGAGGCTTGTGGAATCTGCTTAGATCACATGCTGTGCATAGATTAGCGAGCAGTTAGTAGAAGGTAGGGGGTTGTGAGAAGGTTCATGGGTGAACAGATGTCTTGGAACCACTTGTCTCACCTGTGCATCTGTCTTGGAACGTGTGTCAATGCAGTAGTGCTGAGTGAAAGTGTGTACTGAGCTCCATGTTGCTCCTTTGCAAATGCTGTCTAAGGGGACATTTGCAATGAATGCCAGAGTAGCTCCTGTGCTCCTTGTGGAGTGAGCTCTTGGTGTGAAAGGCAGTGTTTTTTCCTGACAGGGAATAGCATAGTTGTATGCATTGGACTATCCATCTGGAGATGGCATTCTTGGAAATGCGGTCTCCTTCTCTGCCTGGAGCTACGGAGACAAACAGTTGATCTGTTTTCCTTAGCGGTCTGGTCTTGTTTACATAGTAAAGGACCGCCCTCCTTACATCTAGTGTGTGAAGTTTTACCCCAGCTGAGCTTTCAGGATTCTGGAAGAAAGCCGGAAGCTCGATGGACTGGTTCACATGACATTTAGAGATGAACATAGGAGAGAACCTAGGAGGAGCACGTAAAACCAGTTTGTCCTTGTGTATGACAAAGAAAGGATCCTGCAATGACAACGCTTGCAATTTACTAACTCTTCTTATGGAAGTAATAGCCACTAAGAAGGCAGTCTTGTAAATCAGGTGTTTAAGACTTGATTTGTGCATCGGCTTGAAAGGGGATCCCATGAGCTTAGCGAGTACTAAATTGAGATTACATCCTGGCGGTGAATTTTAAATAGGAGGGTGGATTCTCTTTACTCCCTCCATTAATGCCTTGATGACCGGCACCTCCCAACACAAAACTTTATTGTGGGAGGTGGTGTAAGCCGACAAAGCCGCCAGGTGGACCTTTAGATATGAATACCAACCCAGAGTCTAGTAAGTGGAGAATATAGTGTAGAATCAAATTAAAAATCTCCTCCACTATCCATGCACCTCTGTAGTAGGTTAAAATGTCCAAACTCTATGACTTCAGAAGCCATGCTGCCAAGTTCATCGGGTAAGGTTGCAGGTGCACTGTTAGTCCCCCGTGTTCAGTGAGTAAATTGGTCTGGCACAGGATTTTGATGGGATCGCACATTACCTGTTTGTGCAGATGTGGATACCATGGTTGTCTTGCCCACGAAGGAGCAACTAGGATGAGCGTCATGTGTTCCTTGTGGATCTTGTTCACCACCGTTCATGATAGAAGTCGGGGGGACACGCGGTGGGGGGGGAGCATAAGCAAATTTCCCTGACCAGTTCATCCATAGGGTGTGCCCCTTTGAGCCTGACTGGGGGAACCTGGACACGAAGTCTGGGCATTGTTTGTTTTTGCTTGTAGCGAACAAGTCTATGGTGGGGAAACCCCATTGAGAGAAGAGGCGGTCTATGACCTCTTGGTCTAGTTGCCACTCGTGTTCCTCTGGTAGGCGATCTCTACTCAATGAGTCGACTACAGACTTGAGTTCCCCTGGAATGTGCTGTGATAATAGGAATATTTTCCGTTTGAGTGCCCATTTCCAAATTTGTTGTGCTAGCTTGGACAGATTTGGAGAACGTGTGCCCCTCTGTTGTTGTAAAACATCGTTGTGGTGCTTTCGGTGAGGACTCGCACGGACTGGTTTGCTAGGTGTATATCGAATGCCTAAAGGGCCTTGAGCACCGCCAGTAGTTCCAGCAGATTGATGTGGTTCTGCGCCATAGCCTGAGTCCACAGACCTTGTGCTGTGTGATTAAGGTGATGAGCCCCCCACCCGACGAGTGACACGTCTGTCGTCACAATCGCCTGCACCTTTGGATCATGGAAGGGTTTTCCCCATCAGCAGATTTTCTCTTGTCCACCAGCAAAGGTTTTGGACGAGTATTGGCGAAACAGCCACTAGATCGTCCCACTGACTGCTTGCCTGAGACCACTGTTTCACCAACCATTACTGCATGGGACGCAGGCCCGCGTATGGTACCAGGCAAATGCAAGATGCCATCATGCCTAGAAAACACAGCTTTGCGCACACTTATCTGGCTGCCGGCTTGATAATGAAGTATCTGCAGTAACATATTTGGACTCTTTCCTCTGATGGAAAGACCAACCCCTCCTTTGAGTCGATTACAGCTCCTAGGAACTGTTTGGTTTTGCTTGGCAGCAATAGACTTGACTTTTTCTCGTTTATGGAGAAGCCCAATTGAAAGAGAAGGTTGATAGTTCTTTGAGTGTTTTGCCTGAAAATATGGGGAGTCTCTCTTGTAATCAGCCAGTCGTCCAGGTAGGGGTACACTGGGATTGCCTCCCTGCACAGGTGCGCTGCCACCACCGCCAGTACCTTTGTGAATACCATTGGTGTGGATGCTATTCCAAAGGGTAGCACTTTGAATTTCTAGTGCTGGTTTGCTATCTTGAACCGCAAGAATCTTATGTGCGCTGGGAACATTGAAATATGAAAATAAGCATCTTTCATATCCAATGTTGCCATGTAATCCCCCCGATTTAACAGAGGGATTACTTCTTGTAGCATAGTCATGTAGAATTTTTGTGGCTTGACATAGGTGTTTGCAGGGTGTAGGTGTATTACTGGGCGCATTGCTAGCTCTTTCTTTGGCACAAGGGAGTAGGTTGAATAAATACCCTTGTTTACCTGGTTCACCGGGACGGTTTCTATGGTGTCCTTTTGGAGCAGCGTTGCGATTTCCTCGAGAAGGATGCATTGTTCTTCCTTCGAGTGAGTCTTCTGGCGTGGGGGATGTTTTCGGGGTCGCTCGATTAGCTCCACACAATAACCGCCCGCTACAGTGGATAGCACCCATTTGTCTGAGGTGGTTCCCTCCCTTGCTTGGGTGAAATTTGAAATACTCCCTCCTACTGGAGAGGCATTGAAGGGCACCTGAAACGGGTAGTCACTGTTTTGGAGGCGTGGCTCCACCTCTAGATGAGGAGGCCTTCCCCCGGCCGCAGGATCGACACTGTCCCCTTTGGTAAGCTTGTGAGGCTTGGCCTTGATTGTTACCCCAGGATGCTCCCCAATTCTGGCTGTAGCCTGAACCCCTTTGTGAATTTTGTCTGCAAAAGCATCGAAAATTACTATTATTGCTTCTTTGATCAGTGGATTTATTAGTTACCTGGCCCAGCGACTTTAGCGTGTTGTATTCCTCCTTAGCAGTTTTTAAGGCTTCTTCAACACCCTTTCCAAAGAGGACGTTGGGCTCAACGGGCATTTTAACAAACGTAGTTTGCGTCTCTTGCTTGAAGCGTAGCCAAGCATGACACTTAATTTTTCCTTCTGCAATAATTCTACCCGCATTGTCAGCGGCGTCAAGATTACTCTTTGGAATGCAGCTTGAAACTGCCCTGCCTTCTGCAGCCACCATGGCTAATTTTGTCTTAAGTGGTTCAGGCATTGACGATAATACAGCTGACACCTCATCCCACTTATGGCAGTTATAATTCGCCATAAGCGTGGTATGATTAGCAATCCTCTCTTGAAAGGCAGCCGAAGAGGCCACTTTCCACCCCATTGTGTACAGCTTCTTAGTCTCCTTGTCCGGAGGTGCCTCAGAAGAGGGTAGGGGTGTTCCTGCTCTTTTCCTTGTTGTTGTTACTACAAGAGAGTCAGGTTTTTTTGATTGACTGATTGATATTTTATTTCTATCGCGCTCGTACACAAGTGTTTCAGAGTGCGACAAGGCAAAGGAGGGGAACAGGGGAGAACAAAACAGCAATCTTACTAGGCCCAGTGACATTGAGAACGCGCAAGTGCATGGGAGAGGGGAAAAGTGAATGGAAGGGGGAGAGGTGGAAAGTGCGAAGCAGAGGAGAAACACATAAATAACAATAAATAAATAATAAAGGCAACAAAAGTGGTAATGCAGCCAGCAATTTGCAAGTGCTAGGTTTAAGGCAGCAGACAGGGTAGGTCTGATAAGTGCAGGAAGAAAAAGGGGGGCTGTATGGGTACAGCAAAAGACCCCAGAGCAAGGGGTGGCTCGGAGGCAATGTGGGAGGGTGGCAGGATGAGCAGGTACCTGGGCCCAAAAGACACAGGGTGGCCAGGTGCACGGTGCCAAGAGAGAACAGATCAGCAGGGGAGAGGGGGAGCGAAGGTAGAAGAAAAGAGGAAGGTCTTCAGGTGCTTCTGGAACCGGAGATGGTTCTTCTCAGGTTTTAGAGTGGCAGGGAGGCTGTTCCAGAGGGAGGCCCCAGCCGAAGACAGAGATCTACCCCCAGCTCGTTTCTTAGAAAAACGACTGACACTGAGTGAGTTGGAGGTAGAGGAGCGAAGAGCTTGAGAGGGGAGGTATTTGCGGAGGGATAGCTGAAGGTATTTTGGACCCAGGCGCCAGAAAGCCTTGTGGACAATGCAGAGGGTTTTGAATTTAATCCTTGCATCCACTGGGAGCCAGTGGAGAGCTTTCAGAGCTGGAGAGATACGATTGAGCTGTCCACTGATAGAGAGGGTCTGAGGGAGTAGGGCAGAAGAGCTTCTTGATGCAGGGATTAACTGTCCATGTCTGGTTAGGTGTTTCCAGAGAGGGCTAGATAGACTGCAGGATGGCAATGAACTGTGACAGCTTTCTTATCCCCTAAAATGTCATCCAAGTCCTTGTCTTGTTGAGTTTCTTGCATTTTTATCTGGAAGTGATCAGCTGCCTTGATGAGCATGTCATTTTGTAGGGGCTGGTTATCTGTAGGTGAATCTGCCACTGGATGATCCTGGGTGAGGAGAAAGTCAATGTTATACATGTCCTGCTCTTCATCATCATCACCATAGTACGGATCTGCGGCCTCCTGAGTTATGTAGAGGTCCTCAGTGTCTGAATCAATGACTGGAAGGTCCTGCTGGGATGGGATAGGAAGGGTTCAGGACGAGACCTTTTGGAAGGGGGCTGAGAAGCATTGACATCTGGAGGGGCCTGAGAGCTAGAGGCAGCTGCTGTGGGTGGGGTGGTTAGAATGCTTTGGAAAGAATCTGTTTTTTTTTCAAAAATGTTTGCCATAAAGGTCATCCTTCTCATGACCCTATCTA
Source organism: Ambystoma mexicanum (assembly GCF_040938575.1). Classification (NCBI taxonomy): domain Eukaryota; kingdom Metazoa; phylum Chordata; class Amphibia; order Caudata; family Ambystomatidae; genus Ambystoma; species Ambystoma mexicanum. The sequence goes on along the minus strand of NC_090941.1, from coordinate 582,739,881 downwards.
TGTCCCGACATGTCCATTGGGCAGAGCTTGGAATGGATACAGGGTCCAGTGGGAGAACCTGATCTTGAGGTGTGACTGGGACCCGAGAGGAGGCGGATTTTAATCCATTTCCTTTCGATGCAAGTCTGTTGGAAGATGAAGGGGACCTTTCCCTATGAGGGGTCTTAGAAGATTTGATCTTGGACTACTTCCCATTCATTAGGCCTTTCGGGACATGTTTTTCGACCAGATGGGCTAAGTCAGACTGTTTCGAATTTTTTGTCGATTTCGACGGGGCATGACGAACTTCGGCCATGGAGTGACCAGACATCTCGTCAGCCAATGTGCGACGTTCAGGAACGGTTTTAGGCAAGACATCTGTGCTGTCTTTCGACAATCGGGGCCTGTCATGGGGCGATCTGGGCCTCGAGTGTCCAGATGCCAAGGAACTTGTGGACCTCTCCTTAGACGTCTTGTAGTGCTTGGGAAAATGAAGCATCTCCGTCACCTTCGCCGTTGGAAAACGCAGCGTTGCTGCCGTCGCTGTAGGTTCCCTCCATGTCCATGGTGGCCTCGGCCTGCATGGCGTGGTGGGCCCAGTGCTTGGTTAAACGGTCCTTTAACGTCTTGGGTTCAAAGAGCTTACAGGCTCGACAGGTCCCTTCGACATGATCTTGAGCGAGACAAAGGTTGCACACCAGGTGCTGGTCGACCCAAGGGAATTTTTTGTTGCACTTAGGGCAGAACTTGAAAGGGGTTCGATCCATAATGAAATTAAACGGCAGCTAGGCAAGGATAGTGTATGAAAAGGTGTAAATACATTCTCAAATGTCCTCCCCCCTCTCTCCCTACTATGTGGGCCGAAGCCCAAAGCGGCCCTACAAAGCCGGACAGATCCTTCGATGGGAGTCTTCGTCGGTCTTTTTCTTCACTTCTATATGATGTTATCGATAGTCAGTGATGGAAAATATAAAATGATAGGAAGAGAAACTAACTCTAATTAGTATAAATCAATGGGGTTATGCCGAACAGAGAACTCTGTGAAATGGCGTCCGACTACGATGGCGGAAAAAACAATCTGAGGGACCTCAACGTGTTAAGGACCATGGGTACAGTGGATGTCACACTAGAGATAGTATTACTGACACGCCCTGTTGACGTCCCTTTTCGAATTTCGAAAACAACAACTGTAATACTCTGCAGCTTCCACTAGATGTCGGCCTATGCACAGCATGTCATCCACGCAGATTCCACAAGCCTCAGAAATAAATAAATATATTTTTCTTTTCTAATATGTTCTATTAGGAGTGCTCTTTAGTTGAGTGAATCTAGACATCCACGGCATTTCTTGTCTTTGGAATTTTTCTTGACAATGTATCATGATAGGCGGCCTGGTTTCATGCATCTTACTTGTTTTGGATGCCTTTGCCCAGCACGCTATATCACCCCTTGTCTTCTGGAGGACCTCGCACATTGCACTTTATTTATGGGATATTACATGCATGAGAAATGTTTGCAAATTGGAGGTTTTTGAGAAAAGACCCCTATAGGTATTTGATCCCTGTTTAAAGTTGTTTATGTTTGCATTTATACATCGTAGTTAACAGTTGCTCTGCTAATTTGCACAAGTCGAAATGTTTACAGCAAGGAAGTTTACATGCACTAAGCACTTATCTTTAATTAGCGTGCTGGAATTAACATTCTATCCAAATGCTGCTCTGCCTATTTGCACAAGCAGAAATGTTTACAAAGTAAAAGTTTACGTGCACTACGCATTTTATTTATTGATGTATAATCTGGTCCTCGTCCAATTCCGGGCATCCAAGCTCATTGATTTTACATTTAGCATACTACAATGTGCTACTTACATTAGGGAGCTCGGATTACATAATGGGTTTTTGTAGTGACATGGGCAATGTCAAATAAATGTCATAGAACGATACATTTAGACAGATGTTGGTTTTTAACAAGTGACCACTGTGGCTTTGTGAAAGCACTATTGGGAATTTTCTTTTACTAAAACTCAAACGCATTGCCAACATTTTGCAGAATGCTATCACATCTATGTCTAAATGTATTTATAACGGTGGTATACTTCGAGTGCCAGCAGACGCAGGTAATACGGCGATCATCCTCTGTGGCACTTTTTGTACTATAGACACTTTTTATGTGAAGTGGAAAAAAACATATCCGTCTCATTGTATTTTCATTTCATTTACATGAGAACACTGCTTGACATTTACCGCTATGTGTACTTTATAAAGTAACTGACTATTGAAACCATGCTTGCCTTTTAACATTATAAGATGCCTGCCCTCTTTTCCCAAAGCAACACTATGTTCTACAACGTGACATTCTAACAGCGGGTGATACCATAGAGACTGCTGTGTTATTTTAAAGTCACCTTTATGATGTCTATTTTTCCTAACGTGACCAAGCGGTGTGAGCACCGCGAAACGCGTCGCTCTTTTTGCTTTTCCTTGGAATGTGACAAATTTATAAGTAAGGGAACTGTTTGTCTGGAACTTCTTTGCTGTCTGGCTCCTTGCTGGAAGCCATCACAGCGTTTTCTGCTGCTTTTGGGAGTGCATACCAACCTTTTCTGTTTCCTTGATTGGAAAAGAATTCTTTTTTTTTCAAATATATATATATATATATATATATATATATATATACATATTCAGTGAAAAAACGTTGTTTAAGGGACGTTATGGTTAAGTTGCGCTACTAAAAACCTATGAAATCAGTGAAAAAACTTTGTAAAAGGGACGTTATGGTTCCAAGTAAAACCGAAAAACCCTTGAAATTCACCATTTACAATTTTTTGTTCCCGACTGTTACTGAAGAAAATCATGTGGCCTAGATATGTCAGGAAAGGAAAAAAGGGGGATTCAGACATGTGATGTCATCAGTGATGTCATCAATGACATTAGTGATGTCATCTTTGATGACCTGGGTGTTAGGCTTAGCAGTGCACGGTGGTGGCGCGAGTTCTGGTTGCGTAGCTTACCATAACTGGCGAATTTCGAGGGGTTTTCGGTTTTACTTGGAACCATAACGTCCCTTTAACAAAGTTTTTTCACTGAATTTCATAGGTTTTTAGTAGCGCAACTTAACTATAACGTCCCTTTAACAAAGTTTTTTCACTGAATTTCATAGGTTTTTAGTAGCACAACTTAACAATAATAACTTTGACTTTATGTACATGTAATATGGAACATACTGAACCTCTTCTACTGAACTTGATGTCCGCGGACATGTTTGGAGAACAGTACCACTACCTAAAAACTCTGGGGGGGGGGGTATGTTTGATTGTTATATCATGTCATAGGAACATTTAACAAATTCAAAAAGCAGCACTCATACACATTATATGTAATACATAAGAAATGTAACCCATATATGTAACACACTAACCATTCATTTAAATACAATATGTTCTAAAATGGAATATTCCAAAATAAGATAAATTGGCTTCTAACATAATTACCTCACAGACACTACAGAACTAAGAACAAGACCAGACCTATACAGTACTTAGAACATATCTTACCTGAAATAGTAAGTGTACTTCATTTTACTCATATATTTATAAACTTTCTGTATTAGATAAAAAAAAATATATTATCTTTTTATCTTCTTACAGAAATGCCTAGTACTCTAGAATGGCTAGAGGAGCATTTCCCACAAGAGGAAATGTCACAAGATAGTGAAACTAAAGGTAAACACTTTACAATATAAACCATTTAATTATTATTATTTTATATACATTTAACATATATATATTTTTTTGTACAGAGCATACCAAAATAGAAAATACCTCTGAAGAAACTGTTATGGATAACAAGCTTGACAGCATAAAAGAGAAAATGGCTTTATTGTTGACCAATTTTAATCATTTGAAAACTTTTGCTGAAGATCATTTTAAAACAAAAACCTCATACCATTGCCCCACATGTATTTGTCCCCCCTCACCATATCCCAGTCAATTATCCCCAAACCCTCTCCATAACCCAAAACGTTTTGATGAGACTTCCATCCCTTCTTCACCTGATACCAATCATGTTGAAACCCCTAATTCTCCTATTTTTGTTTCCGTTTCTGCCTCACCTTCTTTGTCATAAATTATTAATATATGTTAAATAAAGTTAAATTTTTTGTGTTGTAATTAGTTTCTGGTTTAAAAAAAAAAAAAAAAGAATGTAGGTGTCCGCGGACAGCGCAGGTGTTCTGAAATGTTCGTAAATAAACAAAAATGGAGCTGTCCTGAAGAACACTATACCTGTCCGTACTGTTCGGTAGCAAGTTGAAACTGTTCTAAGAACACATGCAATGTCCTGAAATTTTTGTAAAGAAACGAAAATGGAGGTGTTCTGAGGACGCTGTGTCTGTCCGTATTGTTCGCAAGCAAGTTGACACTGTTCTAAGAACAAACGCCTGTCCGTAACTGTTTGTTTGACGTCTGACGCACTTTTAATTACTTCAGGACCCGAACAGTGTCCGTAGAACATCAACGCGCATGCACAAACCAATGCCCGTGCATTTGGTGTCCTGCGGACAGCCGCTTCCTTCGCGAACATGTTCGCGAAGCGATCATGTGACCGCGCCCACGCTGATCGCGTGTTCTGAATGCGGACACTGTTCGTGTCCCCGAACAATTTAAAAGTACATTTTCAAGTAATCCACAATATTTTGCAATAAAAACTCACCATAGCACAAGTCCCACATACTAATTATAAGTTTATACATAATTTTGAAACCTTTTGAACCTTTTTTGTGTTCGATCTTTCCGCGGACAGCGCGCATGTCCGCGGACCGCATACAAGCACCCCTATAAAAGACCACGCCATAGAGCTTATTCTCATTGTGTTTCTGGCTATTCTACAGAGCACAGAGATTTTTGCTGCCACCTGCAGATTTCCATCTTCAACCGGATGGCTTCTGTGGCTCCACTGCTGTCACCTGGTGCTGTGTCTGCCTCAGCACCACCCCCAACCCCTCCACCACCACCGCCTTCCCAAGGGCCTGAAGAGGGGAACAGGAGTGAGGATGCAGAGGAGGAAGAAGGGGATGACGAGAATGAGGTAGAGGAAATCCCTACTACCCGCACTAGGCGTGTGTCTTGGGTGTGGCGGTTGTTTACCATTCATGTGAATGGTCCTAAGGCTCGTGCGAACCTTGTCACCTGCAATGAGTGCAAAATGATACTCAGTCACGGGAGGCACGGTTCGTACAGCTTTGGGACCACTACCATGAAGCGACACCTGAGGTCATTTCACTCTGGGGTTATTCGCAAGGTTGTCCCTTGCGAAGAACGTAGTAGGTCGATTTCCTCTACTTCATGCTCCGTTTCTGATCCTGTCACCACAAGGACCACCTCTGTGGGACAGCGTCTTCCTCAAGCTGCCGCACAGGCCATACAGAATTCTGATGATCCTTACCTTTCGAGGGTCACAGTTGTATGTATGTACTGTGACACAGTACTCTGCAGGGGGGAGCGACTTCGCAATGCTTTTGAGACTATCGTCTCAGAGCATGAGAAGACCTGCTCACTACCCAAATAAAACCCACTCTACATCTTCCTCTTTCAGCTTGTCCTTTCTTATCCCTGTGGTTGGTGTCCCCCCTTTACCCTCGTTTCCCCTCCTCTCCTAGTGTGTCGTGTATAAAAAACCAAAAGAAATACAAAATTACAAAAATCAAAAAAAAAATAAGGCTCTTTTCAGAGCCGCCTTTCACAGTTAAAAAATAGAAGTGAAAATAAATGAAGCAAGGCCCTTTGTATTTTTTAGAAGTCCACGGACATCTAAAACATTGGGTTGCTACTCTATCATAACCATTGCAATTTTCTCTGGTAGGAAGTGGTGGCTCTGAAAAGAGCCTTTGGGAGGTGTTTGTATGTCAAAAATTATAAATACTTAACACCTACTTCAAAATGGATGCTTTAATTCTAAAAAAGGTCGTAATGCATTTTGTATATTTCTAAAAAAAAATCTGATTGCCACATAAGTAAGATGGACTCCATCTCTGCGAAAAATGTATGTACTACGAGACATAACATATTCATTGTGAAAAGAGGACATGCCAAAATCTCTTAGAAAGGCACAAACAGCCTTATTAACATTGCGCCTTGCTTTTTCCATTTGTGGACCAAATGAAGAAGAACGAAGCCACATTTGTCTCTGTGCAATCCATGAAAATATTACTTGAGAATTAGGAAACATGTCCATGACCTTCCCAAGTCCTTCTTTCATAGAAAATTGCAAAGAAATTCCAGACACGTGTCCTAAACTGTTCCCTCCACAATGAATTACAATTATGTCTGGATGTTGCTCTGTCTCCAAAGTAGCACAAAGAGGTAGCAAGTCCAACCGCTTCATTCCACGTACTCCATGCCAGTGTACTTCCACATGTGGAAATCCAAGATCTACACTCCACAGCTTTCTGCATGCACCTTCAACCAATGTATCCATGAATCTCCCAAAAATCCAAACAATCTGTTTTCTGAAACACAGAGCCATAGCTATCTGTTGTTCTCTCAGCAAAAAGAGTATCTGAGAAACTCTCTCCTGGCACAACACACCCACTAAGCTTTCCTGACCAATCCCTTTCAGTGCTCATTCTCATTTGCATGACTTCTGAACCCAAAAATCCCCAGATGTAACACCCGATGTCCGCGAACTACCGCCATGTCCGTGGACATATCGTAACATGAACAGCCCTTCTACCATTTCCACTTCACTTTCTGTGCCATTCCCTCATTGGACGTAGCTAAGAAGTCACATGACAATCCACCAATCACATTCAAGACCTCTACATCTAACTGCATCATCCTAGATCAGCACTGCAAATGTACTGTGAATCTCTCTGAGTAAAAGTGTCATATCATTGGCAAGCACCATCTACAAGAAATACTGTACAAGTCTCCAAGATTTCTACTTGCAGCTCCATGCATATCCATATGCATGAACACAAACTACAGTATGCATATTTTCTGTACAGTACATGAACACATTTTCAAACGGACTTAATATTTTTGTTTTATTTCTTTATTTATTCAATTACTTTAATTTAAGCATGACATTGAGGCACTATTACCTGGAAGAGCTTAGTTACAGAAATAGTGGTATTCAGTGGTACATTATGAATTTCACAAACATAGTAAAGATATTTTGCTTGCTACAGTTCGTCATTACAATACAATTTGTTCATTAAGAACATATCATATGTATTGAACTTGTGCGACGTATCTTATGTAAATAAGATAGTTTTAATGGTTTTGAGGAAGGCGCTGAGGATTTCAATTAAAAAAATCAATGTCTAAATTAAAAACAGTGCTATATACAAAGAAAATTACTAATTTGTTTCTTTTACAATTGCAGTGAAGACCATTCTCCTGAAAAGAAGCAACCGAATTTGAAGAACAAAGAAGAACTAAGAAGTAACCTGTTCATTTTAGAAAAAAAGTAAGTAGAATATCACCATAATATTTGTATTATTACTGAAACACACTGTAAACTTAATTCATGCCATTTCTGTGCCTAAAAATAGAGATTATGCACCATTCTGTCCAAAATTCCCCATGTCTTAAAAAGCGATTTACAGCCAGAATGGCCCACAAATTCCTATTTTTGGACACACAAATTACCCAACTCAACCGCTACAATTTTGATATTATAGAACAAACAACTGTTTTAATTGTATACATTAGATTTACTATTTGTACTTCTCCACACCACTAGCTTACTTTTTTCTGTCATCTGAACCCCAGTTTAGTAACACAAATTCAAGAATACCCATCCCTACTAGTTGTAGTTCCCAATGCACAATCACAGACCATTACATACATCTTTATCATCTTACTCAAACACTCATGCACACAGCACACATCCATTGCAGAACACTTCAACCCATACCTTCTTTATTTTTTTCAACAGACCCTAAAGAATGCCTACTAAAAGTCAGGTCCGTAGAAAGCAACGCAGAAGTAGAGCAAATGAAAATAAAAGTGTCCAACATAAGCATCCATCTCTAGCAGAATTTGTAAAAAAAAGGTGAAACAAAACAGCTAATGCAGTCATGCAAAAACTTTGCCATCCTCTATCAAAATGTAAAACAAACCAGAAAACAATTAACAAAAAATCAGCTATCACTACAGATAAAACTGCTTCTATAAATCTTGATAAAGTTCAAAGTAAGCATACCAAGAAAAGTATTTTGGCCAAAATGTTCCGTCACAGAGTCCTTCAAAATCTTATAAAAACAGGAGAGAAACCAGGTTCAACCCTTAAAACCTATCGTAGGAAATTAATCTTAGAAGCGTTGATAGATAGTGCAATTCTTCTCAAAAGAAAGTTATTTATTTTAGCGTTAAACAAAATGAAACCACTAATAACTAAATTACAAAAAAGACTTCTCAATAAACGAAATGTCAACAGAAAGAACTTCTTAAGTATCTACGGAGGTGAATAGAGTCACACTACGAGCACAGAACCATACTTTAATGAAGAAGCGTACAAACAAAAGCAAACAAATACAATTGCCATACATAGAAGTGGTTGAGGTTATGAAAAAGTTAATACCATAATGGAACAAGAAGTACTCCTTACAAAAATATGCCCTGAAAACTTAGAATTACCCCTCCATTCAACTGAATCAGAACGTCTAGTGTACAAATGGCCATGCACGTCAATATGTAACATTCCCAAACAATTTTTCAAGTCTTTTGCCAATTCCTCAATCAATATGTAAAAAGCAAAGACAAAATCAAAATTAAACTACTGCAAAATATGGATACCTGTCCAGTGCGCAGGTAAATAGGACTACAAGGACATTCATTGGCCTGCATTACAGGACCTACTTGTAAAAACACCTTCCATGATATCAAAAGGATATCAACACATCATTCAACTATAAGAAATCTAGTTTATAAACTGTACTATATCAACACATCATTCAACTATAAGAAATCTAGTTTATAAACTGTACTATGCTAAAAGTCCTGATTTAGCACTAGCAAATTTAAATAACATTCTTCTACATGGTACAGCAAAAGAGAAATTGACTATATCCAGAAAAAATATTTTGGAAGTGAAAGCCACTTACAGAATGAAATATCTTTAAACCAAATTAGCAACAATTCTACACATGGCAACCTTTTACTAAACACATACAAAAATAAAATACTAAAATTTAAAAGAACATCAGCTGAAGTACCAAACCATGTGTGTGTATGTTGCCGCAGAACTTTTTATAAAAGTAACACAAAAACTGTAGACCTATCATACAAAATAGAAGACAATGAAGATTCTAAATGGTTTGAATTAGCTCTCTACCTTGTAGCAGAAAACAAATACGAAATAACTGACCCCTTAATACTTTGCAGGTACTGCACTGCACTACAAAACTTACAACCAAACTCCTTCACGTGCTATCACAAATAATTCGGAATTATACCCACTACCAAAACCCCTACAACAACTTAATTTATATGAGAGCATCATAATTCAAACAGTGCACCCATTTCAAGCAATAATACACCTTCAACCAAAAACAGCAAAATTACCTCCCTCTGAATTGGTAAAAGGCATTCGTGGAAAAGTAGTTTATTTACCATTAGATTTAAAAGAAAATATGCATACTCTAGGAGTGCAACGTCCAATGTAGCAATCTTTAATTATCTTAGTAAATGGAATACCTACAAAAGACAATAAAATATGGCAAAATCTGGTAGATTTACAAAAAGGTAGACATGCCTTGCAATATCTTAAAAAGAATAATGAAAATTACAAAGAAATTAATATTGAAGAAAACTTGAAGGATACAACTGAAATAATTCAAGAAACACAAGAAGCTGGTCAATTTGAGCTTCTAGATCCTGCTACAATATCAAATACTTTAGACCATTATACAATTCATCCTTTGCACTCTAATGACACCATAGAAGATGCACTGGAAACGTACCAAATGCGTCAAACAAAAGGATCAGCAATCAGCATATGGGAGAAAAGTATAGAAGCACATGCTTTTCCTCTACTTTTTCCTACTGTCAAAGGAGGAATGTACGATGATAGACCTATTCAAATATCAGCTTCAGAATACCGTTCATTACGGATGTATTCTGAAGATCCCAGATTTAGACAAAATGTGGAACACATATTCCACCTACTCTTTGAAAGTGAACTAGCAACTTTATGTTACGGAGTTGCACACATATTAAAATAAGGATCACACTTTCAAAATATGTGTTACGCTCAACTGGCTCCCACAGGGGCGTCGATCTGAACTGGACAGCTGCGGTCTCCACCAATGTGACGCGTAGTGCCGAGATGACGGAATGGACTGCCCCACCTAGCTTCGTTTGCTTGGCCCGTAGGAATATTCTTCTGCAAATGGAGAAAGGGAATTAACCACCCGTGGAGTTGAGCGTTAACCCCCCCACTCCCGCTGTTCTCCCCACTGATCACCTTTGATGTCCCCTCTTATAGTCTCACCTGATGGTTTGGAAAGATGAGCTCTCCATCCTGCATTGAGCGCAGGGGCGCGTAGATAACCAGTTGCTTCACTGGCTCGAAGGAATTGGTGAGTTCCAGAACAATATTGACTCTGAGATTACCGGCAAGATGCCGTAACTATGTAGTTCGTAAGAGTTCAAATGTCTGACTTTCACTCTTGTCCAATTCCTTGCAGGTTGCAGCTTGACCCTAGCGAAGAGTTCCTCGTGGCAACCGGTAATATTCAGGTAAGGATTTGTATTATCCAACACAGTTTGATAAAATAATGTCAATATGTAACCTGTTGCTTTCTCCATTATTCAGGCGCTGAGAAGTCTCGGGGAATAATGCCTCCAGCGGTAAAATCAGCTAAGTCTATTGTGGTGAGGAGGTTTCCCCTTGTTTGTCCCTTTGTTTCACCTTGCTGTCCTTTTGTTTCCCCTTAGGGGCCGGGGTTCGGCGAGGATGCAGTGGAAGCTGCGCCGACCCGTGAAGAGGAATAGTATCCCCGGTGGTAAAATCAGGTAAGTCTATGGGGGGTAACTAATATTGCCTCTGTGTATTTCCTTGGCTCACCTTGCTGTCCTAGTCTTCCCCTTAGGTGCCGGAGTGCGGAGGGAACATGCAGAAGGATGCGGTGGAATGTGAAGATGCTGCGAAGGCCGGTGAGTTCAGCGCGGCGCTGCAGCAGGCGAGGCGACGCGCATAAAATAACTTCTTTCTTCTAGCTCGAAGGCACGATGGATCGGGAATTCAGGTAAGGAGCAAAGGTATTGCTCTTGTTCTAACCTTTTGTCCTTCTTTCTCCCTTTTTCTAGGAGCTCCAGACTCGAGGCGGGCATGGCAGAAGACTGGATGCAGACTTGCAAGCACGGTGAGCGTTACGATGCTGGATGCAGAATAACGCGAAGCATGTGCTGCTCTTTGGGCGTGGTTTAAATAGCCTCCAAAGTAGACCCAGGTAAGTATTCCTCCCCAGCCCCACCCGAGTAAAAAAATAGTCCCTAGGTAAAGTAGTCCCTTCCAAGCCTCTTTTGGCTTAGAGCTCTTGCAGCATGGTCTGCATCAGGTGAGTTTTCAGCATGGTCTGCATCAGGTAAGTTTTAATCTATGAGCATGGCGCCTATGGCGCCAGGACTGACTCTCCATATGAGCCTGGCGCCATAGGTGCCAGGACTGCACCCAAATAGCCCCTAGTAGGGGTTGTTGGTCTTGCTTAGAATAACTTGATGCATCCGGGGTTGCTGGACTTGGTCTGGGTCCCCGGGGGTAGGCATCATGACAATATGACAGCTACACAATTATTACAAAAAGTGCAACAAAAGGATGAGGTTTTACAATCAAATATTACAAATCTATTAGCAAATATGCGTGGTACTAAAGAGTACTGGTTTCGAAGTCATGGAGATGTACGTTGTATGATCAGAAACCTTGGGCCACCCAACTTGGTTTGTTACATTAAGTTGTGCAGAATATGCATGGGAAGATTTACATGATTTTCTACGCATATCAAACAAAAACAAAACAAACATAGATATACTAACACCTGGAGAACTTTGTTCTTTGGATCCTGTTAATGTTTCAAGATATTTTCACCATCGCTTCATTGCTATGCTACATTTTATTCGTAATAAAACTGTTCCTCCCCTTGGAGAAGTGCAACACTTCTTTTGGAGAAAAGAATACCAAGCCAGAGGAGCACCGCATATCCACATGCTTTTATGGATTAAAGATGCTCCTAAATTTGATCAGGACAGCGATGCCACTGTTTTACAGTTTATTGAAAAATATGTCACTTGTGAAATTCCATTGGAAGCAACAAATAGTGATCTTCATGCACAACTTTTACAATTTCAAAGACACAAATGTGGAAAATATTGTCATCGCAAATACAAAAACAAAGGGAAATACTACACCAAATGCCGATTTGGTTTCCCTAGACCAGTTACAAATACAGGTCAAGTGAACAACCTCATGTCTTCAGTTAGACATAGTGTTAAAGGTAAGTCACCTAAAAATACATATTACATAAAAAGAAAAGAAAAATATATCAATGATTACAATGCAATCATTGCCCACTTATGGAATACAAACATAGATGTGCAGTACATTGCAGACAATTCTACTGCAGTTGCACGATATGTCACAGCATACTTAACCAAAGCAGAAAAGACAGAGCTCCAAGACCTCTGGAATGAACTGTCATTAGATAAAACAGTGTCTCAGAAATTATACAGCTTGGGCATAAAAATGCTCTCCCATAGAGAATGTGGATCATATGAAGCAGCTGATCGTTTAACTGGTACTGCATTGTATGGTAAATCTGAAAATATAGTATGGCTAAGTCTTGGTCCAGCTAAATCTACAGAGTTCTAAAATCCTACGAAGATATAGAAACAATAGCAAAACGTGATCCCAACAGCCAAAACATTTTAAAAAACAATTTATTGGACACATACTACCCAAACAGAAGTAATACTTTGGAAACCATGCGTCTATACCACATAGCCCAAAACTACACATACAAAAATATTATAAAACCTGATGAAAAAAAGGTAAATACAGAGTGACAAACTGTGAAGGCAGCTTAGTTAAACTCACTAAACCAAATTTAATTAATCATATCAAATTGTCATTAAAGACTCCTCAACATAAAGAAGTATATTACATGTCCCTGCTACAACTTTTTAAACCATGGAGAAAAGAAGAAGAAATACTAGATAACTATGACTCATATGAAGATGCTTTCAAAGCAAATGAAAGCACTATAACCGATGTAAACTTTACACAGTACAAAACAATGTTGCACAATGAACAGCAACACGAAGAAGAACTCCAGGCCCAACTAGATAAAGAAACTTCTGACAGTAGTCAACCTTCTGTAACACGAAGCCAAGAACCACTGGGAGAACCACTAATAATAAATGAGGCAGAATTAGCTATGATAGAAGTAGAAAACACCATGTGTCAGTATGAAGATAAATAAGACTTAACTATACTACAATCAAAACTAAACAATGAGCAATTTAGCATTTTTCAAGAAGTAACAAAACAAATTGCACATGGTGTACAACATGAAAATAAAGAATGTTCCTGCCATAATTATAAACCTATACTACTGTACGTCAGTGGTGAAGCTGGTTCTGGCAAAACATTCCTAATCGAAATCATCAGTAAGTTCCTTCAACAATTGACAAACTGTCAGCTGTTGTCACTGCCCCCACAGGTTTAGCTGCCTACAACATAGGTGGTGTCAGTTACACCGATTACTACTATTGCCAGTAGAACACCAGAACAAATTAGACTATTACAAACTTTCTGCAGAAGCTGCAATGTAACTACGCAGAGTATTGAAACAAATGAAAATGCTACTAATAGATGAAGTGAGCATGGTCTCCAACCTAATGTTGGCTTTGATTCACCTCAGATTACAAGAAGTACTCAAAACAAACTATGAAGAGCTCTTTGCAGGAAAACACATTATTGTTTTCGGAGATCTTCTTCAATTGACACCAGTAAAAGGTGAGCCTATTTTTAAAACATTAGGACACAAACTCTGCCGTAAAACTGTTGGCAGCATTGGAAATGTCAACCTTTGGCAACATTTCCAATACAGAGAATTAACAGAAAACATGCGGTAATCTGCAGATCTCACTTATGCCAACATCTTAAAAAGTATCAGAGTTGGTATACTTTCTAAAGAAGCAGAAGCAATATTGAAAACCTGGCACATTAATGCACTTTATAGTGATAATGCATGTGCTACAGATGTTATGGAACAATTAGCCTAAAAAATGTCAATTGTATGGCCTTAATGCCAACTCTTGCAAGCTGTTTCAAATTCAATGAAATAATGTTAAGTAAAGAAATGCAACCAATAATGGAAATTAGCGCCACAGACAAACTAGATGTACATGGTATGACACTACCTATGTGTGACCAAGCCACAACAAGACTAAATAGTTTAGAAAAATCAATCTCAAACACAGCAGGCTTAGAAAAGATATTAAAATTATCCTTAAATTGCAGAGTAATGCTTAAACGTAACCTTGACGTGGACCAAGGACTAGTTAATGGAGCACTGGGTACAGTTGTTGGCTTTCAAACATACCCACGTGACAACAAAATTCAGTTTGTCAATATTCTCTTTGACAAACTTTCAGAAGTAAAAAGGATAGGACGCTCAACAGCTCGATTCCTTCTCTTCAAAGACATGTATGTACACAGAGAACAATTTTCTCTAACTCTTGCATACGCAGTCACAATTCATAAATCACAAGGTCTTACCCTAGACAAAGCAATGATAGATATTGGTAACAGTCTTTGAAGAAGGCATGAGCTACGTAGCACTATCACGCTTACGTACACTTGACGGTCTATTTCTAATCAACTTTGATGCAAGTAAAGTAAACGCTGATATTCCTTGCATTTTAGAATACAATAGACTTCGCTCACTATAAACCCCACATCTAAACACATATTCTGTTCCACAAAAAGTAAAACGTTATATAAGAAAAATAAACCAAACAGAAATGCAACAGGATGTCACTGCAAATCCCCCAAAGACAGTAAAAGAAACTAATACTTCATCAAGTACCACATGCAAAAAAGAATCAATTAGGGAAAGTAAACCAGGTACTTCTTCAAAGAAGGAAGATAAACTCCAAAAAAAGCAGTCAGATACAGAACTACCTGATCCATTTAAACTCTCAAATATAGTTGGTGTAAGTTGCTACGCAAATGTAGCAATGAATATTCTATTTCAATTACCACCAATTGTTGACAACATTTACTTACACAGTACAGACCCATTGTGTTTGCAAATGTTAGTACTTCACAGAAATGCAGCAAACAATCCTGATAACACATATAGTGTGAAATTCACTACAAACTCACAGGAAGATCCACACGAATTTCTAATGTACTTACTACAAGTATTGGAAAACAAAAACCTACCTATAAATGAAATCTTCGAGATTTCATACATGTGGAAACATACATGCACTCTCTGCAACAATGTGACACAAGAACAAATCCCCAATGAACGCTTTGTATATATATCAATAAAATTGTGAATCCATTCCATTTCAGCAACACCATGGTAGATTATGTTCTACCTGCAATTCAGATATTCGTTCCACGTTACTAATACAAACACATAGTAAATACGTAATACTAATGCTTCTACATTACAATGCAGATGGTACCAAAAACAACTGCAAGCTGACTGGATTCACACATGGTCAAATATCACTTGGTAAGAAAACCTTCACAACAATAGGTATAATCTACCACGCAGGAGCCACAACCAATTCAGGGCACTACACTGCATATACAAAAAAGAAATGTCGATGGTTTCAATGTAATGATAGTACCATTACTCTAAAGCAGAGATTACCAGGAAATCTTACAAACACTTATTTAATGTTCTTAAAACCAAAATTTGATAACTAAACTGTACTTAAACCCTAAGTAAACTTGTAGTAAAAAATATGTAAACTGTTAGAATATTCCAAAAGCTATCTAACTGCCCAAAGATTCTACAACAACTAATCAGATAAATGAAGACCAGTAAATTAGAGCAGAAAATAGACAGTTAGAATACGCCAATTGGTATCTAACTGTCCCAAAATTTAACAATATCCAAACAGATAAATCAATACCACTAAAATATATAAAAAAAATAGGCAGTTAGAATACACCTACTGGTATCTAACTGCTCCAAAATGTTATAATATCCAAACAAATAAAAAATATGTTACTGCTCCAACAAAATGCAACAAGCTAATGTATAAAGCATTTCCCAGGAACAGCAAGTGAACACTGAAAAACAAACAAACAAATAAACAGTAGCATAACAGAAAAAGGTTTTTTTTTTTTAATCCAACATGGATTTTTTTTTTCTCCCACAGACCCAATGATTCTAGCAAGGAACACAGAAACTGAGCAAATTGCACAGTACTCTGGTTTGTAATCTACTAAATATGAGGGTCCAAAAAAATTAAAAATAAATAAATGTTGATTATACAATGTAATAAGTCATTACAAAATACTAATACTAACATGCTATTTTCTTTTATCACAGAAATTAACAAGAAATACATGTACTCCAGTTACTAAACCAAACAGTAAGTATATTACTCTATGCCCTGGCCACAACCATCGCAGCATATCACACCCATAGTATCTTAAAACTTTGTTCCTTAAAAATTTGTTTTTGACCCAAAGTTATAAGCAACTATAAGTGTGATATGCTGCGGTGGTTGTGGCCAGGGCATTGAGTGTGGCCATGCACCCAACACTCTATGCCCTGGCCACAACCACCGCAGCATATCACACCCATAGAGTCAAACATTTCAACTATGGCCTATGGAAACTTTTAATGTCCACGGACATTATGAGTGTTCTTAGAACACTTTCAACTTGCCAGCGAACAATACAGACAGCATCTTCAGGACACCCCCTACGAACATTTCAGGACAACGCGAGAGTTCTTAGAACACTTCCAACTTGACAACGAACAATACGGACAGCGTCCTCAGAACACCTCCATTTTGTTTATTTACGAACATTTCACGACACCGCAAGAGTTCTTAGAACACTTTCAACTTGACAACAAATTCAGGACACCGCGAGAGTTCTTAGAACACTTCCAACTTGACAACGAACAATACGGACAGCGTCCTCAGAACACCCCCATTTTGTTTATTTGCGAACATTTCAGGACACCACGAGTGTTCTTAGACACAATCAACTTGACAAAGAACACTACGGACAGCGTCCTCAGAACACCCCCATTTTGAATTCAGGACACCGCAAGAGTTCTTAGAATACTTTCAACTTGACAACAAACAATACGGACAGCGTCTTCAGGACACCCCCTACGAACATTTCAGGACACCACAAGTGTTCTTAGAACACATTCAACTTGCCAGAGAACAATACGGACAGCGTCCCCAGAACACCCCCATTTTGTTTATTTACGAACATTTCGGGACACCGCGAGTGTTCTTAGAACAGTTTCAGCTTGCTTCCGAACAAAACAGACACATATTGAGTCCTCAGAACACCCCCTATTCAGTTTATTTAGAACATTTCAGAACACCCGTGATGTCCGCAGACAAATCGAACACAAGAACGTCTACCACATGAAAAAACACAACTTTCAACCTATCTCATACTCTCCCACCCTCCCCAAACACTTCTACACACCAACACACTCTACTAAATACAAATTTTGAACCAAGTTTCACCGCACTGTCGCGAATCCAAGATGGCGAGCGCCACCGAAAATATGACGCGCTTCACGCTCCACACCGTCCAATCAGCGAACACGTTGCATGTCCGCGGACATGACGTAAGCCGATCGGCCAATCGGGACACTGTCCGCGGAGCGAACAGGGAAGTGCGTCCGCGGACCGAACACAGATAGCACACATTTTTTATGACCCACTTTTTGATCATTTTTAAAAAAACTACTACAAGGATTTTCACCAAATCTGCAAAAGCACGCTTTCGGGACCAAGCCGCTGCTCCTGGTCCAAATTTGGTGAAAATCCATCCAGCGGTGTGGGCTCTAGGCGCGAGCAAAGTTTTTTTCCCATTCAGTCTATGGGGAAAAAAAGAAATTTTGGGACCCCCCCCCCCCTATAACTTTCCCCCCCCTGGATGAATCCTCGCCAAACTTTGCAGAGTGGGCCATATACTTTTTTTGCAAAGTTTGGTGAGGATTCGTCCAGGGAGAGCGAAGTTATAAGCCGCCCAAAAAGTGCTCTTCCTATGGAAACACCAACTTAACCATAACTACATGGCAACTACCGTGGCGCCATGTAATTAATATATAATATTTTTTTTTTCACTAAAAAAAACTTTGTTAAGGGGATGTTATGGTTAAGTTGCCCTCCCAAAAACCTTATATAAGTGTGTACTTTTTTTGGTACAAGGGACAGAAGAAATCATTTATTTCTGTTTTTGTACAGAAATGTGCAGTACTTTGGAGTGGCTGGAGGAGAATTTTATGCATGGGGAAATGTCCGAAGATACCGACAGTAATGGTACACAGTGCTCTGCATAAGCAAAATAATGTTCAGTATTTTATGGCCATTTAACATATGACAATGCATTACTTACCGTAAAAGCATTTCTGATGGTTGTATCTGCTTAGATTCACATGCTGTGCATAGGTCCGACATCCAGTGGTCACTGCGGAGTATTGCATTTTGATTTTCGTAGTCGAAAAGGGGACGTCGACAAGGCGTGTCTGTAACACTATCCCTATAGTGACGTGCGTTGTACCCACAATCCCTCACGCGTCGAGGTCCCTCTGTTTGTATTTTTCTGCCCTGAGGGAGCCTTCTAGACGTGAGCGAGTACAGAAAAGAGAGATATAAAAGGAAGTCTATGTTCCTTCCATCCGAGCGGGGAGGAAGGGTGGGCGCATGTGAATCTAAGCAGATACAACCATCAGAAATGCTTTTACGGTAAGTAATGCATTGTCTTCTGATGTTTGTTAATCTGCTTAGTATCACATGCTGTGCATAGACTAGCGAGCAGTACCCGGAGTTGGCGGTGGGTTATGAGAAGGAACAGTAGAGAAAAGATGTCTTAATACTGCCTGTCCCACCTGGGAGTCAGATCTTGAGTGTGCATCTAGACAGTAGTGTTTTGTAAAGGTGTGCACAGAACTCCAGGTAGCCGCTTTGCAGATGGACTCAAGGGGAACATTTGCAATGAATGCTATGGATGATGGATGCCCCAGTGCCTCGAGTGGAATGTGCTCTTGGCTTGAAGGGTAATTCTCTCTTAGCAAGAGTGTAACAGAGAGTGATGCATTGTACAATCCATCTAGATAGAGTGGACTTAGAGACTGCATCTCCTTCTCTTCCTGCTGCCACCGAGACAAAGAACTGATTAGTCTTTCTCAGTGATCTGGTTCTTTCCATGTAGAACATGACAGCTCTGCGTACATCTAGTGTATGCAGACTTTTTTCTCCCAAGTTGGAAGGGTTTTGAAAGAACGTTGGTAGTTCTATAGATTGGTTTACATGAAATTTAGAGATGAATTTTGGTGCAAACCTTGGGTGTGTGCGAAGAACCACCTTATCCTTGTGAACTGATACGAAGGGGTCTAATACAGAAAGAGCCTGTAGTTCACTTACTCTCCTAATGGAGGTGATAGCTATTAGGAAAGCAGTCTTAAGAGTGAGGTATTTAAGAGTTGCCTTGTGCATGGGTTCGAAAGGAGTGCCCATGAGTCTAGAAAGTACCACGTTTAAGTCCCATCCGGGAGCTGGGCTAGCTATTGGGGGGTGTATTCTCTTTACCCCTTCCATGAAGGCCTTTATAACTGGTATCTTCCACCACGACGCTTTAAGTTGGGAAGTGGTGTATGCAGAAAGTGCCGCTAGGTGGACTTTAATGGAATTAAACACTAGACCTGAATCCAGTAAATGGGTCAAGTACAGAATAATGTTAGTGGCAGAGCAGTCAACCGGGTTGATGTTCTTACTTCTACACCAGATGACAAATCTTTTCCACTTGCTAGAATAGCAGTGGCGAGTATTAGGTTTTCTGGCTTCCCTGAGGATGTCCATACATCTCTGAGGGAGATGTAAATGTCCAAATTCTATGATCTCAGGAGCCAGGCTGCTAAGTTCATGGTCTGAGGGCATGGATGCAGTGTCCTGCCCTTGTCTTGTGACAGTATGTTGTACGGGCAAGGAAGTTTGATTGGGGGAGATAGGGACATCTCCATCAAGTGAGCGAACCATGGCTGCCGGGCCCACATTGGGGCCACTAGTATCATGGTCACCCGCTCTTGGTGCATCTTGTGCACCACCTTGTTGAGGAGGGGAAGTTGGGGGAAAGGCGTAAACGAATTTCCCTGACCATTGAATCAACAGACCGTTCCCCTTGGACTGGTTCTGGGGGTACCTGGAGGCGTAACTTTGGCATTGTGAGTTCTCCAGGGTTGCGAACAGGTCTATTTCCGGGAAACCCCATTGCGTGAAGACGTTTAAGACGATGTCTTCTTGCAATTGCCATTCGTACTCTTTGGGTAGGGGGAAGTCTCTGCTGAGTTTGTCTGCTAGCAGATTGAGTTCCCCTGGTACATGTTGTGATAGTAGGAACATGTTGTGTTTGAGAGCCCACTTCCATATATTCTGGGACAGCTTGGACAGTCCTGGAGAGTGAGTGCCCCCTTGCTTGTTGAGATAGTGCATGGCTGTGGTGCTGTCTGTGAGGACCATCACTGTCTTTCCTTGTAAGTGTTCCTGAAAGGCTTTCAGTGCTTTGAACACTGCTAATAGTTCCAGCAGGTTTATATGCTTGGATGCTAAGCTCGGAGTCCACACTCCGTGAGCAGTCTGATGGGATAGGTGAGCCCCCCATCCTGTAAGGGATGCGTCTGTGGTTAGAGTGGCTTCCACTGCGGGTGTGGCAAAAATTTTCCCTAATAACAGGTTTTCCTTTGTCCACCACCGTAGCGAGAGAACCAAGGCCTGCGAGACCACCACCAGATCGTCCCATTGTCCGCTGGCCTGACACCACTGGCTGTAGAGCCACTCTTGCATTGGGCGCATGCGCAGGCGCGCGAGGTACCAAATAAATACATGACGCCATCATCCCTAGCAAGCGCATTGCTTTGCGTACCGTCACCTCTCGACCTGCCACATATTGGGGGATCTGAAACAGCATGTTTTGGACCCTCTCGTTGGAGGGGAAGACGAGGCCGTCCTTTGTTCGAATTAGAGCCCCTAGGAATGGTTTGATTTGGCTGGGGTCTAAGCTGGACTTCTTTTCGTTGATGGAGAAGCCCAGTTGGGACAAAAGGTCTACGGTCCTTTGGGTATTGGAGAAGCATGTTTCGTAAGAATCCCCTGTTATGAGCCAGTCGTCGAGGTACGGGTAAACCGGGATGGATAATCTGCGCAGGTGGGCCGCTGCCACTGCCAGTACTTTCGTAAATACCCTTGGTGCAGATGCTATCCCGAAGGGTAGTACTCTGAACTGATAGTGTTTGTTCTCTATCTTGAACCTGAGGTATTTTCTGTGCGCTGGCAACATTTAAATATGAAAGTATGCATCTTTCATGTCTAGTGTTGTCATGTAATCCCCCTGAGATAACAGTGGGATTACTTCCTGCAAGGTCACCATACGAAACTTTTGGGGTTTGACAAAGTTGTTCGCTGGGCGCAGATCTAATACAGGGCGCATGGTTAAGTCCTTTTTGGGTACAAGGAAGTACACTGAATAAATACCTTCTGTTACCTGAGATAGGGGGACAGCCTCTATAGCTTCTTTTTTCAGTAGCTCTTCTACTTCTTGAAGAAGAATAGTGAGGTGTTCCGGTGTCATGCGTCGGTTCCGTGGGGGTCTGTATTTCGGGGAACCGTTGAATTTGATGCAGTATCCGTGGGCTATGGTGGATAATACCCAGCGGTCTGACGTTATTCCCTCCCATGCTGAAAGGAACGATGTTAGCCGGCCCCCGACCGGTGATGCATGGGAGGGGACCCGAATCTTTGGGTCATTTGTTGGTATTGGGCGTGGGGCCTTTTGGACTGGAGCCGCGCCCTCTTCCTTTGCCACAACGTTGGCCTCTTTGACTGAACTGGGTGCTTTGGTTAGAGGGCCAGTTGGTAGCAGAGTAAAATTGTTGTTGGCTTTGCTGCTGGCGTTGGCCACGAAAGGAGCGTCTATTGCCATAGCTGCGTCTGTTAGGTGGCCTAGAAATTTGGTCAAGAGTTTTGATGGTATCAAACTCCTTCTTCGCATGTTCTAGGGCCTCATCAACTGCTTTCCCAAACAGATGTGTTTGCTCTATGGGCTTATTTATTAGGGAAGCCTGGGTTTCTGGCTTAAATCCCGAATTGCGCAGCCAGACATGGCGTTTGAGAAGTATTCCCTGAACCAGGGAACGTCCAGCTGTCTCTGCGGCATCCAGGGAGTTCTTTACGATGCCCTGGTTTACAAGAGTTCCCTCTGATATAGTAGCCAACAGGCGTGAACGCAGGGGTTCTGGTGCGTCCTCTGCTTCGCTGCGCAGCTTGCTCCACTGTGCATCTGCGTAGCTAGCTAATAGGGAATTGTTATTCGCAATCCTAGTTGAGAAGGCGGCGGAGGTTGTGATTCTCTTCCCAAGTGCATAGAGCTTCTTGCCCTCTTTGTCAGGTGGTGCCTCACTAGTAGATAGTGGTACCCCCGCTCTCTTCCTTGCGTTAGTAACTACCAGAGAGTCCGGGATAGAATGTCCCCTGATGTACAAAGGGTCAGAAGACGAAGGGCTGAAGAGCTTTTCTATCCGAGGGTTGACCCCTCTGACTAAGGCCGGATTGGAAAGGGAAGGAGTTATTCTTCTCTTTATAGAAGCCAGGAGCGGAATGGACTGACTGAGGCTTTTTTTTTTAATAACTTTTTCTACAAAGTCTATGTCCGGAAGAGTCTCCCCTGTGTCTATTTCAAAATGCGCTGCTGCCTTGCGCAATAGTGCATTAAGTGAGGGCTGGTCATCTGTGGGGGAGGTGTTGCCAATAGGTGAGTCCTTGGGAGGAGAAGGGTGAAAGACATCAGGGTCTGAGTGCACTGATAGGGATTGCCAAGGCTGTACTGATGGGGAGTGCCAGGGCTGTGAGGTAGCTGTATCTTCCTCAAAAGCTCCTGTGCTAGTGTAAGGGTCTTCCTCAAACCTCTCCTCCTCATGTTCTTCCTCTCCACCTAAACACTCCTCATCTTCTTGGAGGTATTGCTCCTCTTCAGTGAGGTCATATGCATCTGTAGAAGGGGGAAACAGCCTAGGAATCTTGACCCTAGGGTCATCCTGGGTCCATTCTCTTGGTCTTTTGGGTGTGGGTGGGTTTTGGCTACCCAAAAACCTCTCCATCTTTTCCATACAAGAATGGAGTCTTTCCATGGTCTCATGGGGAACCCCTGAATAGTCTAGAGGGGGGAAATCAGTGTTGTCACCTTCAAAACGCTTCGAACGCTCCCACAACGTCGACGAAAGGTTTCCGTCGCCCTCAGAAAAGCCCTCCGGTAGTTCAGAAGTGCCTTTAGATGAATGGGGCAGTTCCTGGCTACTTTTGTGCTTTTTCGGCGTTTCTATTTCCTTTGGTGCGGTATTCGACGTCTGTTTCGTCGTCCGCTTGCGTTTGTACTCGGAAACAATTCTCGCCAGGCTCTCGACGACGAGTTCGTCGGTAGAGGGTTCTGGAGTCGCCGTTGTCTGCGTTACGCGCTGTTTCTCGACGGCCGCTCTATGGAGCGTTACGTCGGGTGTTTTTGAGGTAGCGCCCGTGTTAGATGAAAACCCAATCGCTGGTCGCGGCTGCGTTTGCGGGTGGGGCTTAAGACCCTTACGGTCTAAGGTCGACGCCGGAGTGCCCTGCGTCCCCTTCGGCGCTGGTGGATCCTTCGTCCTCGACGAAGAAGAGCCGTGGGTTGTGTGCTTAGGCCTATGGGGTCTGTGTGCGTCCTTGTCGCCGGGGTGTTCATCCCCATAAGCAGGGCGTGAGCCGAGCCCGTCGGGGCCGGGGACGGACGTCGAGGAGCGCGAGCGCTCCTTCTGGGGGTTAATGACTTCCGTAACGGACGTCGAGTTATCACCCTCCTCGTCACTTTCTGTAACAGCGGCGGCGGGTGAGGAAACTGACTTCGACATAGCGTAGTCCGCCCACCTCTTAACTTTCCGTTCTTTAAGGGTTCTTGGTTTTAAGAGCTTACAGTCCGCGCAGCTGTCCTCTTTATGATCGAGGGGCAAGCAACGATTACAGAGCTTGTGTTTGTCCTTCCAAGTGTATTTGCCCCTACAGCGTGGGCAAAACTTAAAAGGTGTCCTCTCCATAGCTGAGGTAATAAAAACTGGTGATAACAACCCCAAGGGAAAGATAGGGGAGAAAGAAAGACATTCTCGACGAGAAGAGAAAAGTTCGAACCCCCACTCTCCCTACTGTATGTTGGCCGGCGAGGCCTGGCCACGTGTTCGGCAGCGCCAAAGGATCTCCTCCGTCTCTTCCTCTCCGTCGAAAACTTGCTCGGCGGAGAAACAGCTTCACAGCTAACGTCGAGGGGAGGGATCTTTTAACAGTAAGTATATATTAAGGACCGAGGTCCGTAGTACTTGTTTAGCAATGTCTCTCTAGGAGCTCCGCGTAAGGCGACCATAAGCTGGGCGGAAAAAAACAATCTGAGGGACCTCGACGCGTGAGGGATTGTGGGTACAACGCACGTCACTATAGGGATAGTGTTACAGACACGCCTTGTCGACGTCCCCTTTTCGACTACGAAAAACAAAATGCAATACTCTGCAGTGACCACTGGATGTCGGACCTATGCACAGCATGTGATTCTAAGCAGATTAACAAACATCAGAAATATATTTATTTGTAGCAGACCAGGAGAAAAAAAGAAGAGAAACCACCAAAGGACACAGAGGAAGACAGGCTGAAAAGGATAGAACGTAAAATGGAGACAGTGAATGACAATTTTAATAGTTTAAGGGAATTGGTGGAAGAATTTGTTAGAGGAAAGTATGTTACCACTGTCCCACCTGTAGCTGCCCTCCTTCTCCATTCCCCAGTGAACCGTCCCCAAACCTTCAAGAAGAAAATAGACGTCTTGATGAAACATCCATCCTTTCTTCCCCACACAAATCATCTCCTCACAATCAGCCCATGTTGAACCCTAATTCCCCTATATTTGTGTCAGTGTCCGCATCCCCCTGTGTTTCTGTTGATTAAAGTGCGTGTAATTTTTTTTTAGAAAGTTTTTGTATAGTTGTTGAATACGGGTTAGAGATTTTTTTTTTAAAAGACTTAAAATGTTCGCGAACAGCACGCCTTTTCGAGTTAGCCATAAGCAATACAATGTGGATGTTCTAACGGCAATACACCTACCCGTACCAATGACAACCACGATGGAACTGATCTTAGAAGGCACCATCTGTGCATGTTGTGTGTAAAGTAACAGAATGGGGCGTGCTAAGGACATTATACCTCTCTGTATGGCTCAAAAACGAGATAAAACATGTTCCTAGAATATAGTAGGTAGGCAGGATGTATATAAATGAGGCAAATTGGAAGTGTTCTAAGGACACTATATCTGTCCGTATCGTCCGCAGCAAGATGGAACCGTCCGTAGAACAGGCGCGGTGGCCGGCATGTTCGTTATCAAACAAAATGGAGCTGTCCTAAGGAGACTGGACCTGTCTTTACAGTCATCAGATCAGTTACGCACATGCGCAGTACACCCATAAGTACTGCGAACATCCCGCCTGTCCCTAACTGTCCATCTCACTTGTGTCGCACTTTCAATTAGTTGCAGGACCCGAACACTGTCCGTTGAACAGTGGCACGCATGCGCACGTGCGTTAGTCTGCATTTGCTGTTGTGCGGGCATGCTTTTCCCTCGCGGATGTGTACAGGACGTCATCATGTGACCACACACACACTGAGCGTGTGGACTAATTTGCACACTTTGTCTGCTTCCGCAACACTGCCAAATAACTGACACATAAATGGGAAAGTATTTTTCAATATAACATCACCATTTGACATTTCCCATACAATAGCTCCACCTGTGAATGTGTCGTTTACAATTTTTGGAGCGTTTTACAGCGAGCAATGTGGTCATGAGCCGCATCCTTCTAACCCCTATAATTGGCCACACCCCGAGGTCATCTTCATTGTGCTTCTGGCTATAGCAGTTAGAGTTGTGCTGCCTTTAGTACTGTAGCGACCATTTGGCAAAAAATCCTTATGGCATCCATGGCTGCTACTGCTGCATTACCTTCAGCACCACCCCCAAACACTCCACCACCACCCCAAGGGCCTGCAGAGGGATATACAGGTGAGGATGTAAAGATCGAGGAAGAAGAGAATGAGGTGGAAGAACTCCGCACTACACTCGGCGGGAGTCGTGGGTGCGGCGGTTGTTTTCTGTTTATGGGAACGTACCGAAAGCACGTGCAAACCTGGTCAAGTGCAACCAGTGCCAGTTGGTGCTGAGTCGCGGCAGACCTGGTGCGCACAGCTTTGGTACGACAACCATGAAGCGACACCTAACATTCGCAAGGTGGTGCCATGTGAAGAACGTAGTAGATTGAGTTCCTCCACAGCATCCTCTGTGTCCGATCCTCTCACCACAAGAGACACTCCTGTGGGGAGCGCATTCCTCCAGCTGCGTCACAAGCCATTCGCGATGCTGTTTACCCTTACCTTTCGAGAATCACAATATTGTGTATGTACTGTGACGCAGGGGGGAGAGTCTGAAGTGCTTTTGAGGCTACGGTCACTGAGCACGAGAAGAACTGCGCCCTACCCAAGTGAAGGCCACCCTATATCTTTCTCTCTCCACCTGGCCCTTCTTATCCCTGTGGCCTCCTCTCCTAGTGTATCGTGTCCATAAAAGCAGTGAACTGAAAAGTCATAACATGTTTAAAAAGGGCTCTTTTCAGAGCCGCCTTTTTCAGTTTAACAATAGAGCTTTGAAGTGACCGTTGTAGGCCCCCTCGCTTTTTTTTTTTATAAGTCCGCGGATAGTCATGGGACACACAAAAATGGAGGGTGCAAGCAAAGCAAAACCAATGTACTTTTCGCTGGGAGTAAGTGGTGGCTCTGAAAAGAGCCTTTCGGTGGTGTTGAGTATGCTTCACAAACTGTAGGGTGGAAAAAAATCGATTGTAAAATAGGTGACTATGATTCCAAAAAAAGTTGCAATGCATGTTGTACATTGCGAAGAAAAATTTGATTGCCAGCATATGTGAGATGGACTCCATCTCTACGAAATATGAAAGAGCTGCGAAACAAAATGTTTTCATTGTGGAATGAGGACATGCCAACATCTCTTAGAAATGCACAAACAGCCTTATTCACATTGCGCCGCGCTTTCTCCATTTGTAGGCCAAATGCAGATGAACGCAGCCACTTTTGTCTTTGAGCAATACGGGAAAAAACTATTTGGCAATTTGGAAACATGTCCATGACTTGCGCAAGTCCTTCCTTCATTGCAAAGAAATGCCAGAAACATGGCCTAAACTATTGCCTCGGCAATGAATGATAAGTATATCAGGATGACGTACTGTCTGCAAAGTAATGCAGAGAGGTACCAAGTCCAACCACCTCATTCCGCGCACGCCATGCCAGTGCACTTCCACATGAGGAAATCCAAGATCTGCAGATAGACCGCAACTTTCCACATGCACCTTCAGCCAATGTATCCATGAGTCTCCTAAAATCCAGATAATCTCTTTTCGAGCACACAGAGCCATGGCTGTCTGGTCTCCTGTCAGGGAAAAGACGTTCTGACCAAATATCTCTGTACAGAACACACCCACTGACCTTTACTGGCCAATCCCTACCTTCGCACACTCTCATTTGCATGCGTCTCCACCCCAAAATCCCCTTTGGTAAAAGGCGGCGCCTGCAAACTAACGCCATGTTCGCGGACACGTACAGGAGCGGAGCATGACGACTGTACATTTAAATATTATTCCCCTTTTCCCCTTGAAGGTGGGCTCTGAAAAGAGCCGTTTCTTTTTTTCGTTTTTTTGGGCAGATGCCTTTAAGACACCTGTTATTTTTCTTTTTTTTTTGTTCTTACTTTACTCCTACAACCATTACAGAACCTTCTCCAAAGCAAGCCTCACATTCCAAAAGAACATCGCATTTCCCAAAGAAGATAAAGCAACACCATCTGCTTCGAAATAAGGCACATTACTGGGAACAATGTTCTCGTGGCTGCAGAAAAACATACCAGCACGTAACATAAAAGCACACGCCGCGATTAAAATTACACCTCCCAATAGGTTGATCGGGACAGAAAACATAACTATTGTCCCATTTTCCTCTAGGCAGTAACCCAGAAAAATAAATTATTTTCGCAGTTGGAAAGATGTTCATGACTGCCTCACCCAACTGTTCCAAATCTTTCAACAAAGTACCTGAACTCACGTAGCCCAAATGGCAAGCAACGTAGTGCAAAGGTATCACATGAGGAGTGGTCATCGTTCGCATCTCGGTGCAAACTTGAAGTGCCGCAACATTGCGATCAGTCTCAGAGCTCCACACCACCTCCACTCCTCTCACATCAAAATGATGTGCCACATGCCTACTATCGGCATACAGCTATAAACATTGGACAAAAATGTCTCCAAGGACCAAAGCCCTGACCCTCTGCGCCTCTGCCATCTTCATTATACACAACGTCTTTCGCTACAAAGGAACAATGTGAACATCTGATTGGCTGATGCCCACAGTCCCCTTTCCAT
The DNA here is from genome assembly GCF_040938575.1 of Ambystoma mexicanum. Classification (NCBI taxonomy): domain Eukaryota; kingdom Metazoa; phylum Chordata; class Amphibia; order Caudata; family Ambystomatidae; genus Ambystoma; species Ambystoma mexicanum. Next base: position 582,711,144 of record NC_090941.1, on the reverse strand, counting down.
GCTCGATTTGCTGTAGATACCCGTATGTGAAACGCCCTACCCGCGGACAAGCGGTGCCAACGTGCGGCACGTAACTCTTAGCCAATCCTTCTATCCTTTCCACATCACGCGCGATTCCATTTCCTTATTGGACACAGCTTAGCAGTCACACAACCATCCACCAATCACATTAACCATCCCTACATCTAACTCCGTCATCAATATTTTGCACTTCAAATGTACTATTGATCACTGTGAATGCAATTCGCATATCATTCCAAAGCACCAACTTCAAAAACTACTGTGCAAGTGTCGCGGATTTCTACGTACAGCTCCATCCATGCGCATATGCATGCGTATAAACTACAGGTATGCATATTTTATTCAGAGAACATGTGCAACCCTTATGATTTCATTTAAAGAAATTATTACCACTAAATCTGCATAGGCAATACATACCAACGGTCGTCCTTTAAGTACAAGATGTCGGATTTTTCATTAACAAACCGCACTACTTCTTACTGCCTCCTGCATAACTTATACATATGTTAGAACCCTCCCTTTTTAGTGAGAAACTCGATTTTCCATTAGAAAATGGCACCATTTTTTACTGTGTAGCGTCTACATAAATGCTATTTCCAATGCGATCGTATGAGAAAAACTAAACGCTCCCGATTGCTGTGGTGACATCTCCCTTGGAGGGTCTCCCGATTTTTCCACATCGTACTTATAATGTGAAAGTACAGATTTTTTCCCCATTTACTATACTGACCTATCGCTTACAAACCTCTCTGCCATAGATAACACAGCTTAAAAGAAAGAAGACATTTTCGTAACCTAAAAAGTGTACGCATTTCTGAAGCACGTGCAACTGACATACTGCAAGTAACATAGAAAGGCAGCACATAGTGCAGTGAAAAGCATGCATGCACTGTGTTCAAATGTCAAAGAAGAATACTGCGACGAAAAATACAACATTAACGTGTACTGTAACATCACAGCTTTAAACACACACAGTTACTAACTTCTTTTTACAATCGCAGTGAAGACTACTCTCCTCAAAATCAACAGCATCGACACTCCAAACGACATATCTGAAGAAACCTGGTCATTCTGCAAAAAAAAGTAAGTACAGTACGACCTTTATATTCTTACTATTCCTCAAACAGACTGTGTGGATTATGTATTTAATTTGTGCACCAAAGCAAACAGTGATTACTGAACCATTCTACCCACAAATGGCCATTTATTGAACAAAGAATAACAGGCAGAATGACTCACAAATCCCTGTATGTTTGGAACTCAAATAACATACAAATCCCTTAGAATGTTAGTACTAGAAAACAAATAGCTGTTTCAATTTGATCCAGTACGTTCACTATTAATGCTTCTCCTCACCATTAGCCCATTTTCTACTCTCATCTGAAGCACATAGTAGTAGTATGCAAACAGAAAAGTAGACTTCCCAAATCATTATAAGAGGCCAATGCACATTCACACACCACCACAAAGTGCTTACCCATCAAACTCATGCACGCAAGCACACAGCACACATACCTTGTACAGCAGACCAAACCATGCCTTTTTTTGCAACAGACCCCAAAAAATGCCTACCAAAAAAGCAAGTTTGTAGAAAGGAACGCAGAAGTAGAGCAAATAAAAATTTCCAACCTAAGCATCCATCTGTACCAGAGTTTGTAGAGAACGTTGGAACAAAATGGCTAATACATTTGTTTACCAAAACAAAGCAAGCCTCAACTACCAACACTTTACCTACTCCAACAAAATGTGGCACGAAGCACAAAACTCTTCACAAAAAATCAGCTACCAGTACCGCTAACAATGCTCCTAATAATCCTGATATAACAAGAAGCTATAGTAAAAAAAATATTTTAGCAAAAATGTTTCGCCACAGAGTCCTTCAGAATCTAATAAGAGGACCGAAATTATCCTCACCCCTTAAAACCTACCATAAAAAATAATCCTACAAGCTCTCGTGGACAGTGCAATCATTCTCAAAAGGAAGTTGTTTATATTGGTGTTAAATAGAATGAAACCACTAACAAAACTAAGTACCAAACTGCAAAAGAAACTTATCAATAAACGGAATGTGAACAAAAATAACTTCTTACATATTTGTGGAGGTGAATGGAGACACTACAACCACAGAACCATATTTTAATGAAAAAGCATACAAACAAAATCAAACAAACACAATTGCCATACATAGCAGTGGAAGAGGATATGAAAAAATTAATAATACCATCATGGAACAAGAAACACTGCTTAGAAAAGTATCCTCTGAAAGCTCAGAATTACCTCTTGATTCGACCGAATCAGACCGTCCAGTATACAAATGGCCGTGCACGTCCATGTGTGCCATTCCTAACAAATCTTTCAAATCTTTACGTCAGTTCCTCAATCAGTATGTGAAAGGTAAAGACAAAAATAAAATGAAAGTGCTGCAAAATATGGATACCTGTCCTGTGTGCAAATATTGTTACGCTCACCTGGTTCCCACGGGGGCGTCGACCGGAACTGGGCCGCTGTTATTTCCACCAGCGTGACGTGTAGCGCCGAGATGACTGACTGGACTGGCCCGCTCAGCCTAGTTTGTCTGGCTCGCAAGAATATTCTTCTGCAAAGGAGAAGAGGAATTAACCACCCGTGGAATTGAGTGTCAATCCACCTTCCCCACTCCCGTTGTCTTCCCACAGATCACTCTTGATGTCCCCTCCTTATTCTCACCTGATGGTTTGGAAGGATGAGCTCTCCATCCTGCGTCGACGACCAGTTACTTCACTGGCGTAGAGGAATTGGTGAGTTCCAGTATTGACTCTAAGTCCAATTGTTCATAAGAGTTCAAATGTTTGCTCTTCACTCTGTCCGATTCCTTGCAGGTTGCCGATTAATCCACTCGAAGATTTCCAAATGGCATTCGGTAAGATTCAGGTAAGTCTATTGTGGTTTTCCCCTTAGGGGCCGGGGTACGGCGATGAAGCAGAGTTGACTGCGCCGACCCGAGATGAGGTGAGTACCTCCCGTGGTAAATCAGGTAAGTCCTTGGGGGTAGCTTGTATAGCCTTAGAGAGTCCCCTTGCTCACATTGCTGTCTTTGTCTCCTTGGTGTCAGAGGGCGGCCGCGAGATGGAGAGAGCGTAATGGAATGCTGAAGTACCGCCAAGCAGGTGAGTTCAGCGCGGCGCCGTAGGAATGTGAAGCGATGCTTCAAAGACTACTGTCTTTCAGTTCCGTGGCGAAATGGATCAGGATTCAGGTAAGGATTAAAGTTAAAACTCCTGTTATAACCTTTATCCTTCTTGTCTTCTTGTTTCAGGAGTCCCAGGACTGAAGCGGGCGTGGCTGAAGACTGGAGCTGCTGAAAACACGGTGAGCGTTACGCTGCAGCAAGCAGAATAACGCGAAGCACGTGTGGCTGTCCGGGCGTGGTTTAAATAGCCTTGGAAGAAGATCCAGGTAAGTATTCTTCCACAGCCCCCCCAAGTAACAAAATAGTCCCTTCAGTAAAATAGTCCCTCCTAAGCCTCATTTGGCTTGAATCTTCATGCAGCATGGTCTGCCTCAGGTGAGTATGCAGCATGGTCTGCTTCAGGTAAGTTATCAATAATGAGCCTGGCGCCCATGGCGCCAGGACTGACTTTATCTTTATGAGCCTGGCGCCATAGGCGCCAGGACTATACCCAAACAGCCCCTAACTGGGGCTTTTGGGCATGCTCCAAGTGGCATGATGCCTGCTTCCGGGGCTTGCTGGGCCTGGTCTGGTCTTCCTGGGGCAGGCATCATGACAATATACAGGACTGCAAAAACATTCATTAGCCTGCATTTCTGGACCTATTTGCAAAAGCACCTTCCATGATATCAAACGGATATCAATACATCATCCAAATGTAAGAAATCTAGTGTATAAAATATACTATGCTAAAAGTCCAGCTTCAGAATTAGCCAATTTAAATAACACTCTTCTGCACGGTACACCCAAGCATCTACAAGAAGAAATCGACCGTATCCAGAGAAAATATTTTGGAAGTGAAACTCACTTACAAAATGCAATAGTTTTAGAACAGACTACCAATATTTCTACACATAGCAACCTTCTATTACACACATCCAAAAAAGAAATACTAAAATTTAAAAGTGCATCGGCTGAAATACCAAACCATGTGTGTGTGTGTTGCCGCAGAACGTTTTACAAAAGGAACACAAAAAATGTAGACATAGCATACAAAATAGAAGACAATGAAGATTCCAAGTGGTTTGAATTAGCTCTGTACCTTATAGCTGAAAACAAATATGAAATGAATGAACCCCTAATATGTTGTAGTTACTACACTACAAAACTAGACAACAACCAAAGTCCTTCACGTGCCATCACAAATAATTTGGAATTGTTCCCACTACCAAAAACCTTGCAACAATTCAATTTGTACGACAGCATCATAATTCAAACAGTTCATCCATTTCAAGCAATTATACGCCTTCAGCCAAAAACAGCAAAATTACCTCCCTCTGAATTGGTGAAAGGCATTCATGGCAAAGTAGTTTATATGCCATTAGATCTTACAGAAAATGTGCACACTCTAGGAGTGCAACGTTCAATAGAGCATTCTTTAATTGTGTTGGTAAATAGTGTACCAACCAAAGACAAAGAAATTTGGCAATAACTGGTGGACTTACATAAAATTAGACAAGCCTTGTAATATCTAAAAGACAATAACAAATAGTACAAGGAAATAAATATTGAAGAAAGCTTAAGGGAAACAACTGCAATAATTGAACAGTCACCAGAAACTGGACAATTTGAACTTCTGGATCCTGCTGCAGTATCCACTCTTTTGGACCAGTACACAATCCATCCATTGCATTCCAATGAAAGCATAGATGATGCACTAGAAACTTACAAAATGCGACAAACCAAAGGTTCACCAATTAGCATATGGGAAAAAAGTATAGAAGCACGTGCTTTTCCACTGCTATTTCCTACTGGTAAAGGTGGAAGGTACGATGATAGACCCACTCAAATTACGGCATCAGAATACCGCTCATTACGAATGTATTCGCAAGATCCCAGGGTTTAGACAAAATGTGGAATACATATTCCACCTACTCTTTGAAAGTGAATTAGCAACCCTATGTTACAGAGTTGCACACATTTTGAAATCTGGAACCCACTTTCAAAATATGTCAGCTACACAATTAATACAAAATGTACAAGAAAAAGATGAAGGATTACAGTCAAGTATAACAAATTTGTTTGCAAACATGCATGGTACAAAAGAATACTGGTTCCGACGGCACGGAGACGTACGTTGCATGATCAGAAACCTTGGACCACAACTTGGTTTGTTACACTAAGTTGTGCAGAATATGCATGGGAAGATTTACATGAGTTCCTAGGCATATCAAACAACAACAAAACCAACATACATTTATTAACACCTGGAGAACTTTGCTCTCTAGATCCAGTTAATGTGGCAAGATATTTCCATCATCGTTTCATTGCTATGCTACACTTTATTTGCAATAAAACTGTTCCTCCCCTCGGAGAAGTGCAGCACTTTTTTTTGAGAAAAGAATACCAAGCGAGAGGAGCACCACATATTCACATGCTTTTATGGATCAAAGGTGCACCTAAATTTGGTCAGGACACTGATTCCACTGTTTAGCGGGTCATCCAAAAATATGTCACTTGTGAAATCCCTTCACAACGGACGCATAGTGATCTGCACAGGCAGATTTTACAATTTCAAAGACACAAATGTGGCAAATATTGTCGCTGCAAATACAAAAACAAAGGGAAATACTACACCAAATGCCGGTTTGGTTTCCCTAGAGCAGTTACAGAAACAGGTGAAGTGAACAACTTCATGTCTTCAGTTCGACATAGTGTGAAAAGTAAATCACCTAAGAACACGTACTACATAAAAAGAACCGAAGAATGTAAATATATCAATGATTACAATGCAATCATTGCCCTCTTATGCAATGCAAATATAGATGTGCAGTACATTGCAGACAATTCCACTGTTGTTGCACAATATGTTACACCCTACTTAACAAAAGCTGAAAAAACAGAGCTCCAAGACCTCTGGGATGACTTATCAGACAAAACACTATCTCAGAAATTGTACAGCCTAGGCATAAAAATGCTCTCTCATAGAAAATGTGGCGCCTATGTGGCGAAAATCAGACAACATAGTATGGCTAAGTCTTGGTCCTGCTAAATCTAGAAGAAGAGTTCTGAAATCATATAAGGACATAGAAACAATTGCCAGAAATGATCCCAACAGCCAAGACATTTTAAAAGAACAAGTTACTTTCTTACCTGGTAACGTTCTTTCGATGGGATGGTCCGACGACGTATTCCATATCTATGACATGTAATCACCACAGCTGTGCTGCTTCGGAAACTTTTGTCTGCGTCCTGCATCGATGAAGTCGATGCGCCGTCGTCGAGGACCTCCTCCGACGTCATCCGATGTGATAAGTAGGACGCACGACGCCCGTGGCCTCAGTTGTAGTTTTTTCACCCCAGAACGTGTGACATTAGTCAACTGCCAGTCAGTCACAAAACCTTTGCGGAACGTAAGCTGCAATCGCAAAAGAAATTCTGCAGCGGGGAAGGCAGGGAGGGAGCGATATGCAATACGTCGTCGGACCATCCCATCGAAAGAACGGTACCAGGTAAGAAAGTAACTTGTTCTTCGAGGGGATTGGGTCCTCCGACGTATTCCATATCTATGACAGACTCCCAAAGCAGTACCAGAGCAAGGAGGAGGGAAAGAATTTAGAATCAAAATTTAGAATTGCCAATCAAATAGCAGAGCAAAGGACCGCCTTGCCAAAGGCCAGATCCTGTCCTCGGATGGAATCAAAGGAATAGTGACGTACAAATGTATGTACTGAAGCCCAGGTGGCTGCATCACAGATGTTGCAAATAGGAACACCCCTCTGCAGGGCAGTAGATGCAGCCATACCCCTGGTAGAATGGGCCTGCAAGCCAAACGGCGGGTCCTTACCCGCCAAGCGGTAACACTCCGAGATGGCCAAAATAATCCAGCAAGACAAAGTCTGTTTCGTCACAGCCTGTCCCAAACGCTTTCCAGCGTAACCAATAAAGAGTTGATCTTCCACTCTGACCCGGGACATGCGTGAAACATAAAAGCTTAAAGCTCTCCTAGCATCAAGCCTATGGAGCCTCTCCTCTTCCTTACCAGGATGCGGAGGAGGATAGAATGCCGGAAGAACAACCTTCTGGACCAAATGAAATTCCGAAATCACCTTCGGAAGAAAAGAAGGACGAACTCTAAGGACAACCTTGTCCTTGTGAAATACAGTGAAGGGTGGCTTAACTGAAAGTGCCTGTAACTCACTCACTCTGCGAGCGGAAGTAACCGCAACCAAAAACACAGTTTTCAGAGTTAACAGCCTCAAAGGGCAAGAATGCAAAGGCTCAAATGGAGCACCCATAAGAAACTTAAGAACAAGGTTTAAATCCCAACCGGGCACCAGGAAAGGTAACGGAGGGAACACATTAGTGAGCCCTTTCAGAAACTGTGAAATCAAAGGGATTTTAAAGTAGGAACACTCTTCAGACGAGCGCTTAAATATGGACAGCGCCGCCAGGTAACATTTAATGGTACCCACTTGCAAGCCCCTGTGGGCCAAAGAAAGTAAAAAGGACAGAACCATGGGGTTGTCACATGTAAAAGGATACACATTCTGAACTCTGCACCAGTCGCAGAACTTACGCCAACGGCAACGGTACAGAGACTTTGTTGCTGGCCGTCGGGCCGAGAGCAACACCTCCATCACGTCTTCAGGGAGGTCCCAATCCTTATACCTCAAGCTTTCAGAAGCCAAGCGTGAAGGTTGAGGGATCTGACCTCTGGATGGAGAACCTGACCCCCCGTCCCGTGAGAACAGATCGTCTCGGTAGGGAAGACGACGTGGAGAGCAGATGGACAAGTCCGAGAAGGTCCGGGTACCACGTCCTCCCAGCCCACGCCGGAGCAATGAGGATCATCCGGGAACCGAACTTCGTAACCTCCGCAGCACTTGCGGGACGGCGGGGACTGGAGGAAACGCATACAGCAGCGGGAACTACCACTCCACCACGAACGCGTCTCCTAAGGCTCCTTTTGGAGAAAATACCCGCGAGCAGAACCTCTCGCACTTCCGGTTGACACTGGAGGCGAAGAGATCCACTTGAGGGGTCCCCCAAAGGGCGAAGATCTCCAGGAGAATCTCCTGAGCCAACTCCCACTTGTGAGAGATCGTGCTCTGCCTGCTCAGAGCGTCCGCCGTCACGTTTTCGTCTCCGGCCAGATGAACTGCCGAGATCGAAACTTCCTGCTGGATGGCCCAGAAATCGAGCTGCATCGCCTCCCTGCACAGAGGAAGTGACCCTCCACCCCCCTTTTTGTTGAGGTAGTGCATGGCCACTGTGTTGTCCGTCAGGATCAGGACATTCTTTCCTCGCACAGTCGGCAGAAAAGCCTTCAGGGCTAGCCTGACGGCCCTCAGCTCCAACAGATTGATATGGAGTCTGGACTCCGACGGAGACCAACCACCGCTGACTGTCAGCCCGTTGGCATGAGCTCCCCCTCCCGTGAGGGATGCGTCCGTCACGATCGTCACCTTCGGCCACAAAGCCAAAATGGAGCCCCCTTCATCAAGTTGCCTTCGACGGCCCACCACAGAAGGTCCTGGGCGACCGAGGACGGCACCTGAACCGGGTCCTACATCCTGCCGGAGGCCTGCGACCATTGCATCTTGAGTGCCCACTGCAAAGATCTCATCCGCAGGCGAACCTCTGGCACCAGAAGAATGCAGAATGCCATGAGGCCGAGCAACCTCAAGAACTCGAACACTGGGAGCGTCTGGGCATGCTGAAACTTGTGCACCATCTGCTGAATGTGAAGAGCCCTCACCTGGGGAGGAAAACACTGCCCCAGGGAAGTGTCGAGCACTGCTCCGATGTACTGGAGCCGCTGTGTTGGCGTCAAATGGGACTTCTTTAAATTGAGGGAGAAGCCCAGCCTGTAAAGGGAGTGGCAGGTGACGGACAGATGATCCAGGACTTGCTCGGGAGAGCTCCCCTTGATCAACCAATCATCCAGGTAGGGGTAGACGTGAATCCCCCCTTGCCTGAGATGCGCTGCCACCACCACCATGAGCTTGGTGAAAACCCTCGGGGCGGAGGTCAATCCGAACGGCAGGACCCGAAACTGAAAGTGGGAGTCGCCAACCGCGAACCTCAGGTACTTTTTGTGCTTGGGATGGATCGGCACATGGAAGTAAGCATCCTTGAGGTCGAGAGACACCAACCAGTCCTGAAGCTGAAGGGCCTGGAGGACTTGAGAGAGAGTAACCATCTTGAACTTGTCCTTCCTGAGGAGTTTGTTCAAACCGTGCAAGTCCATGATGGGTCTCAATCCCCCGTCTTTCTTTGAAATAAAAAAATAAGGGGAATACCATCCCTTGTTCCACTCCGCTACAGGCGCCTTTCTCCAGCAGGGCTTGAATTTCCTGCGCAAGGAGCGGATCCGGACTCTGCAAAGAGAGGTTCCCCGGTGGATTGTCGTGAGGCCTCTGCCGAAAGGGAAGACAGTAGCCGTGGGTTATGATCTCCAGAACCCACACATCTGAAGTAATGGCACGCCACTCTACAAGATGCTGCGCCAGCCTTCCCCCAACCGGCGAACCATGGGACATGGCCTCATGACTGAGTGGAAGCGGCTGCAACGTTACCTGAGGGCAAAGAGGCAACTGCCCGAGCGGCCTTGGCACCACGGGTACCCTGTCGTCCACCTCTGGTACCCCTGTGCTGGCCTCTTTAACTGCCAGCTCCTCTCGCTTTACTGAAGGACGAGTAATAGCGAAAGGAACCACCCCTCCATTGCTGTCCCCTAGGACGAAAAGGCAGAGGTTGGCGAACTACAGCGCCCAACGACTTCGCTGCAGCTTTGGAGGTCTGCAACCTCTCAAGGCTCTCGTCAGCCTTGCTGCCAAAAAGGTGCTCACCGTCAAAGGGCATGTTGAGGAGCCGGGACTGCACATCAGGAGCAAACCCCGACTTCCGCAACCACGCAAACCTGCGTATCACGGTGCTCGCCGCCATGGACCTGCTGACGCATTCAGCCATGTCCAAACCCGACTGAACGGACTCACACATGGCATCCTTACCATCCTGGACCATAGCAAGGAAACCATCCCGTTCGTCCCCATCGGGAATATGTTCAGCCGCTAATGCAACACAGTTCCACAGAGTGTGTGTGAAACGAGACAAGGCACAAATGGAGTTGGCCGCCTGAAGCGCCATACCACCAGAAGAAAACACTTTCTTCGCCCAGCCATCAAAACATTTGTCGTCCCTATCAGGAGCAATGGTAGGGTACGACGCCTGCTTTGCCGGGGCCGTGGCCACCTGCACCACCAAACTCTCCGGAGTGGGGTGCCTGGTCAAGTAGCAGGGGCCGCTACTGGCTGGACGGTATTTTCGCGACAAGGACCTGCCCACCGCCGGGAGACTCTCCGGAGCAGTCCAAGCCGCCGCCACCCTTCTCTGTAGAGCCATATGAAACGGCAGTCAACGTCAGTTGGGGGACCAACATCAAGGATGTCCGTGAGATCATCCTGCACAAACTCCCCTGGGGGAGCAGACCATCCCAAGTACTCGGAAACCCTAGCCATAAGGTGCCGGTACGAGGAATCGGCATGAGAGCCAGGCTCAGGCCTACAAAACTCTACCTCCGGAGAGGTGTCCAGTCCACTGGCATCATGCAGTGACTGCCTCAAATCATCAAACTGACTATGGCCCGAGACCATTTAATCTGGAACCTGACTAGGAACCAGGCCATCAGAATCCTCATCCCCCTTCGAAATATATTCCAGGTGGCGAAAAGAAGGCACCCGAGAGTGCTTGCTCTTACCCATAGCCTTTCTAGGGGGTTCCCCCGTGCCACGGGGTACCTCCGACACCCCGGCCTCGAAAGGCGTCGAGTGAATCGGCGCGGCGTCGAGAGAACAGGCATCGGCGCTGAGAGGATCGGCGTCGACGTCAGATGCAGCGCCGCCAGCATCGACGGCGTCGACACAGTCCTCGAAGCCGGAGCTCCGAGCGTGTCCTTCGATGACCTGAGCGTCGACGGCTTCGACGACTTCCTCGGAGCTGGAGCCTCGAGAAAGCCCGTCGACGCCTCAGGCATCGATGTCTTCCTCGAAGACATCACAGGTGCACACGGTCCCGAACGTGTCGAGGACCGGGACCTCGAACGGGTACGTCGAGAACGAGTCCCCTTGTCCGAACGGGACCTCTCCCGTGACTCGTGCCGACCACTCTTGTGAGTGGTGTCTCTCGACCTCTCACGGCCGAACCCACTCGGGGGCACGGATGGCTTAGTACCCTGCGACTCAAGAATCACCAGCATTTTCTTCCCGAAGGAAGCCCATTCCTCTGGCGTCGCACGGCTGGTGGGGTAAGCGACGTGCCGGGCAGAGTCCTCAGAAGAAGACCTGGAAGACGACCGCTGTCGGTGCTTCCGAGAATGCCTCGAAGAGGCCGAGGAGTGGCGAGACCGACTCCTAGAAGGAGACCCACGAGACTTACGACGATGACGCGGAGAGTCACCTCTCGAATCATCCGTCGAAAGCCCCGCAGACTTCGACTTCCGGGGCTTGGACACCCGACCTACCGACAACTTCTTCTTACGTTCCCGTAAGGCCTTGGACGTGAGCGACTGGCAGTCGATACAGTCATCCGTGTCGTGGGCCTCCCCGAGGCAACAGAGGCAGGCGTCGTGCGAGTCCGTCACCGACATCTTGGACCCACACTCCCCGCACTTCTTGAAGCCCGGACGGGGGGTCGAAGACGAAGTAGAAGACATCTTCACACAAAGGATTTTTTCACAAACAAACAGGTTCGAAGAACCGAGAAGAACAGAACTCCAAAGAGTCGAGGCGTAACCGAGATTCACGAAGCAACACGTTCGTGGAAAAAACGGAACTGAGGCTACGGGCGTCGTGCGTCCTACTTATCACATCGGATGACGTCGGAGGAGGTCCTCGACGACGGCGCATCGACGCAGGAAAAAGTTTCCGAAGCAGCACAGCTGTGGTGATTACATGTCATAGATATGGAATACGTCGGATACCCAATGAAAGCAAAGGCAGATATACAGTCACAGATTGTGAAGGCAGCTTAGTGAAACTTACAAAACAAAGCTTAATCATGTTAAATTGTCATTAAAAAGTCCTCAACAGAAAGAACTGTATTACATGTCTCTACTACAACTTTTTAAACCATGGAGAAAAGAGGAAGAGATACTAGATAACTATGACTGCTATGAAGATGCTTTCAAAGCAAATGAAAGTACTATCACTGATGTGAACATCACGCAGTACAAAGCAATGTTGCAGAAAGAATGGCAACACGAAGAAGAACTTCAGGCCCAACTAGATAAGGACACTAATGACAGTAGTCCACCTTCTGTAACAGGAAGTCAAGAACCACTAGGACAGCCACTAATAGCAAATGAGGCAGAATTAGCTATGACAGAAGTGGAAAACACCATGTGTCACTATCAAGAAAATCTAGAAGACTTAACTGTACAACAAGCAAAACTTAAGAGCAGTGCACCATTTTTGATGACGTAACAAAACAGATTACACGTGGTGTACAACACGAAAATAAAGAATGTACCTGCCAAAATTACAAACCAATAATGCTGTACATCAGTGGTGAAGCTGAGTCAGGAAAATCATTCTTAATCAAAATCATCAGCAAGTTCCTTCAGCAATTGACAAACAACAAACTATCAGCTGTTGTAACTGCCCCCACATGTTTAGCTGCCTACAACATAGGTGGTGTCAGTTACACCGATTACTACTTCTTCCAGTAGAACACCAAAACAAATTAGACTACTACAAACTTTCTGCAGAAGCTGCAATGGAACTACGCAGAGTATTAAAGCAAATGAAAATGCTACTAATAGATGAAGTGAGCATGGTCTCCAACCTAATGTTGGCTTTGATTCACCTCCGATTGCAAGAAGTACTTAAAACAAACTATGAAGAACTCTTTGCAGGGAAACACATTATCGTTTTCAGAGATCTTCTACAATTGACACCAGTATAGAAAATGTCAACCTTTGGCAACATTTCCAATACAGAGAATTAACAGAAAACATGTGGCAATCTGCAGATCTCACTTATACCAACATCCTAAAAAGTATTAGAGTTGGTGTACTATCTCAGGAAGCACAAGCAATATTGAAAAAGCGGCACATTCATGCACTTTACAGCGATAATGCATGTGCTACTGATGTTATGGAACAATTAGCGGACAAAAATGGCAATTGTATGGCCTTAATGCCAACTCTTGCAAGCTGTGTCAAATTCAATGAAACAATGGTAAATAATGAAATGCAACCATTAATTGAAATTTGCACCACAGACAAACTAGACGTACATGGTATGGCACTACCCATGTGTGAGCAAGCCACAACAAGACTAAGTAGTTTAGAAAATTCAATATCCAACACAGCTGGGTTGGAAAAAATATTAAAATGATCCTTAAATTGTAGAGTAATGCTGAAACGTAACCTTGACGTGGAGCAAGGGCTAGTTAATAGGGCACTGGGTACAGTTGTTGGCTTTCAACCAAACCCACGTGACAACAAAATTCAGTTTGTCAATATTCTCTTTGACAAACTTTCAGAAGTAAAAAGGATAGGACGCTCAACAGCTCGATTCCTTCTCTTCAAAGACATGTATGTACGCAGAGAACAATTTTCTCTAACTCTTGCATACGCAGTCACAATTCATAAATCACAAGGTCTTACCCTAGACAAAGCAATGATAGATATTGGTAACACAGTCTTTGAAGAAGGCATGAGCTACGTAGCACTATCACGCTTACGTACAATTGACGGTCTATTTCTAATCAACTTTGATGCAAATCAAGTGACCGCTGATATTCCTTGCATCTTGGAATACAATAGACTGCGGTCACTGTACACCCCCCATCTGAAACAATATCCTGTTCCAGAAAAATTAAAATGTGCTAAAAGAAAAGTAATTATATCAGAAATGCAACATAATCTGATTGCAAATCCTTCAAAGAAAACAAAAGAAGGAAAAGGTTCATCAATTACCATAAGCAAAAAAGAACCTATTAGGGAAAGTAAACCAGGTACTTCTTCAAAGAAGGAAGGGAAACTCAGAAAAAAGCACTCTGAACCGGAACTAGCTGGTCCATTCAAATTTTCAAATGAAAGCGGTGTAAGTTGCTATGCAAATGTAGCAATGAATATTCGATTTCAATTGCAACCAATGGTTAATAATATTTACTTACACAGTACAGACCAATTGTGTTTGCAAATGTTAGTCCTTCATAGAAACGCAACAAACAATCCTGACAACACGTACAGTGTTCATGGAATAAGACAAGTATTGGACTACTCTGCTGGAATGGTGAGATTCACTATAAACACATAGGAAGATCCACAATAATTTCTAATGTACTTACTACAAGTACTGGAAAACAAAAGCATACCTATAAATGAAATCTTCCAGATTTCATACATGTGGAAACATACATGCACTCTCTGTAGCAATGTCATACAGGAACAAATCCCAAATGAGCGATTTGTGTATCCTTACCTAATTGTGAATCCATTCCATTTTACAGACCCTCCAGAAAATTGCGGCATGAAATGGAAAATTTTGCGGCACAAAAAAGAAATAAAATTGCGGCACACAACTGCAGCATTTTCTAACATTGAAAAATATATAATTTAACATCTTTTTTAGTCTAAAACCAAGAAGTAATTGCAAGGCTTTTGTTAGTGAGGAACGAAATGTTGTGTTCTGTCTGGCCACGCTCTGTAGGCCAGCCAGGTCGAGTCACCACAGCCCAACATTTTGGATTGTGGTGGGGGAGGGGGGCTATAGCCTGATCAGCTCCATGGAAATTGTGCTGCGCCACTACTTCCAGCAGACAAGTGGAAAGCAAATAAACAGATAGGCTTGAACTCAAAAGTGTAACCCTGGTTGAAGCCCATAGGTTTGCTTTTCACTTGTCCTATGACCCCAAGAGAGAGGGGGGACCACTCTACACTTCTCCATGGAAGGAATCCATGAGGCCCAATACATAGGGGCAATGCAGTGGCAGTAACTGCAAGCCCATAATACCTAGCCAAACAATGAACTCTCTTGGGTGGTCATCATTCCTTGGTTATGCCACCCACACATGGTGACTTAATACACCCACAAACAGAAATGAAACATCACAACACTACCAGGGGTCAAGTCCTACAAATTAAAGTGGGGGGGGGACTCATCAACAAATGCAATGGCATGTGATGTCATCAGAAATTAGCATATCAAAGTGAAATATGCATTTATCATTAAATTGTCTTTGCATAACCACCACAATTGCACAGGATGAATGGCATTTGCCTTTCATAAATTTTAACACCCAATTTTGTGTGTAATTGGTGTCATACAGCCCAGGCTTGATTCAAGGCTGGGCTGCATGATACAAACGCTCGTAGCTGTATTTGTTTCAAATTGCTTTATAATTATTGTAAAGCAATTTGAAACAAATACAGCTACGAGAGTCTTCAATTGGTATCATGCAGCCCAGCCTTGATTCAAGGCAGGGCTGCATGATACAAACGCTTGTAGCTGTATTCGTTTTCAAATTGCTTTACAATTGGTATCATGGGCTGCATGATACCAATTGTAGACGAGCGTCAGAAAGCATTAACTTTATGCTTTCTTTTCCGGCACTCGACAGGAAAGTAATTTACTTTCCTGTCGAGCGCCGGTAATGAAAACAGTCCAGTGGCCTCTTTGGGTGCTCTGAGTTGGGGGCAGATGAGTGGACAGGCCAGTGCTTACCTGGCTACGCTTCACCAACTCTGTCAGCTCGGCAGGGCGGGCACTCAATGAGCCTTGGAGGTGCCTGGGGTCACAGCCAAATGCTGTGCATCTCCCAGGCCTGCGTGACCCTCCCCCAATCCTGGGCCTGCAACGCGGAGCCGGAGGTGTTAACCCTCAAGCTGCTGCAATCAGCAGCCAGCTGTGTTCGCTCTAAATCATTAAATGAGCGCGAAAAAACGACACACTAAGCTCATTTAATGATTTATAGCGGCAATTGCGGGAAATGGCAAATTTTGCGATTTTTTTGCAAATCGCCATAAGGCGGATGGTCTGAGTCTAGTACAGAATGCAAACCATGCCAGATTATGTACTATGTGCAATTCAGACAATCGCTCCACCTTAGTGATACAAACTCATAGTAAGTACATAATACTTATGCTGCTACGTTATAATGCAGATGGTACCAAAAACAACTGCAAGCTCACCGGATTCACACATGGTCAAGTGTCACTAGGAAAGAAAACCTTTACAACAGTTGGTATAATCTACCATGCAGGAGCTACAACCAATGCAGGTCACTACACTGCATACATTAAGAAGAAATGTGGATGGATGGAATGTAATGATAGCACCATTACTCTGAAGCAGAGATTGCCAGCTAATCTTACAAATGTGTATTTAATCTTCTTAAAGCCAAAATTTAATGACCAATGTCTACTTCAACATTACCAAAAAATGAAGTGAAAGCCTACATACAGTTAGAATACGCCAACAGGTATCTAACTGCCAAGAGTGTAGAACAACAACACAGATAAATGAATACCACAGAAGCATAACAAATGCACAGTTAGAATATGCCAACAGGTATCTAACTGGTGTTAAAAATAGCAACAAGGCTACATATCAGAAAGAACAAGGAAACACTCAAAGAAAGCAAAGAAATTGTTTCTAGCATAGCAAATAACGTTTTTTTTTTAATCCGACAAGGATTTTTTTCTCCCAGACCCAAGGATTTCAAAAACAAACACAGAAACTGAGCACAATGCACAGTACACTGGTTCGTAAACTAAGTATGAGAGTAAAAAAAAAACCCTAAACTGTCTTTTATACAATGTAAGAAGTCTTCATAAAATGCAAACACTAACATGCTTTTTTCTTTTATCACAGAAATGAAAAAGGCTAGGTGCGCCAAGTACTCCAGTCATGTAAAACATATGTGGATTCTGCACAAATTAATCAGTAAGTATAATTATAGTCATTTCATACTTATGCAAATCAACACGGCTAATCTATATCAGTAATATGGTACAGTGACTATAAGCAGGACCTAGCTTTTTTTTATGTATAACCCAGCACCTACACCCTACGGGCAAGCAACCCACACTATAGGTCCTAACCACAAACATCGCTACATATCAAAACCATGGTGCTTTTAATTTCACTACTTTTAAGGTTAGTTTTGCGTGCGTGGTTTGCAGCCATGCAACCAAGACACTAGGACATGCACACAAACACAACACCACGGCCATGTTCACTTATACCCTCGCTCCTTATCACTGCATGCTTGGGTGCATAGCTTGTGGCCATGCACCCAAGACTCAGGATCCTGCCAGAAACAGTAAAGCATATCGCAACCATTGTGGCTTCTAATTTCACTACTTATAAAGTTGTTTTTGGGAGCATGTCCTTCGGCCATGCTCCCAAAACACTGTCCTCCCCACAACCACCTGACTGATGTTTCATAGTACGAGTGTACCTATGCCTGTTATATGCTGCAGTAGTTGTGGCCAGAAGCTACAGACTTGGGTGTAAACCCATAGATTTTTGAATGTATGGGTATGCAGTGTATGAAATCCATAGTGGCTTACAACTGCAGTGCTTATAACTTTGTTTTTGGGTGCATGGCCTTTGGGCATGCACCAAACACTAAGTCCTCGCCACAACTAACACACCATATCATGGCCATTGTGGCTTGTAACAACACTTCGGCCATGCAGCCAAGTATCTACACACTCTCCACAACCATTTGACCCATAAGCAATACTACAATTGTATCAATTTCTGTAATATGCTGCGGTGGTTGTGGCCAGGGCCTAGAGTCTTGGAAGTATGGCCTACGGCCTACGGCCATACATCCAAGACTCTACGCCCTGGCCACAATTACCGCAGCATATTACACCCATGGTCGCTTACACAGGAGTGACACACCCATACAATGAAACATTATAAGTGTAGCATGTACTCAATTTGTACCCAGGACTCTAGGCCCTGCTCACACCTGCCAGATACATAATGGAATGTGTGGCTGAGATGTATGACTGATATCCTGCACTGCTTGTGGGCAGGGTGTACACTCTTCGGTGTATGGCCTACAGCCTGCAGCCATGCACCCAAAACTGAACGTCCTGCCCACAACTACTGCACTATATAAAATTCATGTTGGCTTATAACTTTAGAGTTGACAAGTGTGTTCTCAGGTGCATGGCCTTTGGCCATGCACCAAAGACTGTAGATCCTCCCCACAACCACCTGAGTGATGTGTGGTAGTAGAGGTGCAGCAATAGTTGTAGTATGCTTCAGTGGTTCTGGCCAGAAGCTAGACTCCTACTTGTATATCCGTACCTATTAAAATGTATGGGTGTGCAGTGGCTAATACCTCCAGTGCTTATAATTTTGTTCTTAGATACATGGCCTGCGGCCATGCAGCCAAAACTTTACACACTCCCCATAACCATCTAATCGATAATCAATACTACAGGTGTATCCATGGATGTGACATGCTGCGGTGGTTGTGGCCAAGGCCTACAGTCTTGAAAGTATGGCCTTCGGCCTACAGCCATGCATCCAAGACTCTAGGCCCTGGCTACAACCACCGCAGCATGTCACACCCATGGTGGCGTACTAATCAATAGCACACCCATAGGAGCAAATAATGTAATAACGACATATACTCAATTGCAATTTCCGCTAACACCACGCAAGTCCTTATAACAGTTTCAAGGTGCCTGGGCGCAGCACGGACTGAAATAATACCCCTATTAAAACCCTAATTTTCTGTATGCACAAACATTCTGAACAAGGCATGCATAGAGAATACATTAACACCTACCGCCTGAATACATTTTTTTACCTATCTTTTACAGTGTGAACCTCCCCGAGCACTATGACACAGCAAAATAGGGTTCGAAATAGCATGTTGCCGCGGGTCGCCGCTGCGCTGTCGGCGGCTCCAATATGTCGGGCGCATCCAAACAATCTGACGCACAACCTGTCTCACTGCAGCCAATAGACAGAGACGTTGCGAGTCCGCGGTCATGACACCAGCCCCTTAAGCCAATCGGGAGCTTGTCCGCGGAGCGAACAGGGAAGTCTGACCGCAGAGCGGACATAGATATCACTCATTTTGTTAGACCTACTTTTTGGTTGTTTTAAAGAAATGTACTGCACGGATTGTCACCAAATTTACAAAAGCATGCTTTCGGGACCAAGGCCCTGCCCCTGCCGCAAATTTGGTGAAAATCCATCCAGCGGTTTGGCCTATAGAGTGCGCAAAGTTTTTCCCCCATTCAGTCTACGAGTTGCCCATATACTTATTTTGGTGAGGATTCCTACAGGGGGAGCGGAGTTATAGGCCGCCCAAAAAGTGCTCTTCCTATGGAAACAGCAACTTAACCATAACTATACGGCCACTACCGTGGCCGTGTAATATATGTGTATATTACACGGCCTGCGGTAGAGGCCATGTAGTTATGGTTAGTTGCTCAACCCATAGGAAGAGCAGTTGTTGGTTGCCTTATAACTTTGCCCCCCGCCCCGGACGAATCTTCACCAAACTTTGCAAAATAAGTATATGGCCCCCTCGGATTGGTTATGCGACGTTTGGCGGGTTTCCGTCCAGGAGGGGGCAAAGTTATAGGGGGGGGGTCCCAGAATGTGTGGTTTTCCCCAGACACAATGGAAAACAAAATGTGCTCATGCCTACAGCCGAAACCGCTGGACGGATGTTCACCAAATTTGTAGCAGGAGCAGCGGCGTGGTCCGAAACCGTGCTTTTGTAAATTTGTTGAAAATCCATCCAGTATTTTTTTTTTAAATGGCGAATAAGTAGGTTAATAAAAGCTACTGATATCTGCATTTGGTCTGCAGTCTTGCTTCCCTATTTGCTCTGCGGACAGCCCCCTGGACCAATCAAGGTCCCATCGGGCGCGCCCGCTGATTGGATGGTGAAAAACATGAGCTGCGTCAGATATTTTAAAACGGTCATCAAGTTGGATTCACAAACAGAGCCCGTTGTTTGCAGACATCGTGGTAGAAAACATTAAAAAACACAACATTGCACTTGTCAAACTAATGAAATTCTCTGGGGAAGTGAGGGGCGATGAGGATGGGACGGGATATGGCCATTAAAACCCCCAAACTGGTATTTTTCCACCTTTGAGGTTCGCGAACACTTCGGGACAGCTCAGTAATGTTCGCAATTATCTCAAAAAAATTACAGCGGGGGGGGGGTCCCAAAATATTCAAAAGGCTTATTCATGTTGTGCCAGCACAAAACTTTGCGAAAAGATTTAAGACCCAGATTTGAATGGGTTTGCAAGGTTTGATGGGATTTTGTGAAGAGGGTGCAAAATTAAAGGGACCAGGGGTTTGAAAAGTGTTAGATGGCTTCTAACTTTGTTGCCATTTGACATATGTCTACAAAAGATTGTAGAAGGAGTATAGATCCAACATTGAATGTTTGTGCAAAGTCTGCATGGATTTTGTCAAGTGGGAGCTAAGTTATATGACTATTTTATGTACATACATTTTTACACTTTTAAAAAATAAAACATGGATGGATTTGCAGCAAAGTCGTGCAAGGAGCAGTGGCAAGGACCTGAAAGCATGGTTTTGCAAATGTGTTGGTTTTTTATTTTTTGAAAAGTGTTATAATGTAGGTACAAAAAATATTTTATAGACTTTTGGTGACTGCAGTATAGCCTGTGGCCATGGGCAGTGGGTAGACTGCACGAGTCATGGACGGTGGCCATGGGCATTGGTGAGATTGCCATGACTAGGACAATCTGGCTAGTAGCCACCGGGGAATGACTATGTGGTAAAGTTTTTCAAAATCGACATTGGTTTGAATTGGAAATTTTGTTTTGTCCGTGGCTAAAGTTCTGTCCATGGCTACAGCTCGAGAAGCTGCATAGGAGTGCATCAACATATCGCTGTGACTAGCGATGCATACGCTCCGAGACAATGCTATTCATTAGATAATTATAGAGGATGACGAACCAGGTACCCACGTGGTCAACAGGCAACCCCTTCAATACATTAACCACTTTTATTTGCTACCATACCGGGACAAGATATTGGGATTGCATGTCAAACTTGTTTCCACAACCTTGCAGCAATGACTGGACCACAAGCCACATGAATTGAGAAAGACCCTAGAGAGTCGTTTGTGTCGGATGACTTCTAACAATAAATATAGCACCAACAATGGTTTTCAAGACTGCTTTAATATGACAATGGTTACTTATTGACTAACCCAGCGCTAAGGTGAACATGGCTCCCTCTCCTATTCGAAAACCTAACACTCGAAGAAGGAGGGGCACCATCACAAAAGAATACCATCACTAGCAGCAGGGTAATCTGTTTAAAGCACTAGATGAAGCGCAGTGATCTACTCATTCTACCGCTCTGCAATTACTTGATAATTGTGTGCTCTTATTATGGGGGCATGCACCATGGCCGAAGCACTAGGTTTGAATAGAAAACATATTTTGCTTGCGGCTACAGCCCGAAGTGCTGTACTGAATTACAACAAACCTGCGCGAGTAGCATCAGTAAGGACCTGAAGCATGCTTTTGCAAATCCGTTTTGTGTTGTATTTTTCCAAAGTGTGCAAGTGTAAGTACAAACAATAGTGATATAAGTTTGGTACATGGAGAATGGGCCTAGCCCTCGGCAAGGACAAATGCCTACTCTGATTTACTTATTGGGGCATGCAGCATTTTCAGCCAATCTAGGGTGTTTCAATCCTCCCATCTTGACATCCCTTGGCACTTTCATGCTGGGCTACCATGAACACTTGTCTATCCGTACTGCCCCTTTTATTCATGTATTTCTCTCACTGTACAATGCATATGTGCATTTATAGGAGCACGATGAATAAACTTTTGTATAAGTATGGGAAATGCAGATGCAAAAGATTTGTAAAACATTGTTAAGTGGCAGTTGTTGGGTGGGAGTTTAATATGTTGGTAGGCTATATATACAGTTTTATTTTACAGTGTTTGGTGGATATGTGTGTGAATGGTTTACAGCAGGCAATGAGGAAGTGTTACAAACATAGAATGGCTGTCTTGTGTGATGGTGTGAATGTGCAATCTGTTTTTTTTAAGAAGGGATGGGCTAGACAGAGAAATGAAGAGACCGTGGACAGTCATAAAGGGCAATGTATTATGGTGTTTATTGTATACTAGAGAAGAATTTCAGACAGAAAAGTGTGTGTACATTTATTCTTTTTCTCTAGTACACAATTGCCCATTATTTCCATTAGCATAGTAGAATATGCTAATGGGAATGTTGGAGAATCTTTACACTGAAAAATGTAAAGTAGATGGAGTCGATAGGCTTTTCTTTTTAGTTCTATTTGTTTTTTTAACTGTGAAAGGTGGTTCCTAAAGGAACCTTTTTTTCATGTTTTGTTTTTTTTGTAGGAGAGGCCAGAAAGTAAGGTGGAAAGGGAAATGAGGGAAGGGGCACCAACCACAAATATGAAGGGGCAGGTGGACATGGGAATGTGTTGCGTGTGTTACATATAAGGTAGGGGGCAGTGTTTCTCATGCTCCTTGATAACAGCTTCAAAAGCACTTCGAGAATGCTCCCCCCTGCAGAGTGGTGTTTTTTTTTTTTAAACAACTTTATTTAAGACTAGTTGCAGCAGGTTACATGTATAGCTTTGTACAGTAATGGTAACATTTATTTTGACCCAAAGTTTCCCCTGCCCCTGTTAAAAGTTGTAGCTTCCTGTTCCCTCTCTCTGGAGTCGCTTCCCTCTTACGGGACCCTGTGAATGTTCTTAGGGCCGCAGAGCGAGTCTCGCTTGCCATGGCTGGTAGGTCAATGCTGGGAAGGCCTCAACATAATCCAGGACTGGGGCCCAGCAATCTGTGAAGCGGTGAAGAGTTCCTTCTTTGGACGGTGTGACGTTCTCAGCTACCAAAATGTCCCAGACCTTGGTCCATTACAGCGCGAGAATAGGGCCCTCCCGGGATTTCCACCTGCGGGCTAGTGAGATCTTCGCTGCTGGTAGGAGATGAGTAATCATCTTTGCAGTCGATCCTGATCTTGCATAGCAGCCCGGTAGTGGCGCTCACAGGAGGACCACCTCGGGAGTCAGCATGATTCTGCAGTGGGTGATAGCGTCTATAGTTTGAAGTACCTTCTCCCAGAAGGAATGTGCCACCTGGCAATCCCACCACATATATGATATGATATGATAGGTTATTTATAACGTGATTAATATGATATGATATGATATGGCATTTGTAACGCGCCTATACACAGGTGTTTCAAGGCGCGACGGGGAGGGGAGGAACAAGGGGAGACAGACAACGATCCTACTAGGCCAGGTGTCATTCAGATCGCGCAAGTGCAGGGGTGGGGGAGGGGGGGGAAGTGCAGTACAAGGTAAGTGGCGTAAAGTAATAAATAAATAGGGCCAGCTGGTGGCAAGTGCAAGGTAAGTGCAGAACAAGTGCTGGGAAAGGGGGGGGGCTGTAGGGATACAGAGACAGTCCCGCAGTGCAGAGGGGTTCCAGGGCATCAGTGCAAGTGGAGAGTGGCTGGGCCCAGGACCGAGGCCGTTAAGAGTGGTCCAGTTGCAGAATCAGTGCAGTTTCAGTGAAGAATATTAGCTGTTCAGCAGGGGAGAGGGAGAGAGAAAGCAGAAGCAAAGAGGAAGGTTTTGAGGTGCTTCCGGAACCGGAGATGGTTCTCCTCGAGTTTCAGGGAGGCAGGAAGGCTGTTCCAGAGGGAGGCCCCTGCCGCGGAGAGAGATCTACCCCCAGCTTGTTGCTTCGAGAAGCGGCTGACCCTGAGGGAGTTGGAGGCGGATGAGCGAAGGGCTCGGGAAGGAAGATATTTGGGAAGAGAGAGTTGAAGGTATTTAGGACCCAGGCCCCAGAAGGCCTTGTGGACAATGCAGAAGGTTTTGAACTTTATCCTCGCAGCCACTGGGAGCCAGTGTAGAGATTTCAGTCCTGGAGAGATACGGTCCCTGGGCTTGAGGCCAAGGACAAGTCTTGCAGTTCTGTTCTGGATGAGTTGCAGAGGGCGGAGAGTGGAGGCAGGCAGATTAAGATAGAGGCTGTTACAGTTATCCAGCTTCGAGAGAACCAGGGCTCGGGAGACAGTGAGCTTCTGGGGGAAGGAGAGGAAGGGAAGAATACCTCTGAGGAGGTGCAGCTGGTAGTGTGACTTCTTAGCGACGTCAGAAATATGAGGAGAGAAGGAGAGTGTGGAGTCGAAGATGACCCCAAGGTTTTTTCCTTGCAGGTAGGAGCAGGGAGGGGGCCAAGGGAGGCAGGCCAGAGAGCTGCAGGGAAGGAGGGAATGGGTGTACCGATGGGTAGAATCTCAGTCTTACTGGCATTAAGGCAGAGGTCATTGGCGGCACACCATTCCTGGATAGCAGACAGACAGTCAGAGATGAGGGAAGGAGAGGGGGAGGCTGAGGGTAGCCTGAAAATGAGCTGGGTATCGTCCGCATAGCACTGGAAATTAGGGCAGAGAGCGGCGATGCGGTGGGCAAGGAGTGCCAGATACTGGTTGAACAGCCAGGGAGAGAGATTAGATCCCTGGGGGACACCACAGGTGGAGAAAAAGATGTCGGAGAGGAAGGGCCCCAGTTGGACCTGGGAGGGTCGATTTGAAAGGAAAGAGGTTAGCCACGCCAGAGCCTGACCAGTGATACCCAGGTTTTCACGGAGACGGTTGAGCAGGATGGCATGGTTGACAGTGTCAAAGGCAGAGGAGAGATCGAGCAGAATGAGAACACACGGAGTGTTGGAATCGAGGTTCAAGAGCAGGTCTTCACGGATGTTCAGGAGAGCAGTTTCCGTGCTTCTGGTAGCTCTGAAGCCAGATTGATGGTCATGAAGACTACCAACAGATTCAGCATGGAGGTTAAGCTGGGAGATGGCCAGTTTCTCCAGGAGCTTGCCCAGGAAGGGAGTGAAGGAGATAGGGCGATAGTTAGCCGGGCAGGAGGGGTCGGAAGAGGGTTTCTTGAGAAGAGGGTGCACAAGGGAGTGCTTGAGGGGGGAAGGGAAGACTCCAGAGGCGAAGGAGTGGTTGCAAAAGTCAGCCAGGGCAGGAGCAAGGGCTCTCTTCTTGGTGAGAACGGAGAGCCGGTACTGCCTTTGGAGCAGGCGGCAGGCCAGTTTGTCAGAGGATGAACATGAAGCACGCCATTTCCTCTCTGTAACCCTGCACTTGCGTTTTAGGGTGACGAGATCCGAGTCATACCAGGAGTTACATTTGGCTTTGGGCTTCAGGCGGATTCTCATGACGGGGGCAAGGATATCAAGAGTAACAGATATAGCAGAGTGGAGCATGGAGAGGGCTGTGTCAGGATGGGAGTCAGCCGAAGGGGCAGGGGGGGCGAGAAGGTAGCAGCGAAAGCCTCAACTGACACACGCTTCATGGGTCGGATGACCGAGAAGGTGGGTGGCAGTGAAGAGGGTGGCTTTGCCTGTGGAGTAGGGAGGGTGAGGTGGGAGGATAGGAGAAAGTGATCACTCCAGGAGAGAGGAGTGGAGAGAGGGACGGAGAGGGGAAGGTCAGAAGAGATCAGAGCATCAAGAGTGTGCCCAGCAGAATGAGTAGGCCCAGACGGGAGAATAGAGAGTGAGAGAGAGTCGCAGAGGTCACGAAAGAGACCAGTGGGGGGACTGGAGGCATCCAGGTGGATGTTGAAGTCGCCAAGTAAGAGGAGTTGAGTGGTTGAGAACAGGAGTGAGGAGGAGAGGTCAGCCCACTCAGAGAGGAAGGAGGAAATTTGACCAGGTGGCCGATAGATGATAGCCACGGTAAGGGAATGGCTAGGAGAGAGAGAGAGAGTCGGCAGACAAGACATTCAAAAGAGGAGTAGGTCTGCGTAGGAGTGACAGTGGCAGGAATCCACTCAGGGAAGATAAGAGCAACACCACCCCCTGCACGGTTAGGCCTGGGCATGGAGAGGATCTTGTAACCGTCAGGTAGGAGTGTGTCAAAGCTGGTGGCAGAGCTGGCTGTGAACCATGTCTCAGTGAGACAGAGGACGTCGAGGTCCAGTTCCTCAAGAAGGTGACAGATATCAGAGGAGTGCTTGATGGCAGAGCGAGAATTTAGAGTGGCAATGTGGAGAAGGTTGCCATCCTTGAAGAACTTCCGGGGAGGGGTACAGATCAGAGGTATGCCCTGCGGAGGTGTTGAAGAAGGAGGTGAAGAAGGAGCACGAGAGGGGGCAGGGAGGAGGTTAGAGGCAATGTTGCCAAGGATAGAGGGGGTGGGACAGCAGGAGAGGAGAGGAAGTTGATGAGGTGTGGGAAGCGTCTATCAAAGAGGTGAAGGTTGGCCTGAGGGCCTTGGACCAAGATGGTCCCATTAGCGTAGACATTAATGATGGCCTTAGAGGAGCGGGAGGGGGCCAAGAGGACATCCCAACGGGTGCCACCATTAATGGGAGAGGAGGAGAAAGGAGAGAGCATAGAGACCATATGAAGGGTCCATAGGTCAGGCGAAAGCACGAAAAAGAGGATGTCAGTGAGAGTTTCCTTAGAGCAGGCACTAGTGTAGGTGTCAGCGATAGGGAGGCCTGGGTTGGAGACCAGGATGTCCTTTTTAAACTTTTTCCTACCAGATTTAGTGAGGAGAGCAGGATAGTCAATGGAGAAGCAGTTAGAGAAGATAGGTGAGACAGAGAGCACCATGGAGTAGGAGGGAGGGGGGGGGGAGACAGACGAAACGAGAGCATGCAGACAGGAAGTGAGCGGCAAGCACAAGTTACCACAATTAGAGCAAACAAACAGTAATGCGTATTAGGTACCGGGCCACCTAAGTTTGAGAATCCTGCGAGGGGAGAAAAACACCCTAGTTTACCACAGTTCAGAGCAAACAGTAATGCGTATTAGGTACCGGGCCACCTAAGTTTGAGAATCCTGCGAGGGGAGAAAAAACACCCTAGTTTACCTCAACTGTGAATACAGTGAGGCAAGGCCCCATGCGGATGTAACCAGGAGTAGGAGGGGTGGGGTGGGCCGGGGAACGGAGAACAGGTGGAACTGGCGCCTGGCATCCCCTGCGGACACCTGCAGACACACAGGGAGCCGCACTGTAGGAGTCGCCCTTGGCCTGGGGCCCTTAGCCGCGGGGGCTGCCGGGCAGAGGGCTGCCCAGGAGGGGGGAGGTTATAGGCAGAGGGAGAGGAAGGGGGGAGTGGGCGGGCAGGGAGGCGGGGAGGGAGAGGAGGACCAGGAAGTGGGAGGGGGGAGCAGGAGCAGGCCAAGCACCGCGCTCAGAGCGCGAAAAGCAATTATTATATATTTTACAATCAAAAACACTCACGGAGGCCCAGGCAGGGCTTCCCAGGCCTGCTGTTCCCCTTGGGCTACCGGCGACCGCTCTCCACGCTCAGCTAAAGAAAGAAGCGAGCGGGGGAAACGGCCGTCGAGTAGGCCAGAGGGGAAGCAGGCACACAGCCAATCAGAGGGGGGGTGGGCGGGCAGGGAGGCGGGGAGGGAGAGGAGGACCAGGAAGTGGGAGGGGGGAGCAGGAGCAGGCCAAGCACCGCGCTCAGAGCGCGAAAAGCAATTATTATATATTTTACAATCAAAAACACTCACGGAGGCCCAGGCAGGGCTTCCCAGGCCTGCTGTTCCCCTTGGGCTACCGGCGACCGCTCTCCACGCTCAGCTAAAGAAAGAGAGCCCTTATACCCAGAGGTTTCTAAGCGCGGACCTAGGGATCGAACTTGTGTTGCTCCGCGTCGTCTTGTTTCCAAGTCGAGCACGCTGCCGCTGAGCTATCCTCCCGCGACGACATGAAAGCAGGTTCCTCAGGCTCCGAATTGTCTCCAGCAGTTCAGGTCCAGTGAGCTATTGAAGTGATGCAGACGCTCTGGGGGATAGTACCATCGATAGAGCAGTTTGTATGCCCCTTCTCTATTGTTGACACATCTAGAAGCGGAGTTGGTTCTGGACCAGATGTCGACCCACGTCTGATTGTCAATGTTGTGCCCTAGGTCCGTGTCCCACCGGGCCATATATGCAGGTCTGATGAATAGCATGTCTTCTTGTAGGAGTTTGTAGAGTTTTGTCTTGTGCCCTCTCCGACGGCTTTCTTGCAGCACGAGATCCAGGGGGGTGAAGCCTTCTAGTGGCTCTCTGTGCATAGGTGAACCTGTCAGTTTCTGACAGGTTGGAGCAGGCTTTACATTCCGTGAAGGTTACGGGGGAGCCATCTTCAAACAGCTGAGAGAGGGTTCGTAGGCCTCCTTGGTTCCAGTTTTGGAAATTCGTCACCTGGAGCAAAGTCTGAGTTGTGAAGAATTGGGGAGAGAGGGCCCAAACCCTTGAGTGCCTATGTGGAGAGAGGGCCCAAACCCTTGAGTGCCTATTTCCTTTGTAGTGCGCTGTCCCAAATTTTTAGGGTAGACCTAGTGGATGAAAGAATCAATGGCCATGGTCTGTGTGCTGACGCGGAGGTGTATACCGTTTCGGGCTTCTAGCTCGTTCGATCTTTGCCCACTTTGTGGGGCATGTGGAGTCAGCCCATGCCATGGCTTTCGTTAGCTGGGCTGCTGTGTAGTAGTTGCGGAGGCTGCGTACCCCCATACCGTCCCATTTGGCTGTTCCTGTCATCACACTCTGCGGGATCCGTGCTTTGCCCCCTCTCCATATAATTTCGAAATATTTTTTTTGTAGTTGAAGGAGGGGTTTTAGGGGAACTTCCACCGGGAGCGTTGAGCACAGGTACAGGAATCTTGGTAATAAGTTAATTATGCACGCTGTAACTCTCCCCAGGAATGGTATTTCCTGATTCACCTTCTGAGGTCTGCTTTCAGGCTACTGAATAGGTGGGAGATGTTCGCGGCATACAGCTTTTTGGGGTCTGCAGCAATATGCACTCCCAAGTATTTCGTCATTGTCATACTCCACTTCAATAGGCAGATAGGACGCATGAGGTGTAATGTCTCCCTGGTTAAGTTCACTCCCAATGTTTCTGATTTAGTGTAGTTGATGGAGAAGCCAGCCACTCGTTTTAAGGCATCCAATTCCGCTAGGGCTGCTGGCAACACATTTTGGCAATTAATGAGTGACAGAATCACATTGTTGGCGAACAGGGACAACTTGAATCGTTTGCCTTTTAATGGAATTCTTTCGATGGTGCCGTTATTGCGGACTCTTTGGGCAAAGGGTTCCATGATTAGGGAGAAAGATCAGTGGAGAGAGCGGGCATCTTTGCCTCGTCCCGCAAGAGAGTGGGATTTGGGACGATATATGTTGATTTACCCTCAGGGCTGGTTTAGGGGCCTTGTAGTTGGCTAATAACATGGTATGAAAGATGGGGCCAAATTGAAATGCTAGCAGTGTTAGGCGCATGAATTACCAGTCGACCCGATCAAAAGCCTTGGTTGCGTCGAGGGCGAGTAGGGCCAGTGCTTGCTGTTTCACTGTTCCCATTTCTATGAGGTTCAGGGCCCTGCGAATATTGTCTCTGGTGCTTCTGCCAGTAATGAATCCTGTTTGTTCCGAGTTAATAAGTGTGCGGAGAATGCTTGACAGACTGTTCGCCAATACTTTGGAGTAAACATTTGCGTCTATATTGAGGAGCGAGACGGGTTTATATGAGGCGCATTCTCTTGGGTATTTTCCAGGCTATAGCAGCATGATGGTGGTGAATTCTTGCATTGACAGGGTCACTGTGCCTGTTTCTCGAAAAGAGTTTAGAAGCTCCATCAGTGGGCCCGCAAGGGGAGTTTTGAAGAGTTTGTAGAATTTGGGCGAGAATCCGTCTGCACCTGGGGCTCTGGGTTTTGGGGATTTTATCACCAATTCCACTTCCTCATTGGCCCTTGGTCTTTAATGCCAGATATCTGTTTCTGGCAACGGGTCTTGGGCTAATTTCCTGACCAATAATTTGTTGGCTTTATTTCTATGAGCATAGTAGAACAAGTTACTCTCTTATCTGGTAGCGTTCTTTCGATAGGATGGTCCGACGTATTCCATATCTATGACAGTAATCACCACAGCTGTGCTGCTTCGGAAAATCTTTCGGCGTCTGCGTCTTGCGTCGATGAGGTCGATACGCCGTCCTCGAGGACCTCCTGCGACGTCACCAAATGTTATAAGTAGGACGCACGACGCCCGTAGCCTCAGTTGTAGTTTTTTCCCAGAACGTGTGGCACCAATCTTCTGCCAGTATGACCACAGAAAGCCTTGCGGAAACGTAAGCTGCAATCGCATAAGAAATTATGTAGCGGGGTAGGCAGGGAGGGAGCGATATGGAATACGTCGTCGGACCATCCCATCGAAAGAACGTTACCAGGTAAGAGAGTAACTTGCTCTTCGAGGGGATTGCGTCCTCCGACGTATTCCATATCTACGACAGACTCCCAAAGCAGTACCAACGTAAGGAGGGAGGAAAAGAATTTAGAATATACAAATTTAGAATGCCCAATCAAATAGCAGAGTAAAGGACCGGGTTGCCAAAGGCCAGATCCTGCTCCCGGATAGAATCGAGGGAGTAGTGACGTAAAAAAGTATAGACCGAAGCCCATGTGGCTGCATCACAGATGTTACGAATGGGAACACCCCTCTGTAGGGTAGTAGAGGCATCCATACCCCTGGTAGAATGGGCCCATAAGTTCAGTAATTGCCAAGATGATCCATCGAGACAAAGTCTGCTTAGTAACAGCTTGTCCCAAACGCCTTCCAGCGTAACCAATAAAGAGTTGATCGTCCACTCTGACCAGGGACATGCAGGAAATGTAGAAGCTTAAAGCTCTCCTAGGATCCAGGATATGGAGCCTCTCCTCTTCCTTACCAGGATGTGGAGGATGATAAAATGCGGGAAGAATAACCTTCTGGCTTAAATTAAATTCCGACACCACCTTCGGAAGAAAGGAAGGACGAACTCTAAGGACAACCCTGTCCCTATGAAACCCAGTGAAGGGTGGCTTAACTGAAAGTGCCTGTAACTCACTCACTATGCGAGCTGAAGTGACCGCAACTCAAAACACAGTTTTAAGTGTTAACAGTCTCAAAGGACAAGAATGCAAAAGCTCAAAGGGAGCACCCATTAGAAACTTGAGAACAAGGCTCAGATCCCAACTGGGCACCTGGAAGGTGAGGGAGGGAACATAATAGTGAGCCCTTTCAGAAACTGAGAAATCAAAGGGATTTTAAAATAAGAACACTCCTCAGACGAGTGCTTAAATATAGACAGCGTCGCAAGGTAACCTTTAATGGTACCCACTTACAGGCCCTTGTGGGCCAAAGAAAGCAAAAAAGACAGAACAACAGGAATGTCACATCAAAAAGGATCCACATTCTGAACCCTGCACCAGTCGCAGAACTTCCTCCAACGTCAACGGTACAGAGACTTTTTTGCCGGCTGTCTGGCTGAAAGCAACACCTCCATCATATCTTCAGGGAGGTCCCAATCCTTATACTTCAACCTTTCAGAAGTCAAGCGTGAAGGTTGAGGGACCTGACCTCTGGAAGGAGAACCTGACCCCCCCTCCCGTGAGAGCAGATCGTCTTGGTAGAGAAGACGACGTGGAGGGCAGATGGACAAGTCCAGAAGGTCTGGGTACCACGTCCTCCGGGCCCAAGCCAGAGCAATGAGGATCATCCAGGAACCGAACCTCCGTAACCTCCTCAGCACTTGCGGAATGACGGGGACTGGAGGAAACGCATACAGCAGCGGGAAGGACCACTCCACCACGAACGTGTCCCCTAAGGCTCCGTTTGGAGGAAATTCCCGCGAGCAGAACCTTTCGCACTTCCGGTTGACACTGGAGGCGAAGAGATCCACTTGAGGGGTCCCCAAAGGGCGAAGATCTCCAGGAGAATCTCCTGAGCCAGCTCCCACTCGTGAGAGATCGTGCTTGGCCTGCTCAGATCGTCCGCCGTCTCGTTTTCGTCTCTGGCCAGATGAACTGCCGAGATCGAAATTTCCTGCTGGATGGCCCAGAAACAGAGCTGCATCGCCTCCCTGCACAGAGGAAGTGACCCTGCCCCTCCTTTATGTTGAGGTAGTGCATGGCCACAGTGTTGTCCGTCAGAATCAGGACATTCTTTCCTCGCACAGTCGGCAGAAAAGCCTTCAAAGCAAGCCTGACGGCCCTCAGCTCCAACAGATTGATATGGAGTCTGGAATCCGACGGAAACCAACGACCGCTGTCAACTCGTTGGCATGAGCTCCCCATCCCATGAGGGATGAGTCCGTCACGATCGTCACCTCCGGCCAATGTAGCCAAAAAGGAGCCCCCTTCATCAGATTGCCTTTGACGGCCCACCACAGAAGGTCCTGGGCAACCGAGGACGGCACCTGAACAGGGTCCGACATCCTGCCGGAGGACTGAGACCACTGGAGCTTGAGTGCCCATTGCAAAGATCTCATCCGCAACCTGGCCTCTGGCACAAGAAGAATGCAGGATGCAATGAGGCTGAGCAATCTCAAGAACTCAAACTCAGGGAGACTCTGGGCATGTTGGAACTTGTGCACCATCTGCTGAATGTGATGAGCCCTCACCTGGGGAGGAAAACAGTGCCCCAGGGACATGTCGAGCACTGCTCCGATGTACTGGAGCCGCTGAGTTGGCGTCAAGCGGGACTTCTTTAAGTTGAGGGAGAAGCCCAGCCTGTGAAGGGAGTGGCAAGTGACGGACAGATGATCCAGGACTTGCTCGGGAGAGCGCGCCCCGATTAACCAATCGTCCAGGTAGGGGTAGACGTGAATCCCCCTTTCCTGAGATACGCTGCCACCACCACCATGAGCTTGGTGAAAACCCTTGGGGCGGAGGTCAATCCGAACGGCAGGACCCGAAACTGAAAATGCAAGTCGCCAACCACGAACCTCAGGTACTTCTTGTGCTTGGGATGGATCGGCACATGAAAATAAGCGTCCTTGAGGTCGAGAGACACCAACCAGTCCTGAAGTTGAAGGGCCTGGAGGACTTGAGAGAGAGTAACCATCTTGAACTTGTCCTTCCTGAGGAGTTTGTTCAAACCGCGCATGTCCATGATGGGTCTCAATCCCCCCCCCCCCGTCTTTCTTTGAAATAAAAAAATAAGGGGAATACCATCCCTTGTTCCTCTCCGCTACAGGCACCAGTTCTATGGCGCCTTTCTCCAGCAGGGATTGAATTTCCTGCGCAAGGAGTGGATCCCGACTCTTCAAAGAGAGATCCCTGGTGGATTGTCGTGAGGCCTCTGCCGGAAAGGAAGACAGTAGCCGTGGGCTATGATCTCCAGAACACACACATCTGAAGTAATGGCACGCCATTCTACAAGATGCTGCGCCAGCCTTCCCCCAACCGGCGAAGCATGGGCCTCATGACTGAGCAGAAGCGCCTGCGGCGTTGCCTGAGGGGAAAAGAGGCAACTGCTTGCGCGGCCTTGGCACCTTGAGTACCTTGTTTTACACCTCTGGCACTCCTACGGTTGCCCCTTTGACTTGCAGTTCCTCTCGCTTTACTAAAGGATGAGTAATAACGAAAGGAACCTCCCGTCCACTGCTGTCCCCTAGGACAAAAAGGCATAGGTTGGCGGACTGCAGCGCCCAACGACTTTGCTGCAGCTTTGGAGGTCTGCAACCTCTCAAGGGTCTCGTCAGCCTTGCTGCCAAAAAGATGTTCACCATCAAAGGGCATGTTGAGGAGCCTGGCTTGCACATCAGGAGCAAACCCCGACTTCCTCAACCATGCAAACCTGTGTGTCACGGTGCTCGCCGGCATGGACCGGCTGACACAGTCTGCCATGTCCAAACCCGACTTAACGGACTCACACATGGCATCCTTGCCATCCTGAATAACAGTAAGAAAACCATCCCGTTCGTCCCCTTTGGGAATATTTTCAGCCACTAATGAAATACAGTTCCACAGAGTGTGCGTGAAACGTGACAAGGCACATACAGAGTTGACCGCCTGCAGAGCCATACCCCCTGAAGAAAACACTTTCTTCGCCCAGCCATAAAAACGCTTGTTGTCCCTATCAGGAGGGATGGTAGGATACGACGCCTGCTTTGCTGCGGCCATAGCCGCCTGCACCACCAAACTCTCTGGAGTGGGGTGCATGGTCAAGTAGCAAGGGTCACTACTGGCTGGGTGGTATTTCTGCAGCAAAGACTTGCCCACTGCCGGGAGACTCTCCGGAGCAGTCCAAGCCGCTGCCACCCTTCTTTGCAGAGCCATATGGAATGGCAGTACTGGGTCAGTGGGCGGTCCTTGGTCGAGGATATCCGTCAGGTCATCCTGCACAAAATTAACTGGGGGCGCCGACCACCCCAAGTAGTCCATGACCCTTGACATAAGGCGCCGGTACGATGACTCGGCATGGGTGCCAGGCTCAGGCCTACAGAACTCCACCTCCGGAGAGGTGTCCAGACCACTGGCGTCATGCAGTGACTGACGCAAGTCCTCAATCTGGCTATGACCAGAAAGAATCTCATCTGGCACCGTGTCTGGAACCAACCCATCTTCAGAACCCTCTTCCACCTCGGAAATATACTCCATAGGCTGCAAAGGGGGCAAAGAATACGGGAGAAAGACATGTTTTGCCTTGGCCAGAGCCTTTCTAGGGGGTTCCCCCGTGCCACGGGGTACCTCCGACACCACAGCCTCGAAAGGCCTTGAGGGCGTCGAGTGAATCGGCGTCGACGTCGAGCGCAGCGCCGACAAAATCGGCGGCTTCAACACAAGCTTCGAGGGTGGAGCCCCGAGCGTGTCCTTCGACAGCCAGGGAGCCGATGGCGTCGACGACTTCCTCAGAGGCGGGGCTTTGAGAGAGTCAGTCGATAACCTCAGCGCCACCGGCGTCGACGTCTTCTTCGAAGACTTCACAGGTGCACACAGGCTCGAGCGCGTTAAGGACCGGGACCTGGAACGGGCATGACTGGAACGATTGCCCTTGTCCGAGCGGGACCTCTCCCGCGAATCGTGCCGACCACCCGAGCCCGAAGGCGTACGAGCAGTGTCTCCAGTACGGTCACGACCGACCCTTCTCAGAGGCGCGGACGGACCGGAGCCCTGCGATTCAAGAAACGCCAACATTTTCTTCCCGAAGGAAGCCCACTCAGGAGAGGAACGCTTAGTGGGATAAGAAACCCGCCGACGGGAGGAGTCCTTGGACGATGACGGGCAAGGCGACCGATGATGGCGCTTCCGGGAGTGCCTTGAAGAGGCAGAGGAGTGGCGGGACCCACTCCGGGACCGAACCACCTAGACTTAATACTACGATGTGGAGGGTCGCCCCTCGAATCGTCCGTCGAAAGCCCAGTGGACCTCGCCTTCCGGGCCTGGACACCTTACCGACCGACAGCTTCTTCTTACGTTCCCGTAAGGCCTTGGACGTAAGCGACTGGCAGTCGACACAATCATCCGTGTCGTGGGCCTCCCCAAGGCACCAGAGGCAGGCGTAGTGCGAGTCCGTCACCGACATCTTGGACCCGCAGTTCCCACAATTCTTGAAGCCCGGACGCGGGGTGGAAGAAGAGGAAGACATCCCGACAATACTTCACAAACGAAGAGGTTAGAAGAACCGAAAGAACAGAAATTCCATAGAGTCGAGGTGTGCCGAGATCTCCGAAGCGAACACGTTCACGGAAAAAACGGAACGCAGGCCACGGGCATCGTGTGTCCTACTTATAACATCTGGTGACGTCGGCCGTTGGAGGAGGTCCTTGAGGACGGCGTATCGACGTCATTGACGCAAGAGTCAGAAAGATTTTCCGAAGCAGCACAGCTGTGGTGATTACTATCATAGATAAGGAATACGTCGGAGGACCCAATCCCCTCGGAACTCTGTTTAGTCTTTAGGAGAGATTGGACGCTCCGTTCCGCGTAGTGTGCATTTAGCTTATTGTGGGAGATTCTTGGCGACCACCCTTTCTTATGGTTCATCTCTGCTATCGTTACTTCTTTCTCCAGTTGCTCCTTTAGCATAGCTCAGCGCTTTTTGTAGGCTGCCGTGTGAGCTATCAGCTCACCTCTAATGACCGCATTCATCCCTTCGCATCTTGTGGCAATTAAGGTGGGTTTGATTGGGTTTTCTTTAAAGTAGTCCTGAATGGCTGCGGCCAGGGTGTCTCGGAGAGACATGTTGCGCAACATCGGGCCATAGAGGGTCCACTGCGGTCTTGGGGGGGCTCTGGATTATGGACGCGAGCTGTCAGAATCACCGGGGCATGGTCCAAAAGCACTCTCGTGCCTATCCGCACTTCGTCTGTGAAGGAGAGGAGTAGGGGTGTGGCTAGCAGGTCTATGCGGGAATGTGGTGCAGTGCACATGTGAGAAAAAGGAAAAGTCTTGAGTCGTTGGAAGTAAGACCCTCCAGGTGTACACCACTCCTAGGGATTTGAAGAGTCATCGTAGGCCATGGCTGTTTTAAAGTCGCTTGCGGCAGGGTGGTTTGATTTATCCGTGAGAGGATCCGGGACAATGTTAAAGTCTCCTCCTATTACTGTTTGGCACTCCAGGGAAGTGAGAAGAGCGGTTTCTAGTTCAATGAAGAATTCTTCTTAGTTCTTGTTGGACGCGTAGACTGAGATTAAACTGTATAATTGGCCAAACAGTTCCCCTTTACCACTAAATAGCAGCCTTCTGAGCTTTGTAATGCATCTTGTTCCGTGAATGGGATGCCTCTCGCTATCAGGATTGCAGCGCCTCCCTTCTTGGTGCCACTAGTTGACAAAGATTGTTTTGGGAAGGTTCTGTCCCGTAGACGTGGGAAGACTACTTTGGTCAGGTGCGTTTCCTGAAGAAAGAACACTGAGCTGTTGAGGTGGTTTAGGCATCGGAGAGTTGATTTCCATTTGCTGGGGGAGTGGAGGCCTCTGACGTTTAGGGTCACAAAGCGAAGGTTTTGAGGTGGAGGAATGTCTCCCTGTCGTGCGTCCCAGCTTTTGTGGGTGGGAGATTCGGGGACTGATTGCTTTCATCTGCCATTTACAGCTTTGGGATTTAAGCCTGCCTGCTGCAACCAGGGTTTTAACTTTTATGAACTGGTGGTGAACATCACCAAATAAAGAAGTAATCGGAGAACCAAAACCAAGTTCAAATCGGGCCTTTGGGCCCTTGAGCCAGCAAGAGTGTTCTCTCCCATGGCCATGGTGAACCGTGGGAATCCCAAGCTCCCAGGTTTCTTTGTTGTGGGGAGCCAGGGCTAATTTCCTTTAGGGTAGTCGATAGTGGCACCCCTCCGGGAGAGACCAGTGGAACCGTTCATGTTTGCTTACAGGGGTGGACTGGGAACCAAAGGAGGCCCTGGAAATAATGTTCAAAGTGGCCCCATAGTACCCATTTTCAGCAAGCACAAGCCTTTTCCTATGAGAAAATGTGGAAATAAAATAGGTTACCACACAAAAGAGGGCCAGGGTGCAGAGGCCTACCGGGAAATCTCCAGAGATCCCTGTAGGCCAGTCCACCCCTGTTTGCTTAGGGAGTGGTGTTTTGCACTACATACAGATTACTGTTGTCTTCAAACACTGCGTGCAGCTTATCAGTCGACAATGTGGTTGTGGTAACACCACTCTAGAGGAAGCCCAGGTGGGGATCTCTGGCCAGAACTCCAACGATCATGGACAGGCAAGTGAGTGTTAGGATTAGGACTTTAGGACGGTACAAGCCTACTGTGGGGGGTGGAACCAGTTATGCGTGATGCCCCCTTACTCAGATTAACCTAGAAACCACTCCTTCAATTCCTAGATTTGCTGGGCTCACTTACTTCAGTCATTGGTTCCGATACAGGGGATGTAGGGGCTGTGGGTGCATTGTAGTGTTCGGGGCAGGTTTTAGTCTGGCTAGGCAGCATTTCCATGCCCCAACGAAAAGTTTCTCTGAGACCTTAAAATTGGACGGCCACAGGCCATATGATAAGATACTGCCCAGGACTGGACTGAGATGGGCAGCAGTGTATAACGCCCTGGTCAAGGGCTGACAGTTGACACTTGTGGGAGTGACAAAGACTCTGCTTCAGAAAGGCTTCTCTTTGTGTTGGAGAGCAGCATTTGCAAAGAAAAATGGTCTCGGACTTTACGCTGGCGACCAGAGAAGTTCAAAGCCAAAGCTCGGAATGGGGACCAGTGCCCTGGTTAAAAGCTGGTCAGCCCACAGGTGATGGTTGTGGTATGCTTTTGAAGGCTTCTGAGGGCACGATATTAGTGCAGATGGTCTGTACTGGTTAGTCTCAGCAGACCAAGGGTCGAATCACTGACAAGCATCTTCAGGAAATCGATGCAGAGAGACAGGGCTTCACAGAGGTCATGGCAAAAGTTAATGCTGGATTTCTTCAATGATCATTCTCAGATCTTCAGCAGGCTGCAACTGTTTGTAGGGTTCTTGGCTGAAGAATGGCTGCTGGGCTCCTCCTTTTATAACAAATTTGGGCCGGGGTTGCTCCCCGCTCACCAATGGTAAGGTTTCATATCATTAAAAGTGCCAAGGGCTGTTCAATCATGGACAGCCTCTTGCCCTCCATATGCCGGTCCACAGACAGACCCCCTGGTCAAAGTGTGGACAGGGGCTTGACAGCCCCAGCTTCCACATCTGGTCAAATGCTCACACCAGCACTTTGCACAGGAAACGGTTTTGCATAGGAAAGGGCCCCATGCACGTAGCTGTAGGGACTAACAAGTACCCCCAAAAGAAATGAACGGAGAAAGCAGTTCAGGCAGAACTGCCCCTTTTGGGGTGCGACCAAGCCCGATTTGCATATGGTCTTTCCTCCTTATGTAATGGCTTGCCAGACAAGAACAATGGTCTGGGGGTTGCCCAGCAATGATAGAGGTTAAGATTAATTCTAAACCTTCCAGCCATCACCCATTTTGTTTTGAGCAAGAAAGTAAAGCAAAAGGCTTTAGTTACCTCATAAAGTCAGGGCAAGAGTTAAATCAGAGGAAAATATTGGAGGTTTTATTGTTGTAAATGGCAGGAACCAGGATCGGCAGGTGGTTGGGGTCGATCACTACACACAAAATAAGTACTTATTCTGGGTATAGAGAAAGGGTGAGGATAAGATTGAGGGGGTTCTGTGGCAGTGACTGAGTTATAGAGGCTGTGAAAGGAGTACATGAGAGCTAAATCAAGCTTGTGCACAAGGATATGGAGTTAAAGTTGCCAAAAAGAATGAATGTGCAGGGATGGCGTGCCAAGGAATAAGTTAAGAACCTCAAAGAATATAGTCACCAGGAGTGGGGTGGAAGTTGCGGTGGTGCGTGTTACCTAGGCATAGAAGACTAGTATATTTGTTTAGGTGAGTTATTGAATGAAGTGGGGGTTAGTTAGGAAAGACTGGCAATGTTCACCCTGTCACTCTTGTTGTTTGACCCAGTAATGAGCCAGACACCCAGAGAACTAGTAGCTGAGTAAATACTTAGGCTTAAATCTCACTGGAACATCCTTTCACATTTTGACAGTGCAGCCATTCTCACACTGGAATCCTGACACATTTAAACATTCCCAGGCTCCACAGGATTTCACTTAGGAAAGGAATTACATTTAAGAATCCATAAACCTATTCACAAACTAGCCATATCTGTTTTTTGGCCACTGCAGTTTTGAGGCAAGCAGAAGCTGTGGCCTTATTTAGGCTGTATCCCATTAGTTTTCAAATTGGGGAAAAAGGTTAGCTGTCTGACACATGTGAGGGGTCATTAATGTGAGACAGACAAGCAGATGGAGCTTTTTCACACAAAGACACCTTTATTAAATAAAAGGTAGGATGAATGCCTGTCCCTCCCTAACCTAATAAGGATTTCTCTACCTAACCAGCCAAGGCTAAAGGAAGCTGACCTAATGCCAAAATGTATCAGCCCCTCACACTAACATATACACAACACAACTTACAAGGATTGTCTGGCAATGTAAATTACACACAATAATATATACAAAATTAACATCAAGTGTAACCAAGGATCCCTGTGACCTGGGTAGAATCCCTTTCCCCAGGATCAACACAGGCTGTCTTCAAGTTCACTAAAGTTTCTTTGTCTAGCCAAGAAGACTGCACCTTTCCACAAATGTCCTTTTCCTGGCTTAGTTTATAAGTTCCGTTCCAATAAATATTCTTGA
Source organism: Ambystoma mexicanum (assembly GCF_040938575.1). Classification (NCBI taxonomy): domain Eukaryota; kingdom Metazoa; phylum Chordata; class Amphibia; order Caudata; family Ambystomatidae; genus Ambystoma; species Ambystoma mexicanum. The sequence continues at coordinate 582,670,934 of NC_090941.1, read as the reverse complement.
AGATAATTATCATTGCTTCCACAATTTATGCTCAACAAAACAAGGATTCTTTCCATATGTCGCATCAAAAGCCAATGTCAACATTTTCCACTCTTAAGATAAATAACTTTGTTATTTCACACTTCTTCCCTTTGAGCAATGTTATTTTATCATGATGGTTTACATAACAGTTCATCAAAATATATCCATGAAATTGTCACTTCTTTTTCACCACAACCTTCTACCACTTTGCAGTACTTTGAATCACCGTTTTCCTGGTCTACTCACCTGCCAGGACTAACCTCTAATTGTCACTTTCCTGGTATACTCGCCTGCCAGGATAAACACTCCTACCTCTAATATTTGTACTATGTGGTGAGGTTTGTTTCCAATCTTTCCACACTTAATTCCTCATGGGGAAAGAGAATTTAACAACTGCTTCTTGATTTTCAACGCAATTGGTTCACAACTTCGAACGACTTCTTGATTGTCTTTCAACACCATCGGTTCTCAACTTCTTTTATATACACGTTGCACAAAAAGACAACGTTTCACATGGGGAACGGTTTGTCTTGGGTAATGCAGGTTTTACTTCTCTCTTCCTTGATCCTTTCTACAAGGAGGGCCCCTCTCCTGCTGCTTCTGGTTTCATTTCATGCAAGCTAGTGACTGTTGGTCAACTAGACTACAGTGTTCTTTACCAGGATCTCTCTCTTTCGGCAAGTGATATGCCTTTTTCTCTTTCAATATGTCCTTTTGGTTTTGGTAATGTGGATTATAGTATTTTCTCATTCAACCTATCCTTCTTGAAAGGTTACATTTGTTTCCCTCAGTTATTGCCCCCTCTGGGCTTTGGCAATGTGGGTTCTAATTTTCTTCTTCTCGCTTTGGTTTAAGTGTTCAGTATTCAAAGCAAGTATTTATTTCTAGCGGTCTACTTTAGAGCACCCCGGTGTTACCTCTAATAGGCCAATCACTGGTATCTCCTGGCGCTTCTGTGGTCACGCTGCTTCTGTTTCCTTACACATCGGAATCTCGCCGACATTTGACAGCTCCGCAGCCTCTCTCTCTCTCGTCACGCTGTCTGTCAAAGGAGCACCCGCTGCTCCAAACACACTTCGGTGAAAGCTTTTCACTGAAACACAATGCAGTAAAGCGTCTCTCTCCACGGGGACAGCTGGCCTCCACAACGCTTCCTGCTGCGCGCACTCTGCATCTTCCTGGGATTCCAACCTTCGTTGCTTGCTCTGCACGGCTTCCCGTTTCTAGCAACGTGTTTCTCCCAGCTTCTACTTTCTCTTTCTGCTGCACACACTGTTCCGACGGCAACCTCCTATCAACCTGCACCTAAAGGGCCTTTAAAAGTCTAAAGGGCCTTTAAAAGTTTAAAGGACCTGCTCAGGTGCAGGTTGACACAACATCTAGAGCGCTCACTGCGGTTTCACAACTTTGCATCCCTCTTCTTCGTCTCAGTACTAAGAGAATTATGGGACTGGAAGTACATAATGTTCTTAGTTTTGTTCTCAAAATCTTCAATTCCACAATAGGCTATCAAAACATTATGATCATCAATGAAATTATTCTCCTAATCCTCCTGACCTGAACCTCCCCTCATGTGATCTCACGAGTAATACCACCCCCAGGGTCAGGATCAGGTAGTGGCTGCCTTTCTTTGGCAACATGAGAAGGGGTCCAGGCCAGGGTTTCTGGGATGAACACCTCTGCTTCATCACACCAGGCAATGGATTTTTACCAAAGGGGCTTCCTCTAGAGTGCCCACTGGGTATACAAGGCAGTGACTCAAAAGAATCTACCAACAACCAGTGGCGTTCACCATGGGTGGCGCTAGAGAGCCTGGCCGAGATGGCGGTCTCTCCTTGAGCTCCGTGCGAGGCTCCCAGTAATCCTGGAAGATAAGCCGTTTCTGAGGCCGACACAGCCAGCAAAGGGTGCTCATGGATAGCGGTTCATACCCGCTCTGAGCTTGGCAATTTGAAGCCGCTGAGGGCCCCACTTCGCCCATGCGGCAGCTCAGTCTGTGACACTGGTGAGTGAAGGAGCCAGAGGGCCGCTGCAGTTCTGCCGGGCCTGCCTCTATTACCGCATTCCTGAATCTATCGTACCTGGCCGAACAAGAGGCACCTGGAGGTGGCGTGAGAGACGCCGGAGAACAACACAGCCCAGCTCCAACAGTAGCAGGCAAGGAGTGCCGGAGTGTCACACAGCAGGCCCAGGTGCAGAGAGTCAGGAGGCCGCCCGAGGCTGGCGACTTGCTCCGCAACATGCAGACAGCTCAGACAAGGCACTGCGCCGCGGACGGCATCGGGCAGCGTGGAGGCACAGCCTTGCCCCCCCGAAGATCATCAAGCAGCACCCCCTTGCCCCTCAGTGAGGTGGGGCTGAGATTCTATCCGGGAAATATGTTGCAGCTTGACCCGACGGCAAAGGCAGTTTGGAGCTCAACTAGGTCCCAGTAATCTGTTTGGAGTGCACAGACGTCCTGGCTGGCGGAGCCAGAGGCAGGATACACCAGGTGGGTCCTGGTTGGCAAAAGGGGAGGAAACAGGCAGCTCCCGTGAGCCAGCTGGCTTGGTGGGGCGGCGGCGGCGGCACCATAGTCTACCACTGCACAGATTGAGGATGGAGGCAGTTTGGAGCCCGCTTCCGGCAGGGAGGTGCCGCAAGCCAGGCCATCGATTGACACAGGCACCAGGAGACGTCACCCTGGGAAAGGTGCTTCTCCTGTGCTCCTCCCCTGCATCGAACAACTGGTAAAGCAGAATCAACATAGGGGTGAGGCAGGATTCACCCCAGGGCCCGTTCAGGCTGATGGGGTAGGCCATGGCGGAGTGAGATACTGACAAGCCTTGGAGGTGGGAGCAAAACAGGGTCGGGGGCTGGAGGCCAGACCCATGCAGCGGTGCTGCCCTGGATTGATCCTTTCCGAATGAGTTGCTGATAGGAGGTAGGCCTTCTTATTCTCTCTGGCCTCAGGCAAGACCTGCTGTCTCCCTCTTCCTGGACCCAGGGCCAGCTTGGCCAACACCCACCCCCTCTGCCTGGGGTTGTATCAAGACACCGGGGATGACACCTGAAAATCAAGAACCAACTGGTTTGAGGACGCATTAACCCGCAAAAAGCACGCAGCATAGTCAGAATCCATGCGAGTGCCGCACCGGAGCCCCAGTCAATCCTCCCACCGTGCTGAGCCTCGTGAGGGCCTGCAAACACCCTGCATCCGGGACCCTTGATGAAAAATACCCTGCTATTTACCCGGTCCAAGGTGGGCCTCCCGCAACATGGGGAAGTCCAACAAAATGCAACAAATACTCACTTTTGAGGGGGGCCTCCTCGAAGACACCCAAACCACTACACAAGCCGGAGTCACCTGCATCGGCAGAGGCGATGATGGAGGGAGCGGCCCCGACTCCAGAGGTAGACATTAGGGAAATACTGCTTGATCTTAAAGCGGGCATTGGAGGACTCAACTATAAGCTGGACTCACTCTCCTCCAAATTCGGCCTGCTGCAACATCGGCTTGACAAACACGGCAAGCGCCTGGACGAGGTAGAACAGAGTGTGTCCGGCTTGGAAGATGGATCAGCCTCGATTGTCACCATGGTGTCCTCTCTCGAGGTGCACGTCAAGGTGGTAACGGCCCAAAATGAGGACTTAGAGGGTAGGGCCCGTAGAAACAATATTCGCTTGGTGGGGGTTAGGGAACGGCACGGGCAGCTTAAGATGGATGAATGTGTTGAAAACATGTGCAAGGAACTCTTTGGGGCCCTCTGCCCCATCATCGCTCGCCTACTCAACTATAGGGACCGGGACATGATCCTTCGGCTGGCTAAAATAAAAGGAGATCTCGAGTACAAAGGGGATATATTCCAGCTATATCCAGACGTCTCGGTGGCCGTACAGGCTTCACGTAGGTCCTTCGCATGAGTCAAGAGATGCCTGAGAGATCGCAGCATTCCGTACTCAATGCTATTTCCTGCAAAACTCCAGATCCAGCACAACGGGAAGATACAATTTTTCACGTCACAGGAGGTAAAAAGCTTGTTCTTGGATGAGATCGGCAGGCGTCCTTAATCCAAGGCCCCAGGAGGACGGGGCTGGGAATGGGGGGATAGGAGAGATCCTGGTTGATGGGGCTCGAACCGGCTGTATGGAAGGGGGGCACTGGGGATAACACTGGAATGATTACTGGCACCTCAGTTCCTAAACTAGACTGCCTCAGTTATCTATGTAACACCCACAGGTGAGGGAGCCTCACAGACTTGGCCAAGCACTAGCGCCCCGAGTGCAGCACTGAGTTTGGTTTATGGTTGGGGGGTAAACAGGGTTTCATCGGGCGGGTTGGGGGTTGCCCATGGGGAGGGGAAACTGGGAGGGAAAGCTTGAGGGGTGTGTGGGGGTTACAGGAGTGGGAAGGGAATGGAAGGTTGGTTGGAAGGGTAGAGGATTGTTGGTTTGCCCTGGTTGTTGGGAGTCTGATTCCTGTCCGAGCGTTCACCACTATGTCCTTTGGTACAGTCAGATCACATCACTGAAAATGGAGATATGGGCGGGAGAAGACCCTCCCCAATATTTGGTTATCCTGAGGGACAATGGGGTTTCGGGTAGCAACATGGAATATTAGGGTGTGGGGGGGAGAACAACCCCTCCAAGATCCGGAAGGTCACGCAGTACCTTAGAAGGCACCAGATTGAGGTGGCCTTCATCCAGGAAACCCATCTTTCTCCCTTCTCCAAACATAAATGGGGTGGTAACTGGGGATGCCACAGGTATTTCTCCTCTTACGCTAGAGGGGTTGCTATCCTGATTGGTAAGGGTGTCAAGTTTCGCCTGATTTCAGGGGCAAAGCGCAATGCCTTCTTCCTGGCGAGGACAAGACACCCCAGAGGGTGCAGAGGGAGAAGCACCTATAGACAATGCAATGTTGCAGATCCAAGCCCTTCCAGAGGAAGGGGGCAGGACACAGCTGTTTCTAAGCCAATTGCGAGTTATCAGGCAATTCATGGGTGCTGCAGGTAGCGACTGGCTTGCGTCTAGAATTTGTAGACTTGCCTGTGCAGAGACCAGAACCCCAGCCAATGCATATAGCGCAAGAGGAAATTACTTTATTGCAAGCGGAATTGCACAGCCTAGCGAGCAAGGGGACGATAGAGCGCAGTACGCTAGAGGAGCTGGGGCTTTACAGCAATAGGTTTCTGGTGCACAGGATCAATTTGAAGGAGTGGAACGGATGGCTGATTTACAAGCATTTCAAGATGGAACGGATTCATCTCCTCCGACAGGTTATCTGGTTAGCAAGGTTGGATCTAAAGGAAGCCTACCTTATTGTACCAATAGCACCAGAACAGCACACGTACCTTTGTTTCCATTGGAACGGAGAGAGTTGGCAGTTCATGTGCCCCCCTTTCGGCCTGGCATCGGCACCATGGGCTTTTATGAAAGTGATGAGGCTGGTGGCAGCGGCCATAAGAGAGAGGTGAATCAGGATCATAGTCTACCTGGATGTTATTCTTATCCTGGTGCAGGACAGTGTGGCACTTCAAGAGCAGATGCACTGGATTTGCGCTCTTATCACCTCCCTCAGGTTTCTAATAAATCTGGAGAAGTCAGAGCTGAAACCCAAACAAAGGATGGAGTTCTTGGGGTTTGTTTTAGACACCAAGAAGGCGACCCTTGAGCTGCCCGCTGAAAAGCTCAAAGCCATCAAGAAAGAGTCGAGGACAGTGATCATGGAGTAGAGTATTTCACTTTGCAGTCTGGCCAGAGTAGTGGGGCTGTTGGCAGCATCGATTCAAGCAATTTTTCCAGGGCCACCGCACTACAGGGTCTTACAGAGGTTGAAGATCAGGCACCTACGAGGGAGTGTAGGTTACCATCAGTCAATCCCTTTGGACAAGGATGCACAGTCAGAGCTAGTGTGGTGGTTGCAGAATATGAAAGCGTGGAACAGCTGGGCTATTTTCGGCGATGATCCAGAGCTAGTTATAGAATCAGACGCAAGCAGAGATGCTTTGGGAGCCAGGTGCAGAGGTTTTTCAGACAGGAGGAAAGTGGTCCGAAGATGAGTTGCAAATGCACATAAATTGTCTGGAGCTGCTAGCAGGCTCCTTCGCAGTTTCCACCTTTGGCAAGGACAAAGTCGATGGCTGTATCCTGCTGAAGAAGGACAACATTTCAGTCGTCCGGTACATAAACCGGATGGGAGGTACAAAGTCCAAGGTGTTGATCGAGTTAGCGAAGAATTCCTGGCATCACTGCCTAGAGAGAAACATTGTGGTGACAGCGCAGTATCTGCTAGGCGAGCAGAACGTGGTGGCAGATTGGAACTCGTGCTACCTGGTAGACTCCAGCGACTGGAGGTTACATCTAGCAGTTTTTATGCAACTGCAGAAGATATGGGGACCATTCAGCATCGAACTCTTCGCATCCAGGATGAACTCCAAGACCCCAGATATTTCAGTTGGAGGATGGATCCGTGAGCCCTGGGAACGGATGCCTTTCTCCACAGTTGAACAGGAGCACTCCATTGCGCCTACCCTCCGTTCATCATGTTGACGAGATTGGTAGCAAATTTTTGTAAGGGATGAGGTAGAGGTAGTTGTGGTAGTGCCACTGTGGAAGTCTCAAGTGTGGTTTCCATTAGTGATGGAACTTTCCGAGGATGATTCCGTTCAGGCGGGATCTTCTTTGGAACCTAGCCAGTAAGAACGCACCCACTGATAGCCAGCCAGCAGCTGGTGGCATGCAGGGTTTCAGGTGAATTTCCCAGCTCGCTGCTGAGTTCATTAGAGATTCGTGGGCCCCTTCCACACTTTGGAGCTATGGCGCCACATGGGACAAATGGAAAAACTGGTGCAGTCAACAAAGTGTTCATCCCATTTCAGCGCCTGTAGTGCAAATTCTCAATTTTGTAGTGGAGCAGGCACAGGACGAACGTGCCTTCAGGACGTTCAGGGTTTGTAGGCCAGCAATTTCAGCCAGGCACGAGAAGGTGGACGGAAAACCAGAAGGGGAGCATGCTGTGGTGGTTTGCCTCCTGAGGGGAGTGAAGTTACGTAAGCCTCCTGCGTCTATCTACTCTATTTTATGGGATTTAGAGGACGTGTTACGGTTATTTCTTGGTTGGCCGGACAATAGTCGGCTATCAATGCCGAGACTAACAAAGTTACTCACCGTAGTGACTACCTTACTCCTAGTCCATAGTCCCCTTTCCTCCATACTTTTGGGACATTCCGTCCTGTGGGAAGGGACCAGAGCACTTTAGTAAAAAAGCATCAAATTGAAAAATGTGTCGTCCTCTTTTTACGCAGGGTACCACATGCGGCCGTCACCCCGCCCTCCTTAGCTACGCCCCAAGCATCGCCCTTCAGTCCTTGTCTATCGCCAGGTCTGAGACCATTTAAGCAATAATAGAGGATACTTATTAGAGGGGACGGTGGGCGGGCGTATTGAGGAAAGGGGACTATGGACTAGGAGTAAGGTAGTCACTACTGCGAGTATGTACTGTCCCCTTTCCTCCATACTTTTGGAAGATTACCAAGCACGCCTCACAGGAAAATGGGTGGAAGGAACTCCTTTGCTGAAAGAGGTTTTTAAGAACCGCCAACCCAAACTGAGCATCAGCTCTGGAGCTCAGGTCTAAGCAGTAATGCTTACAAAAAGCTGATGGGGAAGCCCATGTGGCTGCTCTGGCAATGGTTTCCCAGGGAATATATTTCTGGAAGGCAACGGCGGCTGAAGGCCCTGAACAGTATATGCCTCTGAAATACAGGAAGCAATCCATCGGGAGATAGTCGCTTTTGAGACCGGCTTTCCATTCGGATCGCCGAAGGTCACAAAAAGCTGGGAAGAGCTCCTAAGTTTAGATGTTCTGTCCAAATAAAACTTTAGAGATTGTCTCACATCCAAATTATGCAATACCCTCTCGCCATCTGAGGCCGGGCCTGGAAAGAAAACGGGTAAGGAAATAGACTGTTTCAGATGAAAATCGGATACTACATTTCAAGTATCCGATTCAAGGAAAGAAGGATTAGTCCGGACGACAACCTTATCCTCGTGAAAGGTGAGGAATGGATGTTCTACAGACAAGGCCTGAAGCTTGCTTAGACGCCTTGCCGAAGTCACCGCAATCAGAAAAGCCATTTTCCACGAAAGGAACATCAAGTCCACCACAGCCATGGGCTCAAAAGGTTTATGGCATAAGGCAGTGAGGACCACATTCAATTCTCACTTTGGATGCGGTTTGCGCACCAGTGGATAAAGATGCAATAGACCTGCAAAGTGTCTTTTAATGACAGTGTTTGTCAATGAAAACGAGCAAGAGTCTGTGGACAGGTAAGCGGCAATAGCCGACAAATAAGTCCTACAAGACAAGACATCTATGCCTCAAGCTGCCAGATGAAAAACGAATGACAGGACCGTGTCAATGGTAGCTTCTCTGGGGTCCAGCTGCTTAGCTAAGCCCCAGTGACAGAACCAGAGCGATTTGCTCCTATACTAAGACTTTGTCGAAGGTTTTTTAGCCGCCTAGATAACATGCATATTATCCGCAGACAAGTTGAAACTTTCTAAAGATTTGAACTCAGGCACCAGGCCGCCAAGCTGAATGATTGTGGGGAGGGGTGCCACATCTGCTGATCGCTCTGGTGAAGCAGGTCGGGAATCAGCGGAAGCCTGATCGGCGAGCAGACTGACAGATGCAGAAGCTCTGAAAACCAGAATATGGCTGGCCACCAAGAAGCTATGTACAGGAGAGTGCAATTTGTCGTGTTCCTGAGCTTGCATAGCGCCCGGTGAATCAGAGGCAGAGGTGGGAAGGCATAGGCCCTCATGTTGTGCCACGGAATCTCGAGAGCATCCCCCAGGGAAGAAGCTCTGAGCACGTTTCTGGAAGTTTCCTGTTTGATGACGTCGCAAAGAGGTCCCTTCTGGAGTGCCCCAATGGTGAAAAAGGTCGGAGAGGATCTCCGTGTTTAGTTCCCACTCGTAGCTGACTACCGCTCGTCGGCTGAGAGAGTCTGCAGTCACATTCAGTTGGCCCAGAATGTGCACCGCCAGCAGCCAAACACTGTGCTGAATGGCCCATTTCCACATTTGAATGGCTAGATCTACAAGGGGAGGTGACTTGGTACCCCCCCCGCTTGTTGATGTAAAACATGGCTACTGCATTGTTTGTGCGGATGCGGACCACCTTGTTCACAATCACTGTCTTGAAAGCTTTGAGCGCCTGGAAAATCCCCAGAAGCTCCAGATCTATGTGAAATTGCCTGTCCTGTGGTGACCACAGTTTGAAAACCTGCAGATGATCCAACGTTGCGCCCCACCCTATAAGGGAGGAGTCAGTCGTAATGGTCGTTTGAAGGTAGGGCTCCTGAAAAGGAGCACCCACCGACAGATTGCTGGAAGATGACCACCATAGGAGATCTGTCAACATGCAGGGTGGAACCAGAATCATTTTGGTGTACCGGTCCACTGCCTGAAGCCAGGAGCTCTGAAGAGTCATCTGCTTGAGTCACATCTTGAGACGAGCAAGGGGAAGAGCCTCTGGAACCACTTGGACGACATGCTCTCTGACTGAATGAAAACCTGACACGTGGTCAACAGATCTGGCCATTCTGTCCACAGTCAGGTACACTCTGCAGTCGATCGTGTTCTGACGGAAACCCAGGAATAACAGGTCCTGAGAGATCGTCATGGAGGATTTCTGCCAGTTCACCAACAGCACAAGGCAGAACAGGAGCTGGAGGGGAGACTGAAGGTTGCTCGAGGCTTTCACTGGACAAGGACTACGCAGAAGCCAGTTGTACAAATATGGATATACATGTATACCCTGTAGCCGGAGAAAAGCCACAATGACCGACATCATCTTTGTGGAGACATGCAGCGCTGAGCTGAGACCAAAAGGGAGCACTCAGAATTGGAAGTGACCCGGAAGGAGACTGCGCCAAATGTTCCAAGAGAATGTGTTTATTTACAAAAGTGCCCTAGATAATAACACGTGTTTCGGCCTCCCAGAGACCTTTCTCAAATCAGAAGATTTGTAACACGCGATTAGACGCTGCATTGCTATACTAAGGGATCTAACCCTTTTATCTATGGAGGGTTAATGCCAAATGTGACAGGGGCACTAGAGGAACTTAAGATTAATAGCCCTGATTTGAGAAAGGTCTCTGGGAGACTGAAACACGTGTCATTATCTAAGGGCACTTTTGTAAATAAACACATTCTCTTGGAACATTTGGCGTAGTCTCCTTCCGGGTTATTAATACCTCATACTAATGCTTAAGCGGGTTTTCTCTTGGCTAAACCCAGTATCCGGTGAGTTTAGGCTAAACCCAGTATCCGGTGAGTTTAAGGAAACCTCTTTGAAATACATCTATCATCACAAGATGTCGCCATGTTACACCAAACCGCTACAGCCAAGATTCTTGGATAAAACAGAATTGGAAGTGCTCCTCTCCCAGAGAGAACCGCAGATATTTCCGATGCAGGCTCCAAATTAGGATATGCATATATGCGTCCTGAAGGTCCACTGCGCTGAGCCAGTCACCCTTCTGAAGAGAGGACTTTATTTGGCAGGGCGTGATCATCTTGAATTTCTCTTGTGGAAGAGAAAGGTTGACCTGGGAAAGGTCTAGGATGGTGCGCAGGCCAGCCTGGTTGAGTTTGGGCACCGTGAACAGACGAGAATAAAACCCCTACTCCAGTTCCACTAGGGGGACGGGTTCCACTGCCTTGAGATCTAGAAGCTTCTGGACCTCGGCTCGGAGTAAGGGCATCCTCGACTGCTGAAAGGGAGGATTGAAGGGTGGGATGGGAAAGCGGAAGCCCGCCCGAGCGATGGACAAAACCCACCGGTCTTCGGTGATGGTTTGCAACGCCTCCAGATGAGACGAAATTCGTCCTCCCACCGGAGTCTCGTTTGAGCAACATTTAGCTGATTGTTGGGCAGAGAGACTACCTGTCCCTGATGAGGAGGCTGAAGACCGAGAGAAATCGACCCCGTTGATGTCTCCGACAGGAGCTACCTGTCGGGGGATCAGCTCTGCGTGACCTGCATTCCTGGAACCCTCTGAAGCATGAAGAGGACCGAGACTGGGATCCAGATCTCCGAGCTTTGATTGGGGGCTACACTAGCACTGACAGAGACTTGGCAGTTTGCATACTCGCCTTAGTCTTTGTAAGCTGTCATCCATTGAAGAATTAAAACAACTCTTTGCCGTCAAAAGGGAGGTCCAGAACTTTATCTTGGACCTCCTTTGAAAATTTTGTTGCATGAAGCCAAGCTTGATGAGGTGTCCAACCCCAAGATGAGGCCTCAAGCAGAGGTGTCGACATGGTGCGCAGCAGCCTCCAGCATATCCTGCGCCAATACCTTGGCGTCTGACAAACAGCCCTTAAAGTCTTCCAGCCTGTCCCCAGGTATGAACTCCTGGAAGTCCGCCAAATCCCTCCACAGTTTCATATTTGTTGCTGCCAAAATGAGCTCCGCGTTAGCCTTACGCAATTGCAGCGCAGAATTGGCAAAAACTTTCTTGGCCAAGGAGTCGAGCAACTTGTCTTCCTTGGCCAGAACCTGAGCTGCGGCACTAGAAGTCGCAGAAGCCAGCTTGGATTGCCGAGTGTCGGCCGCAACCACCGTTGAGGAAGGGAGCAGACATGAGGCCAAGGCTACTTTCTCGAAGGTGTGAAGCCTGTTATGGGCATCAATTCTCTCATTTATATGTAGCCCAGTGTGGGGTTTATCCCAGAATTTGCGGGCCTCGGCCAGAATGTCATTCTGAAGGAACAGGCCGGTGCGCTCCTGTGGAAACAAGTTGAGTGCCCCCGAAAGCACCCCTTCCTGCGGAGCTGATGCCTCAGGTACTGGCATGTCAAGGAGTGACATGTCCAGAACCCAGTTACAGAGGGGGGCTGGTCCTCACTATCCTGGTCTGCCTGAGGGTCATCCAGAACATCAGAATCCGCCCATGGCGATGCGACCGGTGTCAAATCGACATCTCGCTCTGCTGGAGTCTTGTCAACCGGAGACAATGGAGGCAGAGGCGGGAGAGGTGGAGGCGGGCCGGGAGGTAGAGGTGGTACCGCTGACGGGGCGACCGGTGCCGTGATTGGAACTGTCGGGGAAGGATGCAGCGCCAGAGGGCAGATCTCCCTAAAAAGGACTTTAAAGTACTCACTCAGGGGATCAGTGTTCATAAGACTTTGAAACTTCCCAAAAAAGGCATACTCTGCTGAAACTTTAGGTACTGGAATGGGCAGAGGTCGCTCATGAGGGGAATACCCCCACAAAAGTAGTGAGGAAGGCTGCCAAGAGGGCAAGCCACCCACGGGGTCTACATAGACCGGTGGGGCAGAAGTAGGAGGAAGCAAGACTGTATGTGGTAGTGGCATCCGAACGTGCCAGTCATCGGAAGGGCGGAACGGATTCACAGTCCCACGGACAAGGTTGTCCACCAAAAAGAAGGCTCCCAGCATCCGTCGTCGATAGCGTGGGTGTGAGGGAAGAATCCAAAATGGCCGCCATAGACCACGCGGGAAGGGCTGCCATTTTGTGAGCATCTGAGGAGAACTGCTTCACATGTGTGGATGAGGCAGGAAACTCCACAGACTGGTCAGGAGACTTGATCGAAACTTTAGCCTTGACACAAGGATCCTCGGGAGAGCCGGTACTATGGGGCCGGGGATCCTGGACATCCTGTCGTGACCCTTTGAATTAGCCTCCAAGGGAGAAACCTCGGCCAAGCCAGTAACAGAGGAGAAATGGTCGGCGACCTCTCCCTGTGCCACCTCAATAGAACCGGTAACACCGCAAGCGCGGGAAAGTTGAGGAATCCACCTCACAGACAAGACCTTAACGGGTCTCTCAGTTCTGTCGGTACACATCTTAGCCACGATAAGAGGAACCTTGGACCAGAGTCCGGTCTTTATAGCACCCCTCAGAGGGGCCTCGAACCGTGGTTCAGTACAGAAAGCCTCAACGGAGGCCTCAGGGCTCACCCTGGTATCTGTATGGGAAGCTCAAGACAAGGAGTCCTCGGAGCAAATTCCGGTACCCAACGCCTCAGCACGACTGGGTTGGCAATTAGCACCTGATTGGTGAACCTCGGATTGTGATCCGGTGTCGGCAGGCCCCTCGCAGGAACCCTCGGTGAAAACCCTGGTACGCCTATTAGGCCTGCGAGGCACCTCAGGAGAAACTCTGGTAGCAGAGCCTTTGAAGCAACTCCAGACATGGAGGACCCCGCAAAGGAGTCCCCCAGCCGGGGTGCCCTGAAAAGTAAGGAATTTACCGGGGGTCTCTTTCCGTCGATGAAGAGTTGAAAAGGTGCTTCTAATCAACTTACAAACAAGAATATTCAAATCTGACAAATCTGGGTAAGTGGTCCCCTGAGGGAGCCAACTCCTTGCATTCACCAATATAAGTCACTTTTATTAAACTGTTGAGCTAATTAATAACAATTGCTCATAATACTACCATGAAGGATGCAAATTATAATGTATTCGTCACTAAAAGGACTACTTGCTCCAGACCCTGTATTTTTAGCATATGCTCATGCCTTTTCAGAATATCAAACGTACATTTCAAAATGATATTAAGACTATGTGTATTCTTGGCAATAGACTAAATAGTGCTTCCTCTTTCTCTCCTCTCCCTGTGTTCCCTATTAGAGTGCTATGGGATCAAGACAAGACAGCTGCACCAATGAACTATCTGACAATCAATTGTACATTTCGACTTAGAGATTACAACTGCAGTTGCTTAATTTAGTGCCCAAGTGTGATTAATCAGTGGATAATTGTCCAAATGAACTATTCACTTTGCTGTTGCGCAATTCGATTCAGAGATGCATGTTAGCAGAAGCCTAATTTGATACAGAGATGACTAAGAATAGTCCAGTAATCTGAATTAACAGTGTAATCAATGAGTGGAACATTGAACAGGTGAATTATATGTGTTGCAGAGGGTGAATTTGAAACAGGAGACCAATAGCCCAGTTTATCCCCCAAATCAAGAGTGCAACTAATCAGTGCATGCCCTGAGGACGACCGGATAGGTCGAAACATGTGTCGGCATATGGCAAACGTTTTTATTTGATTGACTTGTTTATTTCTTTGCAAAAAGGAATTTGTGAAACTGGTACACTTACACACTTCATGTTTCAAGTGTTGAGTATTTACTATCAGGCACTGGGTCAGTAGAGAATGACTTGCCAATCATTAAATTGTTACATATGATTGAACATTACATTTTTTATGCACAGCAAAACAAAATTGTCAATGAATATTGACACTGTTCATTGACAAACCTATCTGGGAATCTTTACTTAGTGTATTTTTCCTACAAGCAGAGTATAGCATGGCTTAGGGAATATCTCAATACAAATATACTAAGTATCTCACGGTATAGGCTATTTTGGTATTAACGAGAAACTGTGAATCAATTAAGAGAAGTCCTGGCAGGTGAGTGCACCAGGCAGTTGAAGTTTGGTAAATATCCCTGGCAGGAGAGTATACCAGGTGATCTCAAACTATAAAAGAAACCCTGGTTGGAGAGTCTATCAGGCAATTGAGAGTAATTGAAGATTCCTGGCAAGAGAGTATACCAGGAAATTTACTGAAGTAAAAGTAATCCTGGCAGGCGAACATACCAAGTGGATGAGAGTGAATAAAGATTCCTGGCAGGCGAGTACACCAGGCAATCTTCAGAGTTAAAGGAAATCTTAAAGAAAAACAGTTGCAAACTTATGATTTAAACAAGAACTTTGTAAATCCAGTGAAGAAACAAATTAACTTAATTGAAGTGGAATTTTTGCCTCCTATTTAAGAAACCAGGGGAAGGGAACAACCCTCTGGATCCAGGGTCTCTACCTTCGAGAACATTTCTGTTGGAGTCATTATTACATTGTTGTTTTGAACACTTTGATAACATCAAGAAAGAGACATTTTCTTGCACCCTTTACTGTTATTATTATAATTGTTCTTTTATAACATGCTTTATACCAGAGAGGTTTTGAAGGGTGAGGATAGGATGTTTTAGACACAATGACAGTTTTTCAGTTGTAGACTTCCTGACATAGACTGATCCATAGTGTTGATTTTTAGGTAGGGAAATTCCCATTAGAATAGGGCCAGCTAGGTAGTTTCCCAACCTGTTTTTGTTTTAATAGATGTCTCTACTTGAGAATATGAATACCTTGTGTCCGACTCTCATTTCTGACCCCTCACAAGACGCTGGAGGGCAAATAACCTGATACGGGTTGGCCCATTACATGGGGTTTCCTGATTCTGAATTATCTAAAGCCACAGGTGGATCCACAAGGGCACTACCCCCACAGTTTAAATCCAACCTGCGACTGAGGCTACCCCTTCTTAAGGAGATTAAGTAAGAAATCCTCAGGCAATGGATGGACAAATGACCTTACTGTAATGTTCTTTCTATGGATTCTTCTCCTGCAGATTCCTCATCTCGATAGATATCCCTTGTTCAGCTCTGCTGCTCAGATTTTTTTTCCACAGAAGGCTTAGTGGACCTCTACTCGGCTGATCGTCGATCCTACTTGCGCAGTGGTCGATCGTCTACTCCGGAAGTGACGTCAGGCGCCATACATATACCATGTCACTCGTAAGTACCGCGTTGCTGTGTAAACTCTTCGTCTCTACCTGCTTCTCCTGTGGATATTGTGGATATTGGTACTGCGGACTTGCAAGGAATCAAGAAAACAGGTGACTGTAAAGTCAACATTGCAGCTGGCTCTCAGCATCTGTGCCGCTGCATTAACATTGCATTAACACGGTTTGACACGCGGTTTGACGCATGTTTGTTTTTTTCCTAGCACTGACACTCTGACATTGTGACTCCGCCTTGGATTGTGGGGATTGGCTCCCGACCTGTTTCCCAAAGTGCTTTGTAATATAATCCATTTTGCACGTGCACAGCGCGAGCGCACACAAGCGAGTACTCGTAAGTACCGCTTTGCATCTTCGCTCCAGCGGCCGAGCGGCTAAGGCGAGTACCTTGCGATCTGCGTACAGAAGTTTATTTCCTGTAAGCTTGGCTGAGTAAGCGTTGTTTGAAATATACGTGTGGTTTTCATTGAAATATAGTGTCAAGCTTGGCTGAGTAAGCGTTGTTTGAAATATACGTGGTTTTCATTGGAATATAGTGTCAACCTGATATAGTATCGTGGTGATTAGCCATTCAATATTGCTGTTACATGGCCTTCTCAAGATATAATTTAAAATCGCAGATGCCTGCGTGCCTCACCGAGATCAAGTGCAAGGTTGCTTCTACTGTGAGTGGTCCGACACACACAACTTCAATAACCTCTGAAGTCCCGGGTAGAACCATTGTTCCGGCCTCCGGTGACTCTTCTTTAATGCAGTTCCAGAGACATGTGAAAGACATAACAGGTACCCCTGTGAGCACCGTTCTTAACTGTGCTCTTGAGTCAACCTTAATGGCGAACTTTAAACCTTGTGGAGTGTCGGATCAAACTATATTAGACTCCCTCAGAGGCCATGGTGTGCGTTCTAAATTTAATAGACCACTTGTATTATTTCCAATAGACCATGGAGACTGCTCGGGGATGTCAATCTATGCAAGTCAGTGTGAGTCCCCTATATCCATAATGGAAGAACTGGCCGCAGTAAAAACCTTAACAGATCAGGTAGCTTGTTCCCTTTCTCCATCAACTTCCAGTTTACCCTCCTTTGTTTTGCCTACTCCACGTGCACCTAATAAAACAAATCAAGATAGATGCTCTCTTCAGCAGATTTGTTCCAACCACCCCCGTAGTGTTGAATTGGCCTTAACAGCGATCAACACCTCGGTGATAACTTTGGTAAAACTATTTGACGTTCTGGATCATAGGCTGGTGTCCCAGGCTGTGACCTTGTCAAATATGGCCTCTAACATAAATGACAATCGGGTTTTATTCTCTGAGCACATGTTGAAATGTGCAGGCAATATAAGACTTATGTACCTGCTCTTCCGGTGTTTGAAGATGTTATCTGCATGATTGATTTACCTTCAGTGACTGACATTATAACCATTGAGAAAGATTCCTTGTATATTGATTTTTCGGTTGATCCGGGTGGCTCGGGTGAGGTGGAAGTGGTTGTGCCCACCATTGAGATTGATCGACGTTTGGCAGGTAACCAATTGAACAAAACAAAACCTCCAAAAACCAGATTAAAGGCCCTCGTGCCATAGCAAAAAAAATCCAAAAATATGGCAAATATTAAAGGGCCCAAAAACACTTTAAAAGCATTCTTTCAAGCAACTGGTGGGACTGTTCCATCTTCAACTAAACTCAAGAAATCCGTAAATATCTAGTAACATCCAAGAAATAATTCCAGCGTGCCCTGTGCAAGTAACAACTTCTGGAATCACGCCAACAGCGGAAGTGAGCGTATTGCTAGCCCCGTTACCTCACTCCCCCCTGAATCAATTGATAGATTCCATCAAACATGCAGAATCACAAAATAATATCCCTGTGGTGGTCAATGATGTGCAGAACCTTGAACATCTAACAACCAATGGGTCCGAGTGTTCTGGGTTCCAAATAAATAAATATGTTTCCTTTAATCTCACAAAGAAGGAGCAGAGAGTGAAACATAAAGGGCAAACTTCTGAAACAACTGAAGCCATCAAAAACATGACAGAGACCGATCTGCTCAAACGTACTTTGATTCATGGAGCAAATATGCCAAGTATAGGCTCCTTCAATTCTAATCAACCCAAGTCAAGTGTTGTTGTTTCACCAGCACACTCTGCGCGTGGTTCTGATGCAGTTAGATATGAGATGCCATAAAATCTTGAGCCTCAATACAACTTGATGTCACGAAATGTGGATAGCCACTCTGCAAAATGCAAAAAAATCAACTCAGTTAAGGGACAACAACACTCACTCATTTATATATAAACGTAGAAAGGGTAGCTTTCCTTTGTACGATTTAAATAGACAGAGTGTTTTGAACATCTTTAATGATTTACACACTCTGCAAGATATTACTTCCCATGACATAGAACAAATAGAATTCATCACCGAGAAAAATCAATCAATAGTTTGTCTGTGGATACCATCGGGGTGGTTGCCAACTTAATATGGCAAGCCAAGATGCAGTTGTTTGAATTGGGGTTTTTATTAGCTGAAGATCGAGCTAGCGCTAATGATCACTCTCTCACAAATATACCTAAAACAAACATCTATCAACGTACTGAGGCAAGCAAAACTAGAAGCATGAATGCTCAAATGGCTACATACCAGTAACCATCATTGCTGTCTCCATCTACAAAATTATTCATTGCTTGCTGGAATTCAAGGGGCAATCTGCATTCAAAAGCTGCCATTCTATCTGAGCCACATGTGTTTCAAATCATAGCCTTACAGGAAACATGGTTAACATCTCCACCTGTATGGCATGGCTATGATGTACTGCTATTACCTGCTCGACCAACTGGAGGAAGACCTGCGTCTGGACTGTTGGTGGCGGTGAACTTAAATTCAGGGTTATCCATGGAGGAGTGGGGTGCTGAAAGTGATCACATCTTATTGGTAAAAAATTAATTGGCAAATTGAAACTTGCATTAATAAATGAATCCTGCTGCCTTAAATGATGAGGCCTTTTATGCGAGGCTAAGGCGTATGTTACACCTCATACACATCGCCAATGACATCAGATACACCATCATTTTAGGAGATATTAACCTTGATTGCTGGAACACCAAAAAGTACAGATATGGTGCTCCAATATATCATGGTAAACGGGGCCATTCAGGGTGATATCCCTGCAAAAACAACTTGGTTTCGTAACAACCTGGAAAGTACAATTGACAAAATGTATGTCGATCTATTACTTTTCCAACATTACAGCATTTGGATGTTGTCACTCTACCATACAGTGATCATAAACTTTTGTCTTTGACCATGACGATTGACTGATTAACATCTAGGGAGAATACCATCACTCTAGGTTTAGTATTGAACACGGCAAAGAATATGATAAGATGGACTGCCCCCAAACTTACATCATTTATGCAAAAACTGGAAAGAAATTCTTCCTTATCTGTTCCTGTTTCGTATGTCGAGTTGTTAGCCTTTTATACTAATACTCTAACTATAATGAAGAATGGTCATCCAAAACACAAGCACACATATGATTCTGAAATTGCAACTAGACGAGCAGCATATAGAGTGTACAAGGAAGACCGCTCCTAGTCATGGGCTTCCCGGTCTGTCAACAGGCCTTGAAGAATGCTAAGAGCATATATAAGAACTGGCTCAAATCACAAATATTTATTGCTACAACGTGATGTGGAGCGTATGGAACTAGGAATGGCAAATAAAAAGTCTGCCGAGATGTGGCAGCTTATTAAATGGCCAAACCTCTGATAAGCAAGTGGATGCACAACTGAATATAATTACCGAAGCCAAGTGGATTGAACATTATACTCTTCTGTATAATGATCCAAATATTAATTTAACATCATGTACCCCCCACTAGCAATTCAAAATGGCAATTGAATTTCTCGGTATCAGAAATTGAAGAAGAACTAATTATGCATGCCAGCTCTTCTAGAGCTGCTGGTCCAGATGGACTTACCAATCACATGTTCAAGGATAATCCAGCTCAATTGGCACAGATTTTATATAACATCTTTCAAGCCATAATAAGAACACAACAAGTGCCAAAGACAAGGAAGATCTCCCTGATTATACCAATATTTAAAAAGGGTGATCGCATGTCTCCAGAGAACTATAGGCCAATTGCACTCTTAGATGCGCCTGGGAAAATCTTTACTAAATTGGTACTAAGACTTTAATGCCTGGACACTTGCTAACAACTTACGTGATCCCAATCAGACTGGGTTTGTGCGAGGCATGGGCACGCATGTCAATTTGATGTGCATTAATGCAATCAAGGCCCAGTGTCATTCCACAAGGCAACCAATATTCTTCGCTTTTGTGGATCTGCACTCCGCCTTTGATTCTGTATCACGAGTCAAGCTGTTTGAGAAATTAATTAGAGACAACTGCCCACATACCATCTTTGAGATTATTCGAGCATTACACACAAATACATCTATTTGTGTTAGACTTTCATTGCAGGGTACTCTTTCTGCACCGATCCACACAGCTGGTGGACTTAAACAGGGCTGTTCACTGGCTTCTTCCGTGTTTAAATATTATATTCAAGATCTTCAAAATGTTTTTTCTGAGGCTCAATCAGATTCCCCCAAATTGGCCCATGTATCTATAAAGCATTTGCAGATGACCTTGTTTTAATTTTGAAAACACAAATGGTCCTCCAAAAATTGTCGGTAGCTTTCCAGGAATAAATACAAAATAATGAACTTAAAATAAATTATGATAAAACACAAGTGGTACTATATTCCCCATCGAAAGCAGCTCGGAGGCACTTTACATGGTCGGTAAAAAAAGTGCAACTGCAAATAGCTCCCTCATATACTTGGGCACATGCTTTGAAGGACTACCAAATTCAAAGAGCAAGCACAAATCATAATGCATAGGTATGGGAAGTTCTCTCTCTCAAACCAGCATGGGCATACTGGAAACAGAAGGCACTTCCAGCCATTTTGTATGGCTTAGAAGCCTCTCCAATGATAGCTGCTTCTCAATTCGACAAATGGGAGATTACATACTGGAGGAAGATTTTATATTTGCCGAACTGTGTTCCACATACTTGGATAAGGTATGAATTGGGGTTAGTCTCCTTGTGTGCTCTATACAATTGGAGATGTTGTTCATTGTTTAGAAAATGTTTAATGTCTACCGATGTGAACACTGTGCTGAAAGTGTTGGCCTCCTATATGTTTACAACAAAACAGTCTTTTATGGTTAAAGGGGTGCATTATGTATGTAAGATCCTAACAAACAATGATATTAGCATTGAGCTACTGGTTTGGAATCCAGTCAAAGCAAAAAGAAAGTTATACAACATGGACTGGATCTATACATGTGACGGCTGTGTAACTTACAAGGATGGCAATGCCACTAGGTTTCCTCCAAAAAAAATGTGTACATTGCCACCTTATTTAATCAGGGCACCATCACCACATTATAGACAATCAATGTTAAGTTTACGCTTTAATTTATGGCCTGTAAAGGAAATCCTGGTGAAACGTCGCATGTAGGAAGGTCATGCAAATTTGTGCCGGTTCTGTAATGATGCCAATAACCCAGAAACTTAAGAACATTTGATCACACAATGTCTGGCATTGCGCCATCTAAGGCAAATACATTATGACAAACATTGCAGGTTTTTGGGTAATGTGCAGTATAGTGCCTGCTGGGCTATCATTTTGGGCAACGAGCAATTAGTGCTTCAGCTTGCAACCATCAATTTTCTAGACAGCTTGCAATTAAAGGCACTTCCAAATGATATTATCTTATAACCCAATAGTTAATATGCAATACCAGGGACTTCCAGATTTTGAACATCAAGTGAATATCTCATGCTGATCATGGATTTTTGATGGGTGCAAGAAAAATATTCGTGAAATGAAGAAGCAGATATCCACATGTGTTATAAGAGCAGTATGGTTGTTTATTTTTTTATGTCATAGTTTTAATTGGAAAATTATAATTTGATGAAGTATTATGAATTGCAAAAAAAGGAGTATGTTGTTAATTTAGTTGTGTTTTAATGAAGGTGGAAAATGTTGTATATGAGTTAAGTTAATAGAAAGAATTTTTCTTTTATATTTTAATTTTGTATAACTATTTGAAATATGTAAAACATAAAAATGTAAATGTTGATTAATTTCAACTAAAGCAATTAACAAAAAATATATACCACGTCACTATGGCCCATTCCTCAGTTCCTCCCAATTTTTCCCAAGCTCAAATGTTGCATAGGAAAATGGATGGAGGCTAACCAGCCTTAAATTAGCAACTATGGAAGAGAAACCAACAGGTTCAAAACATTCCAATTAGAAAAACTTTTTTTATATTTAAGTAACTGAGATGAGCACACTGAAGCCATCGCCAACGCACTTCATGAAATCAGAAGCAAAGAGCCACCACAATTTCTGAGTGGAGACGGCTGGGAGGGGTGATGAGGAATCTGTGGGTGAAGAATCCATAAAAAGAACAGTACGGTAAGGCAATTTCTCCTTCAATGGATTGCTTTTCTCCCACAGATTCCTCATCTTGATAGACGCCCCAAGCAGTAAGCTAAAGGAGGTGGGGAGAAAGTATTCCACAAGCAGGTTCTGCAGAACTGCTCTGCCAAAACGTCCAAAACGTCCATCAACCCACATGCAACTTCCGACACATAATGCTTTGTAAAAGTATGTAATGAGGACCACGTGGCAGCACGGCAAATGTCGCAAACAGGGAAAAACCCCCGTGAAGGGCCATGGAAGCAGAAACTCCCCTGGTGGAATGGACCCCGATACCCGGTGGCACTTGTTTTCCCACCGACTGATAGCACTCCGAGATGCATAAAATGATCCATCGTGAGATGATTTGTTTAGTAATCGCAAGACCTTTGCGGAAAAGAGAATGGGCGACGAACAACTAGTCTGTCTTCCTGCCCCGTGCGGGCAGCATAAAAGCTAAGTTCACTTTTAGGACCGAGACGGTGAAAGTGCTCTTCCTCCGAGGCGGAAGACAGAACATCGGCAAGTCAACAGAGTGCGAAAGGTGAAATTCCGAGACAACCTTCGGAAGGAACCCTGGTCTGACCATCAGGGATACCCTCTCTTAGAAGAAAGGCAAAAACGGGGGCTTGCAGCATTAGGCCTGCAGCTCACAAACCCACCTGGCTGATGTAATGGAAATCAAAAAGGCCGTCTTAAAGTACAACAACCTAAGTGAACAAGAATGCATAGGCTCAAATGGAGTCGCCACAAAAAAAGTGACAACCAGGTTACGGTCCCAATCCGGAACAAAACGTTGGTGGGAATTTGTTGAGAAGGCCCTTCAGGAACTGGTCCATGACCGGTATGGTAAAAAAAGGAACCTTGATCCAGGGACCTTTTAAAACACAGAAAGGGCTGCCAAACACCCCTTGACTGTTCACCTGAAGGCCTGCAGAGGCTAGTGACAGAAGGGACTATCACCGTAGTGGTGGGGCAAGAGATGGGGTCAATCTTGCGCTCCTTACAGCACACCTCAAATCTTCTCCACCTGCTTGCATACAGAGATCTTGTAGACTGTCTGCGTGCAGTCAGCAACACCTCAAGAACTTCCTCTGAGAGGTACCAGTTATCATATCTCATCTGCTCAAGACCCATGCATGTAGGTTGAGGGAATCTGGAGTCGGGTGCAGTATCCATCCCTCCGACTGGGTGAGGAGATCCGGCTGCCGAGGTAACCGGTGAGGTGGACAGATGGGCAGATCCAAGAGGTTGGAGTACCACGTCCTCCTCACCCAATCTGGGGCGATTAAGATCATGGTCGCTCGAAAACTCTTCAACCGCCAATCCACCAGAAACGTGTCCCCCAGTGCACGGTTCACTGGGAATTCCCTCGAGCAAAACTGTTCGCACTTCCTGTTGGCTACTGTGACAAACAGATCCACTGCTGGGGTACTCCAGAGAGTAAAGACCTCTTCCAGGACTTCCTGGCAGATGAACTGCAGAGACTGAGATTTGATTCTCTAGCAACCAGAACTACAGTTTCATCACTTCTGTGCAGAGGGGACGGCAATGCACTCCACCTTACTTGCTTAAGTAGTGCATGGCCACCATGCTGTCCATCATAATCAGGACATACTTCCCCTTGAGTGATGGGGCGAATGCCTTCAGGGATAGCCTGATGGCTTGCAACTCCAGCCTGTTGATATATCTGGCTTCTGACGTAGTCCAGAGACCGCTCGCCTGCAAAACCTCGCAGTGAGACACCCCCCCAACCCTTCAAAGACGCATCCGTGACACTCAGGTCTGAGGCCAAGGAGGCCAGAAGGGTTCCCCCGCCCTAAGATTCCTGCGCGTGTCCTACCAGCAAAGTTCACAAAATACCTGGCCCGACACCCTGAGAGGATTCAAGAGAGCTCCCAGATACTGGGGCCACTGATCTCGCAGGAGCCACTGAAGGAATCTCATGTGCTGTCTCGCCTCTTGCATCAGAAAAATGCAGAAGGCCACAAGGCCCAAAAGGCTGAGAAAGGAAGCCGCTGGTAAGGTGGAGTGGTTCTGGAACAACTGGACCATCTGTTGTATGTTGTCGGCTCTCTCCTCGGAAGGGAAGGCCTTCTCCCGTCTGAGTATCTAGGACTTCCCAGATGAACTGGAGCCTTTGGACCGGTGTCAGGTGGGACTTCTTTAAGTTCAGGGAGATGCCCAGCTTGTGCAGTAGCAGACAGGTGTCTTCTAGATGAGTCAAAACCTGTCCCGCTGTCTTCCCCCAGATCTGCCAGGCGTCCAGGTACAGGAATACGTGGACTCCGGATCTCCTGAGGTGAGCTGCAACTACCACCATGAGCTTGATGAAGACCCTTGGAGCGGAGGTCAACCCAAAGGGCAGCACTTTGAACTGATAGTGCTTGCCCCTAATGAGGAACCGCAGGAATTTCCTGCGCTTCTCATGTATGGGCACATGGAAGTAGGCATTCTGCAGGTCTATGGACAGCAGCCAGTCCTGAAGCTCGGGAGCGTGGAGAATTTACCTCAACGCCACCATCCTGAATTTGTCTTTTCTCAGGAACTTTTTTAGAGCCCTTAGGTCCAGAATGGGATGGAGACCCCCTCCTTTTGTGGGTAACAGGAAATACCAAGAATACCAGCCCAACCCTCTCTGATCGGGAGGCACCTCTTCCACGGCACCCTTCGACAACAGGGCTCTCAGTTCTTCTTGGAGCTCCTGTCCCAGTTGGATCGGCAAAGACAGGGGTCTGTCCGGAGGTTTTCTCAAAAAGGGCAGACAATAACCCCACCGAATGAACTGCAGGGGTCAGGCCTCAGAGGTTATCCCCTGCCACTGGGACCAATGACCTGCAAAACATCCATCAATCGGTACGTTGTGGGAAGGGAAAATCAAAGCGGCTTTGAAGGCGCTGTCACCCCAGCCACAGCTGCTGTCCCTTAGAAGCTCCTCTGCCCCTTGCAGTACGCGAGAAACACCTCTGCCCCTGCCTGACGTGTGGGGGCTGTGCTTTCCTGCCATAAGGCACATAGCGCCTAAAGCCTCAGCCTCTAGAGGAAAAGCTGAAAGCAGGCTTAGCCGGCTGCGCAGCCAGACCCAGCGACTTAGCAGCAATTTTAGACTCGTGACGTTTATTCAAAGAGTCATCCGCCTTCTGTCCAAAGAGCATCTCCGCCTGAAAAGGCATGTCTAGAAGGCGGTTTTGTACATTGAGGAGAAGCCGGATGTTTTCAAACAGTCCTGCCTTCTCATAACTACTGCCGATCCCATGGAAAGGCCAACACAGTCAGCAATATCCAGGCCTGTTTGCAAGGACTGCTTGGCAGTTTCCACCCCATCCTCCACCAGCTGTATAAATCGGTCCAGTATATGACCTTCCCGGGACGTATACTGCTGCATGCTCGACAGCCTTCCACAAACCGTAGGAGAACTTAGCGCAACTGCAAGCTACTTTTGTGGCCTTGAGAGCCATGCTGCCAGAGGTGAAAACCTTCTTGGCCAAAGCATCTATCCTTTTCTGTTCCCTGTCTGTATGGAGATTTGACGTGGATGCCGCTGGCCTGGAGGACAGTGGCAGCCTGAACTACCAGCCCTTCCGGGGAAGGGTATGTTGAGAGGAAGGAAGGATCCCCTCTTGACGGCCTGTACTTCCCTGTGACATTGGTACTCGCAGGGGGAAAGTGCATGGGTTTCGAAAGATGGAAGCCAAAGGGTCAGCTGTGGCCTGATTGAAGGGCATGTTGTGTTTAATAGCCGGGCCCTCATCCAAGATGTATGTAAGGTCATACTCTTAATGGGGAATGGCAGACGACTTCTGGCCGAATGTGTCAGCCACTTTCTCTACAAATGTCCGAAATTTGACATGAGTGAGTGTAGGGTTGTTTGTGTTGCATCTCATTGTCTGGAGATTTGTCCAACCCACTGGCATCTTGAAGGCCCTGAGCAAGTGCCATCAAGTTGTCTCAGTCCTCGAAATAGTCGACACTGCCGGAACCCACAAAGATGGGGTCGACCTCCTTGCATTTCTCAACCCAATCAGCGCCAAAAATCTGCCACATTAAGTCACAAAAGCTTGTCCGGGATAGCAGTTGAAAGGCGCGGACATCGCTGGTCGACGTTGAGGGCTTATCCTTCGGATCTGTAGCTCTGGATGCGGAGATCGCTGGCTTTCTCGTATGTAGCAGAGCCCTAGAGGACAATGGATTGGGCTCTCGGCGCTGATACTTCCGACGGACGATGAGCACCATGGGAGATGCTTCTAGAGGGCGATTTTCATGCCCCGTGGGGCATGGAGCTCAAAAGCTAAGTCGGCGCCAAAGGCATTGAATTCTTGGCGAGCGTGGCATTGGGGGTCCCGAGTGCTGCTTTTGCTGCTGAGGCCTGCTGGTCAGCAGCGGGAGTCGTGCCGACAGCTGCCTGTTGTCAAAACATGTCAAGCATTTCTTTTCTTAAATGAATCCCATTCTTCCCGAGTGGTCAATCACTTAGAGGGCTTACCCCGCTCCGAAGAAGAATCCGATTCCCGTCGATGGTGGCATTGCTTCTCCTTCTGTGAGGAAGAGGGTGAGGAATGGCTTCTGGAGTGGGACCTATTTTTCCTTTTCTTGCAGTGCCGGCCCTCGTTGTGACGAGTGGGCTCCTCAGTCTCGGCCTCAGACAAACTGACAAGAGCCCGTGCTGGAGACTTCGGCGACCGTCGGCCCAGTGCCAGTTTACCAGCTCTGTCTCGCATCTTGGTGCACGATGCGCAGGCCTCTGTGTCGTGAGTGTAACCCAAACACCATAAACAGACGTCGTGAGGGTCCGTCACTAACATTTTGGCCTCACAATCAGAGCACCGCCTGAAACCAGAGATCTGGTGCAAAGACATCGTCGAGGTAAATTGAAAAAAAAGTTCTCGAGTAGGTTCCCTATGCAGCATGTGAGCGCACGGAAAAAAGGATCCGACGCATGGGGCGTAGTGACATCGTATATGTATGGCACCTGATGTCACTTCCGGAGCCGACGATTGACCACCACACAAGACAGATTGACTGCCGAGTCGAGGTCCACTACACCCCTTGTGTAAAATAATTCCAAGCAGCAGAGCTGGACAAGAGATATCTATCAAGATGAGGAATCTTCGGGAGATAAGCAATCCATTGGAGAAGACAGATACAACTACAGTTCCCAGGTTCCTAGCAAAGCTATATCCCCTGAAGGGTGAATAGAAAATGATGGACCAGACGGTGGAGGTGCACAATATTCTACCAAGCCTGGAGGGGAGGTCTTATGGCACCACAAGAAGCAATTAAGGATCCCACAGAAAGGAAGGTGGATGGGGATCTGTTAGGAAAGATTTATCTTTACTGCACCTTTCCTTCCATTTCGATGGACCCCCAAACCTTTTGCTTTTATTTTCGATTATGACCTGCTCTTTTTGCAGTGCAGTGAAGCCTCCAGCTTCACTACAATGGCTTTTGTTCATTTTGTCATGGGGAAACAGACATGTCCTTCAGGCTGTCAGTACTGGAAAACATTGTTTCTCTTAGTCGTGTTACTTTGTTGCTACATTTGGTAACTTTTTATTGCTTTGCTAACTTTGTATCATTGTACAATGACATGTTTTCCCTCGACTAAAACTCAGAGGATTTCTGGTTACTCTAGGTGTGCCTAAGGGACAAGCTGGTGGCAGCACTTTGTGCTATTTTTTGGTGTATTTTAGCCTTAACGCATTTGGCTACTAACTGTGGCTAGTGGTCATACATGGCCATACCAGAAGGTTTTCAGCTTGTTCTTTGGCCATCTTGTCTTTTACCCTTTTTCCTGTCATGTGAGGCCAGGAAAATCGTTGTATGGACTGCCAGTGCCCAGGAATGGGGGTGGGGGGTGGTGGTGTGTGTGTGTGTGTGTGTGTGTGTGTGTTTACACGTACCATGGACCTGTTGGAAGTAGGTATGATGACCATCTGCTGCTGTTGTCCTGGAAGAGCGCTGTCTTGTAGGTTATCTTGAGTAGTTCTGCAAAGGAGCTGCAGCTGTCATGATCCATACTCTTGACCCCCTCAGGTACAACAGCCCCCTGACAACAGTGGGGCTACAGTGGCTCCAAGGGCCCTAAAACTCCATCATCGGAATACATGGAGTCAGTCCTGGTGCCTTTGGCGCCAGGCTCATTATCAGGAGTAAGGCAAGCACCCACTTTGGACCTTAATTCAACATGGACGCCTGTTACACAGCTCAGTTCCTAGAACCAAGCTATGCAGACTAGTGTTTTGGGTGTGGCTGGGTCTTCAGGTGTGGCTGGCTATATAAGCCACGCCCAAACTGGAACCCAAGCTTTGCGTTATTCTCTACTCTTGCAGCGTAACGCTCATCGTGTCCAGCTCCAGCTCATCTGCTTCTCCCGGCGACCTGCACCTGAAGCCATCAACCATAATTTCACAGTCTACCTGGAAGAACAAGAACATCATTAGCAAGCGGACACACTTACCTGTGAGTAGCAAGCCCTGCATCGGTCCAGCGCTCGTTTTGCATCGCCCATCTCCGAGTTACACCGCAACCTCTAAAGGTAAAGAAAATAAGGACAGCATTAACAATAACCCTTACCTGGCAAGCAGCGGATCCTGACATCACCCTGCGCTTCGTCAACCTCGCCCCAACTCCAGATTGCACCGTAACCTGAAAGGGCGAAGAAGAAACAAGCAAACATCAATAAAACACTTACCTGGAATAGCAGCGCTTCAATCAACCATCACTTCGGATCACCACCACACCGCAACCTGCATGAAGAAGAGAAAGGAATACAGGTTAGCAACTGATTCTAAATAAACAGCGCTGCACTCCGCGCTCAACAATTTACCATAGTCTTCTCCATCTGGCGCTGCATCTCCGCAACCATCCCTGTGGAGATAGAAAGAGACATTATCAAAGAACGTAGTAGAGAAAAGTAACACCGAGAAGACACAGAGAACGAAGGAAAGAAAAGAGACAGACAGAGACTGAAAGACTCACCTGAACACAATAAGCAGAGTCGGAGTCACAGCCGGTCTGGACCCGTCACAAGGGCACATGGACCAGTGAAGCAACTAGGTCCTCGGAACGCCCGCATCCATCACGCGCCCTGCACAGAGATGCAGGACGGAGAGCTCAATGCACAAAAAACCAAGGTGAGACATAACGCCAAGGGAAGGGACTTGGATCAGAGGGAGGTGGGAGTCCGCCTATCACAGGCCCAGTATCTAAACCCTCTGTTCTCCTGCCTTAGGCGCTACCCAACGGCTGACATACAAACCAGGCAGAGAGGGGTCCAGGATAGCGCACAACCTTCCATCCAGTATCGTGTGGCACCCCCGCGGATACCAGGTGATCGTAACAGCGGCCCTTGGAGTGGAAGGAACCCCCATTCTCTACATCAGCTCTGAGTCCTAGGAAGAAGAGCCTTCGGACGTGCCTCTGAACCACCCAGTGGCTGACCAGCTCAGAGTTTGGGCTACTGTGCTGCAGACGTCACTTTGGAGATCCTCAGCTTGTGCCATAACACTCTCCTCTGTGAAATTATGTGGTCCTAGCATCAGGGGGACTCGAGATAGGAGGTCAAGTCTGATCGAGGCAAGTGAATCCTTTGCATTGCCGTGCATCGGTGGCCGTTGTCCGAAACTGCATCAAGTACTGTCCTGAGAGGGGACATGCATGGAGTTATTTTGCATTTCTCAACTGGAAGACCTTGCACCAGCATTAGTAGTGTTCAAACCTGCAGTCCCTGGGGATCAAGGGCTGAAGGTGGGAAAAGCGACCCTCTTTAACAGACCTGCCAAGTCATACAAAGAATCGGAGTACGGGGGTGAGTTGTAATGATACTTACCTGAACCCCTAACTCCCTCTTAAAAGTTATAACTTTTATAAACATTTTTAATAGTTTGACTTTGCCATAGACTGTTCATGCAAGCACTCCTGAACGTCGG
Source organism: Ambystoma mexicanum (assembly GCF_040938575.1). Lineage (NCBI taxonomy): Eukaryota > Metazoa > Chordata > Amphibia > Caudata > Ambystomatidae > Ambystoma > Ambystoma mexicanum. The sequence continues at coordinate 582,640,880 of NC_090941.1, read as the reverse complement.
GGACACTTGTTAATTAGAACAACTTTTCCCCTACAACTTGGAACTGTTCATTAGACCTCAGAGACCCTACCTTCACTTTTTCCAGCTTCACAAAACTGTATGGATCTTTGGTCACCGTTTGGGCACAAAGACCCATACATTTTAAGGATGGACCTTCTGAAGCTAGTGTTGCATCTATTTTTTAAAAAAATATTTTTATTGGCATTTTGTCAAACATAGCAAATAAAACGACAAGCAATATAAAGAGTCAATTGGGCATATCATGTTACCATACGTCAACCAAATGATAAAAAGAGAAAAAAAACAAAAAAAACAAATGGACCAACCAGTTATGCTACTGTAGTACGGGTTTTCCCCGCCACCGCTTGTATTGTCTCATACTCAGGTATAGGTGCAAGTCTCTGGGTCTACATTGTTCATTTGGCAAAGTAAGAAAAGGTTGTCATGCATCCGTTATCTGGGGTTCATGGGGGTTTGTCATCTGAGGGGTATAATGCAGAGTTAACCAAGGACTTCCATGTCTCGAAGAGTAGGCCCACTTCCCACCATGTACATCTATAGCTTGACACCAAGCCATTGTCTCCGCCGCACTCCAGCACTGCATTTCACTCAGCCGCACCTCAAACCTCGGCCCCTTACTCGACTTCCACGTCATAGCAATACATATTTTACCCAAAATGCAGGCTAAATCCATAAATCTGATGGCGTGTTTATGTTTACCAAACCTAGGATACACCCCCAGAATGCATCTAGTGTTGTATCTATGTGGACCTTTAGTGCTTATACTAATACTCACTTTCCTTTACAGGGGGATTAAATGTGTTTTGCCCTATTCTAGTGATTGTATATATGTGTTTATTATTAGAGTTGTGTGATATTACCTGTAAGTAGTCATTTTTCACTGTTATATGGCCATTAGTAAAGAAGTATTTTTATAACTGATTTTCCAAGTGTGTTCCCTGACTTTTCACTGTGTGAGCTCATTGTGGACCCCTTACATGCTCCCCACCTCTTGAGACTTAGCCTTGACCACTCATTCACCTACCTTGAACTGGTTTTGCTGCAGCTCCCAGAGTTGTCCCTATCAATATACTTGTTTGGCCTTCTATACATCTGTCGACCAGGTCAGAGTATAGAAAACCTGTCCTAACAGACACTAAGGAGGAAGGCTTATGGAAAGGCCCAGCTAGCACTCAGTGCAGTCTCCTACTCGTCGTACACAGAAGAAACAAGCTACTTACCTGTAACTATTGTTCTCCAGCATGGGTCTGGCATGGATTGGCATGCTCATGAATATTCACTGTCATCAGGCTGGGAATCCTCTGTAAAAGAAATTCACGTACAAAACTGTATTTCTCCCATAAACCAATCACTGTCCTCTGGGTCATACTGCCGCCAGCCAATGACAGCCCTCTCCCTGGCATCTTCAGATTTGGTAAGCATGTAAAGTGGAAATATGACCAAAAGAGCAGCGGAGGGGAAGGAGCAAGTGTTATCATGTGAATCCATGCCAGGCCCATGCTGGAGAACAATAGTTACAGCTAAGTAACTTGTTCCTTCTCCAGCATGGGGTCTGGCATGGCTTCACATGCTCATGAATAACAAATACACAGCAATACAACATTATACAACCACGGGAGGTGGCAAGGTTCAACAGCAGCAATATACTCTTACCTCTGGAACAGATTCACCTCAAGCGAACAGGTAGCGTAGCACTGCTTGGCTGACTCTGGACTCCTCCCTGGAATCCCTGTTGATGCAGTAGAACCTCGTGAAGGCGTGCATGGACCTCCAAGTAGCAGACCTGCAGATGTCCACCACGGACACACCAGCCAGGAATGCCGTCGTTGTAGTGATCGCTCCGGTGGAGTGGGCTCTCGGACGGCCAGGCAGCGGTCGGTTTGACAACCGAGGACAGTGCATGATGCAGCCGGAGAGCCACCTTGAGATGGAAGCCTTGGACAAGGCCTTCCCATTGTTCGCAGGACCAAAGTTCACAAACAGATGTGAAGTCTTTCGAAAACTCTTTGTACGCGCCACATGGAACTTGAGGGCACGAGCAACCTCCAGCGAGTGCAATGCCCTCTCAGCCGGAGACAAGGTTTTTGGGAAAAAAAAGGTAACATCAAAGGTTCGTTGAGGTGGAATTCCCACGGAACCTTCGTCATGAAAGAGGGGTGCGTCTGCAGCACCACCCTTGATTTGTGGAAAGGTAGGTATGGCTGTTTGCAGGATAGGGCCTGTATCTCACCCACCCTCCTGGAGGAAGTGATGGCCACAAGAAAAGCCGTTTTCCATGCAAGGAACTTGAGAGCGGCCTGATGTATAGGTGCAAAGGGGGCCCCCATGAACCACGTTGAGTTCACAAGCAGGGGCAGGCACCTTCACCGGCGGGATCGAAAAAGTCCTTTGAGGAACCCCTTGACAAGTCGATGAGACCAAAGTGAAGATCTTCCTGGAGACCTGGTGTAGCGGGAGATAGCTGCCAGATGTACTTTGATCGAGGCGTGCACCAGTCCAGCCTTGGCCAAAGATAGCAAGTATGGAAGAATCTGCAGAGCTGTGACCCTCGGTCGGGTAATCTTCTGCGACCAGCACCACATAGCGAAACGCTTCCACTTGTGGCCGTAGCACTTCAGAGTCGAAGATGCCATGGCCTTGGCAAAGAACTCCCTGCAGTCCGCCGGCAACTCATATCCTCCAAACTCTAGGGCTGCAGGAGCCAAGCCCTCAGGTTGAGTGATCCTGGGTCGTGATGCAGGATTGCGCCTCCTTCTCTGGTGAGACGATTCGGGACCGATGGTAGCCTGACCGGCAGCAACGCTGACAAGCTGAGAAGGTCCGGGTACCAAATCTGCCTTGGCCATGCCGGGCTGATGAGTATCATCCTGCACTGACACTGTCTGAGTGTATTGATGTCTCGAAGCAGGAGAGGCAATAGAGGAAATGTGTACAGAAACATCCCTTCCCACGGGAAGGAGAATGCGACGCCCCAGGCTCCTCGGCTGGTGGAATCTGCTGAAGAATCTCTGGCATTTGGAATTTGCTGCCGTTCGCCAGGGCCACAGCTCCTGCGCTTCCCTGGTGAGGGCCGGGGACAGAGTGCCCCCTTGTTTCCTGATGTAGAACATTGTGGTGGTGTTGTCCATGAAGATCCTCACCACCTTTCCCTTCAGAGACGGAAGGAATGACTTGAGGGCCCAGAACACTGCCCGTAGCTCTAGGATCTTGGTATGGAGATCCTTCTCCTCTGGCAGCCACAGGCCTCTGGGGCCCAGACGTCTGGGGTGGGCTACAGAGTCTTCCAGGGAAGCGTCCGTTGTGACAGTCTCATGGAATCGAGGGTTCTGAAACCATCTGCCATGTTGGAGCAGTCTCCCCACCACCTTATTGCCCGAAAGAACTCATTGTCCAGAGTGATCTTGTCCACAAATTTTCTGGACACTTGTACCCAGCGAGGGTGCAGGAACTCCTGAAGAGGTTGCATCGGTAACCTGCAGAGCCGGATGAGGTAGATGCAGGACAGCATCATGCGGAGCTACAACTTGATGGTTCGCAACATGGCCGTCTTCATCGACAACAGCCGCTGCACCTTCCCTTGAATGGCCACTACCCTCTCCTCCGATGTGCGGTGTCAAGCAGGACTTTAGATAATTGATGGAGAATCCGAGATCAGTCAGTAGCTTGACTGCCGCCTCCCTGTGTCCGACAGCCAACTCTCGCGAGCGGGCCTGGATGAGCCAGGCGCCAAGGTATGGGTATATGTGAATCTCCATAGACGCAGATGGGCCACCACCGGTGCTAGGCACTTTGTGAACACTCTGGGGGCTGATTTTAAGCTGAAGGGTAGGGCTTTGAACCGGTAGTGCCGTCTCTGCACTACGAAGCATAAAACTCGCAATGTTTCCTGTGAACGGGGATGTGGAAGTAAGCGCCAACCAGGTCTAGCAATGTCAAGAAATCCCCTCGTTCCAGTTAGCCGAGCACGTGCTGCAACGTGACCATCCTGAATTTCTGAGAATTTAGTTACTTATTTAGAGGTCGCAGGTCTAGAAAGGGCCTCCAGCCCCGTCTTATTGCTTACCAAGAAGTATTTGGAGTAGACTCTGGAGCCCCGGAGTCACTGAAGGACCAGCTCTATCAGCCCTTTTCGCAGCATGACCCATACTTCCTCGAAGAGCTGAGGGATGTGCTCCGGACGGGCCACCAGGGTATTCCAGGATATGCCCTTGGGCGAAAGCACCCAGCACCAATTTGTCGGTGGTGATCTTTTCCCATTGGCTAACGAACTTCGTCAGCTGGCCTCCCACTGGTGTGCATGGGTGGAGGCCCGACGCCTTGGCCAGTTCAGGCTTGCTTGCCGGCGACGACGCTGACCTCCTCCTTCGTAGGGCTGGGAATGGCCTCTGTGGGCTTCCTGGGTCATGAATATGTAAGGCTGATGATACAAAGAGGAGAAACCTTTCAACGACCTGCCCGACTTTCCTCTGGAGGAACGAAAGGAAGAGCAGTGCTGTTGGAGTGTGCCCAGGGCACAGGCCGTCTCTGCATTTGCCTTGATGGCCTGTAGAGACTCCTCGACGGCCTTTCCAAAAAGGTTATCTCCGTCGAAGGGCATGTCCAGTACCTTCGTTTGGACCTCCTGACAGAAATTCATGGCCTTCATCCAGCCTTGGCGACAAAGGCAGACATCGTTTCCCATCTGGCCGAACCCTTTGTCGGCAACGTCCAGCGCCACTTTAATGGTGTGATCCGATGCCATCTCTCCCTCCTGGAAAAGGGTGATCGCCTCCACCCTTGTGTCGTCAGGGAGGAACTCCAGAATAGGCCCTAGCTTGTACCACAACTGCCTGTCGTACCTGGCTAGGATTGCCAGTGAGTTAGCCGCCTTGATGGTGGACGCACTGTGTAAATTACCTTCCTCCCCATGGCGTCCAACTTCTTACCCTCATTGTCCGGAAGGACTGAAGACGACTAGGATGGGTTGGATGACCGCTTCTTCACGGTCGCCCAAACCACTGAATCCGACGATGGTTGTGACCTCAGGCACTTGGGGGCGGATTCCGGTACTCGGTACTACTACGTATCTCGCTTGGCTGGAGCCATGCAAGGGTTCTTCAAGAGGGCCTGGCCCTCCTCCCACACGTCGTCCAGGAGGGGCACCACCATGATTGTCTTCCTCTTGGCCTCGCGCTTTTGGTACAGGAAACCCTCCTTCCTAGTCTCCTTGGGCATGAGCTGGAACAGCTTGGAGGCTTTGGTGATCAAAGAATGGAACGATCCCTCCTCATCCGGTGGGGACGCCATAGGCTGCGGGGATCTGCTGCCTGCTCTGACGATATCGGCGTTGTCTGTCGTCGTGGCTGTATCCGTCCCCGTACCTGGGTATGCTGGGGGGGATGAGACCCGATGCGAGTGTGGAGGCTGAAAAGGGGTGTCAGGTGGCGCTTTCTTTTCTTTGTCTGTGGTTGATCAGGGGCCTGGTTGACTGTTGGAACGGGCCCCTGTGGCATCCTCTTCTGGATCTCCGACACCAAGGTGTGGAGGATTGATAGGATGTCCAGAGACGCATCCGCCGGCATAACTGGGGTGAATTGAAAACTAGGCCTTGCGTCCTCGTCACCTTTGTCATTGCCGTCGTCCTCTTCTACGTCCTTGTGGATTGTGTGCAGGGACTCCAAATCCTCGTCCTCAGTGGATGAAATTTCCATGGCTTGAGCCACGGCCTGGGACTGATCCAGGGCCTCCTTGCCCCCCTCTTTTTTTCCACCCTGAGGGGCTGTCAACGGGTTCGGAGGGGGTGTCTCCTTCTCCGGAGTGCCGGTCGACCTTGTCAAGGTCACCACAGCGGCTTCTCGCCTCAGAGGGAGCAATACCTTCAGCCATGTGGGTGCTACCCTCTCAGGGTCAGCCCCTTTAGCTTTCAAAAGATCAGCCGCCACCAGCTCGATCATCGACAAGACTTTTCATGTGCCACCTTGGCTTTCTTCGGCAGCTCGGCCTTCTTCTCCTCCATCTGCAGCTTCTTGGGCTTCTCCCGCAGCTTAGCCGGGTTGGACGACTTTCTCTTGGAGGAGGAGCTCGATTGCCGGTTGGAAATGGCGTCGGAGCGTAATGTAGATCGTGCACTGCCTACCGTGGGACCCGCATCCACTGTGACCCTGTAGGACTCAGACTTGCAGTGCTTGGCCTTATCATGGGCTCCCACAGATGAGGTGCCTTCACAGGACTTAGAATCCTGCTCCTCGGACCGACCGGCCTTGGGTGAGGTATGCCCCTGCTCGGGGCACAGGGCAGAGGCCTTGGCGTTAAGCCACGTCGCCAGACTATTGTTCCTGTCCTTTGTCATCTTCTTGGAGAATCTGCAGCAAATCTTGCAATCCACTTCCTTGTGGTCTGGATGCATGAAGTAGAGGCTCTGTAGGTGCGTGTCCTCCACAAACACGTTCCGGAGCCCGCACTTGATGCAGGGCTTGAAGAGGGATCCTTCCTTCTTTCTTTTCCTCTGAAAGTAGGCACAATGACTTTCTGGCAACTTGGACAATCTTCTCCCTTTAGGGTCACTGAACTTCACAGACAACGATCCCCGCTGTCGGCAGATGGAGGGATGAGCACAGGCTCTTTTGGAACAAAAATAGAACCTTTTTTTCCACACAAAAAAACACGAAAAGTCCTAGAAATAGCTCGAGGACTCCCAACACTGAAGCATGCGGTAAACATCTGAAGATGGCTGCCAGAGGAGAGGCTGAGGAAGAGGACTGTCATGGGCTGGGGGCAGTATGACCCAGAGGACAGTGATTGGTTTATGTGAGAAATACAGTTTTGCAAGTGAAAGTGAAATAGTTTTTTTTACAGAGGATTCCAAGCCTGACGACAGGGAATATTCATGAGGATGTGAATCCATGCGAGGCCCCATGCAGGAGAACAGAACTGAGGTAGTGGTGGGAGGGGCGAAAAATTATAAGTTAATCACTGTAGTGACTAACGTACTCTTAGTCCCCCTTTCCTCCATACTGCATTGGTGTCCCTTCTTAGGGACGGGAGACTGAACCTTTTTTACCAGAAAAAACCTTCTTCCCCTTTAAATTTAGAGGCGCGCTGGGGTGCTGCCCTGGGAGCATGCGCTGCCCTGAATCCGCCCTCTGGCGCCACTCCTCAGTCCCCATAGACTCGTCGACAATAATGAAACATTGCCTAATGACACCAGTTTTATTAGAGGGGAGTATGGTGGGACGTATGGAGGAAAGGGGACGATGGTGGGACGCATGGAGGAAAGGGGACTACGTTAGTCACTACGGTGAGTAACTTATAATTACTCTTACATCCCGTCACCTTTTCTCCATACTCCATGGGCGATAACAACTGAGTTTAGTCCTAGGGTGGAGAGGAGACCCTCCTTAAGCAAATAGGTTTCTAACAACTGCCTGTCAGAAAACTGCATCTGATCTAGAGCCGGTGTCCAAACAGTAATGCTTCCAGAAAGCCGAAGTTGTGGCCCCTGCTTAGGACTTGCCAGGGGACAAGCCGCTGGAAGGCAATGGCCATTGCCTTGGCTCTGCCTGCGTGGGCGTTCATGTTGGCCGGCAGTGGCTTATGCTGTCCCTCATAAGCTTCTTTGATGGCCGAGACCATCCAACAGGCTATAGAGGCCCTGGAGGCCTGATGCCCATGTCTTGATCCTCCGACTTGTGGAAGCCCTTGGTCCAGACATCGAGACAGTGCAGACCTCTCTGTGCCTTGTCCTTAGACTCAGAAAAAAACATAGGCAGCACTTTTTCATCGTTCAGATGGAATGCGGATGGCACCTTGGGTAGGAATGCTGGGTGTGTCCGCAGTACTAATATATCCTTGTGAAACGTAGCATAGGGCTCCGAGGTGATCAGCGCCTAGATTTTGCGGACTCTGCGAGCCGAGGTGAGGCCGACTAGAAAGGCCGACTTAATGGTAACCACCCTGATGTCCGCGGATGCCATTGGCTCAAATGGTTTGTGCGCCAGGGCCCCCAAAACTATGTTAAGGCCCCACACAGGATGTGGCCTCTTGATGGGCGGGGAGAGTCTGGCGAGTCCCGTCAAGTGCTTCTTGACGATCGGGTTGGAAGAGGAGAACACCTCTACCTCTGAGTTTCTGTAGGCCCCTATGGCTGCTGAGTACGTGCGGCAAGGGCCTAGATGCACGCCTGAGTGGGCGAGGTGCGCCGTGAAGGAGAGCACGTCGTCCAATGTACATGCAAGGGGGTCGATATCCTTAGAGTCTGCCTAGTGGCAGAACCTGGTCCACTTGCTCTTATACTGGGTCCTGGTAGCTTTGCTCCTAGCCCCCTGTATGATCTCTAGATTAGCCTGGGAAAGGCTGAGGTGCCCTAGCGTGATGTGCTGAGTAACCACACTGAGGCCTAGTTTCTGTGGCGCGGGGTGGGTGACCCTGCCCCCCTGCTGCGCCAGAAGATGTGCTGGGCCTGTCAGAAGGCAATTGGGTTGTCTCTTCGAGAGGCTGAGCAGTTCCGAGAACCATGGCTTGGCTGCCCACCATCGAGCTATTAGGATGACGCTGAGGTGACTAGGCTCCTTGATCTTGCATATCAATGTGTGTATCAGCAATATGGGCGGGAAGGCATATGCTGTCATGCCATTCCACTGAATCTGCAATGCGTCGCCAAAGGGAGCTGGGGCCCTGTCCCTGCCAGGAGGCGAACTGTTGTTGGCACTTCCTGTTGTCCTTAGTGGCAAAGAGGTCCACCTGGGGGTGTCCCCATCTGCTGAGATCTCCTGCAGCACAAGTTCGTTCAATTGCCACTCGTAATTGTCCGCTCCCAGTCTGCTGAGCCTGTCCGCCTCCAGGTTGGATTCCCTGGAAGGTGGACGGCCGTGAGGTAGATGTTTTTCCAGAGCCCATTCCCACATGCTGACCGCCAGCCTTCACAGCTGAGGGGACCTGGTACCGCCCTGCTTGTCGACATAGAACATGCTGGTTGAATTGTCTGTCTGAATGAGGATCACCTTGCCCTCGATAACCGGAAGGAAGGCTTTGAGAGCTAGGCAGATGATCTTAGTTCCAGCCAATTGATGTGGTACTCCTGCTCCTGCCTGGTCCAGGTGCCATGGACGCAGTGGTTGTCCAGGGTGGCCCCCCATCCCTCGAGAGGAAAGTCCGTAGTGATGGTGACCTGGGGGTAGGCTGGCAAAAGGTTTTCCCGTCGGCAGGTTGCAGTCCCTGGACCACCATGTGAGGTCCAGGTGAAGAGAAGGAGGAACGTTGATCATCTCTGCTTGAGAGCCCTGCTCCTGTTTCCATGATGCTGCGAAGTGCAGCTGTATCCTCCTCATCCTGAGTCTCGTGTGGGGGCTGGCCAGTAGGACCGCTTCCATGAGACCCAGTAGGTGTTGGTACCACTAGGCCGATGTCACTTCTCTGCTGAGGAAGTGCGCAGTGGCGTTCTTGATGGCCATGATCTTGTCCTCTGAAGGAAAAATGCTCTCAGAGCACGTGCCCCAGATGAGTCCCAAGAAGGTCAAATTCCGCGTGGGCCGCAGCGGAGACATCTTGAGAATAAGCGAAAAGCCCAGATCATGCAGTGTGTTAATAAGAGCATGGGAAGTGTAGTGCACCGCTTCCAGAGATGAAGCCCTGATGAGCCAGTCATCGAGTTATGGGTATATGTGGTGGCCGTGAGAACTGAGGAGGGCTGCCACTGTATTCATCAGCCTGGTAAAGACCATGGGGGCAGAGTTGAGGCCAGAGGGAAGCATCTTGTATTGGAAATGGTAGCCCATGATCCTGAATCATAGGAAATAATAATCAGTCCTTCAGATCCAGGGAACACATCCAGTCTCCCTTGCACAATGTCCCCGCTATTAAATCTGGCGTAACCATCTTGAATTTTTGTAGAGGTAGGGAGAGGTTGAGGGTGGAAAGGTCCAGCACAACTCTCAGGCCTGCCTAGTTCATTTTCTGAATGGAGAAAATCCTGGAGTAGAAGCCCAAGCCTCGCTGGGAGGCTGGAACTTCCTCCTGTGGGGTACATTAACCAGCCCAGCAGAACTCCCCTATCTCACCAAACTACATCTCAGCAGTCACCAGCAGAATGGCTGCGCTGGCTCTGTTGAGCATTATCGCCTTGCATTAAAACTGCGCTTTGCAGTCTCCAAAATGATGGCTGCGCCATCTTACCAGCCACACATGGGGCAAGATGAAACACAGAACACCCAGAGAATTGCTGCCAGTATTTTCTTCAATTGCACCAAAGAAAATAATTCAAAGGCAGCACTGCTATGCTGCCAGCTCAAAACTTTTTCACTGAGATAGAAAATATTCTGCCTTTTAAAATGACTGTGCCCTGATGCTTTTTTTCATCCGTTCAACAGTACACAGTTCAAATCCAGTGAGACCCAGCTAGGTCCCTCCATATTCAGGTTGTGCTCCAGCAAAAAGGGGGCATTTCTCACCGAATGACGGGCTGTGTCAGGCAAGATCTGTGAAATAGCAAATAATTTCACTCCAAGCCTTACGCAAAACGCTTAACTTTTTGCAACAAAATAAAAATATCACTGACTAGCCCTTCACAAGAAGCCCTCACTCTCTGTGCTTATGTCAGTTTCATTGGACCCTTGCCTTGGACAGACTCCAGCGTGGTAGAAATGACTATGGCCATGGAAACGCTCAGAACACAGATGCGAGAGAAAACCGCATTTGCAAGTGACATTTAAGGAAAATTAACCACGTGTAAAATTGTGCTTTTAACAAACAAGACACTGTTGGTTTGAAAGTGAAAATGTTGAATTAAGGCCCTGTCCTTGCATAGAAATGTGATGGGGGTTTGTTTTAAAACATATATAGGATATTTAATTCCAACAGACTTGCTTTCTGGTTCAGAAAAGAAAAAAATAAATGCCATCTCACACCCTCATCAGACTCTGTGCAGTGCTCCAGCCGGGTAGAATGGAATGAAAAAATGACCTTATTTGCAAGACAATGCTGGCCCATTTGGGGAAAAAGACTGTTCTTATTTAATAAACTTTAAGACTTATTTTTGCAACCGGAAAATTCAGGAAAGCAAAAGTTTAACAGTTTAAATGTAATTTTTGTGGCATTAAAACAAGATATTGTGGCTTTCCCTAGCATGTATGGGACGCAAATGGCAGAAAAATATAATTCATGGGAAAAGTGTACATGGTGTAACTTTGAAATTGAATGCAGACGTGTTCTGTGATAATAGGTACACATATATAAAATTGTAGAATTTTAAGTGAAATATTTCCCACCAAAAATTGCGAAAGATTATTAGAAGGTCTAAACCACCTCATACAAACTAGTGAGTTGGAGTACCACGATCGGTCTAAAATATGGAATGTGCCTATGAATTTTGCAAAAGCGCCACAACTGCAAAAATGTGCAATTTATTAAATAACTGATTTTTGGCAAAATTGACTGTGGGAGGGCCATCGGCGTTGTAAGTATACACCATAAAACTGATGTCATGTCCCTGGAGTCCAACCGGCTGACAGGAAGGCGGTAACAGCAACCCCTGACCAATCCAGTTGTTAGAGGCATGTCAAGCCAAAGGTCTGCCCCCATGGTAAATCCTGTGATGTCACCCTCCTTATAAAAAGTAGAAGCTCACAGAGACAAAGCACACTCTATTCTGAATTTTCCAGCTCCTGTGTATCCAGACATTCCATATTCATCGTGCAAGAATCCAGATTCCACTGACAGGCCAGAGCATAGCTGACCCTATCCAGGCAGGACCACTGATCCAGAAAACCCAACAAAAAATCCAAATAACTCAGGGAGAAAGGGGAAAGGTGGCTGAATCTTCATTGGGATTATCCAGTACTACCTGCTTGCCCTGCTACCCGCTCTATCCAGCTCAGGTGCCGCTGTGCCGTAACCGGACCTTTGGCTGTTTTCTTCTAGGAGAGCACGTCGCTGTTACCAGTGACCAGATATTGCCTCGCTGTCTAGAAACTCAGTGCGCTGTCCAAAATACCCCATTCAAGTGCTTGTTATGAGTATTTTCTTTCCCCAACAACCACAAACTGTATCCTCTGCTCTGTTACCTTGTATGAGGCCCCCAACCCATAGAAATCCCATAACTGCCTTAGCAGAAATCCTTAAAACTGTCAGAATACTCTGTGCATCCGGTCCTTGATCTCCAAGTGTTAGCACCATTCTTTTAACTAATTTCCGTCCTTGTGTAAGCCCTTAGTACTATTTTGATTAAATAAATTAATTCTCCCTAAAAGATGCACACAGCATGAAGGGGTTACAACTGCAGCTTAACCTTCTTATTCAAGGGTGGCGTTTCTCTTTTTTAGTCACTAAAATCTAGTTTAAGTGAAACTTGTCCTTTCCTTTCCAAACCAATTTTCTCTGTCATCTGCTGTTATTTTTAAAACCGAATTTTCTTTCCCATTGAGAATCTCATCCTGTCAGTAATTTAGAGTCACTCTTTCACTTTCATATTATCCCTGTGATATGCATCTGTCACTCAGCACAAAAACTGCATTCAGATTTTGTCTATTATTTTCAAACCGTTTCGACATTTAAACCTGTGTAAATTAGCAAATGCAATTTATATGCGTGTGATTTGGCTGCACTGTTTTTCACTTTCAAGTTGATTTTCTGAATTGTATGCCCGTTGTTAGGACATTGCTTGTAGCCTGCAAGTGTTCTTACATCTGCGATAGTGCTATACTCATATTTACCTCATTTATTCAACCACACATGTAAAACAAATATTTACTAATTCCGAGTGCTATTTTGTGCAATTGCAACGGTTTGCTGCCTAGTATACCTGACTCCTTGCTGCCTCTTTCTATCAACCAAATTTTGAGTGAATAGGGGTTTGAGGGAGTGTTAGGCAGAAACCTGTGCAGTTCCCTTTGGGACCACTGCAAAAGATTTAAGACTACAGGTGTTTGGCAGTAAACCCACTTGGTAGCAGTCTGTACCACACAGATTCACTTGGTAGCTGGGGCTGAGCAGTCAGACTTCCCTCAAGAAGAGTTAGGCAGTATACAGAGTATTCACAATAGGTCAAAAGAACACAGTAGAACAAGCAAACACTGACCAGAGCTTGGTGTAAAAGAGATATAATTATTTATTTAAAACCACATCTAATAAAACACACAGGCATTAATATTAAGCAGTTCAAAAACACGGTCACTAAAAGATATATACTCCCTTAAAAGAATATTAGACAAGTCTTAAGTAAAGCCCCACTTATTTTCAGATAGCGGTGAGCGCTTAACGCAGATGGCACTCTAATAATTCGTTTTAAAAGGGAGAGAAAAGCAGAGTATAAACTGAAACAGATCCCAACACTTTGACAAGAAAACAACAAGAGAGGAAGGCAGAGTCAAACTGTGAAGTTAGAGTTCAGAAGGCCGGATCCACTTTAAGAGGATCAGAACGAAATGTGTCCAAGGTCACACAGTTGAAAAGTGCACAAAAGTCTCGAAAAGGTTCAGAAAGAGTTGGACCAAAAGAAAGGGACCAGTTAGATGGTCAAGGCGGCCAGCCTAGTCCAGAAGGTTAAGGGGTTATTATTACCTTGTAGCAATCTTTAGAAAGGGAGGCCTGCCGGACACGGTACCTTAAAGTGGTGAGAATACTCCAGCGGGGGCAGTTGTTCCTGGCAGCGGATGCAAGTCGGTGCTTCGTCCGGGGGAAGAGAGGATCTCAGGGAGGAAGACAGGAGTCCGTTGCACTGCCAGGGAAGAAACCAGACGCGGAGTTCTCAGTTAAAAGGAGCAGTCCTTTAGTTTGCGGTCCAGTGATAAATGGCTATCCGGTTGCCAGGGTGCTTGGCACGGGCAATTCGACCACAAGACGTCCTGGGATGCGAGAAAAAGAAGGTAAACTGGTTGTGCCCACCAGTCAGGGGAAGAAGACTCTCCAGCAGGGAGATCATCTCTGTCGTCGGGAAGTGGTGAGTCGGTTCCACAGGGCTCCACCGGTGGTGTCGTCGTAGAAGGTCGGCTCAGCTTCTCCCTCGTCGGATTCTCAGGTCCTGTGGCGACTTCTGAAGTTCCAGTCCCCAAAGCCCTGCTTTTATGCAGCACACCCCCATTCACTTAGCCTAGCTGTCAATCAAACATGCTAAGTGGTGAGCCGGCCGGGTCACCACTTGAGCCAATCACACAAGAGTGCGACTTGAGTTACCAAGGTAACTCAGTCCAGGGTGCCTAAACCCCCTCCCACACACCCTGTGGTACCCAGACAGAGTGGCACCACTTTTGGAGGCTTCTGTGGAGAAGCCCGCCAAAAGTGGAACAAAGGGCTCGACTTGGGTTGGAGTCACAGAAGAGAACACAAACGCCATTTTAGAATCGAGTCTGGCAAAAAATACCAACCGGCGAATTAATATTAAATAAATAAACCGGCGGTATGTTCGAGGCTATGAGAATTAAATAATTAAAGTTGGTAGCCTCGAACAATGGGAAAATCCCATAGGGATATATTCGCGGTCGAATATAAAAAGTAATATCCGATGCCACCAGCCAAAACTCGATCAGGGAGGACGGAGACGTGCCCCCTCGAATAACAGACCCCGGGGCAATCGAATTGCCCCGACAAGTACGTCCACAATATGATGGTTTGTACTGGTTCCTGTTCATAATTTGGGACTAGTAAAGCCAATGGTGACTTTACATGCCCTGGGAGACAGTAGTCAGTCCCAGGGTATGGAGTCTATGGTGGGGTGTCACTATGACACCCCTGTGTCACTGCACGGAGGGTGCTGTGTAACACACATAGGAAAAACACATGAGACCCTATGGAGTAAAGGGGACCCCATAGCCCATAAAACCATTAACAGTCAAAGGAACACCATAAATCATGTCCAAGAGTGGGAAAAAAAAAAAGAGTCTCACTCTTGGCAGGAGAAAAAAAAACAAACTCCAGAAATCCAGCAAAGCTGCTGGGGGACTCACTAGGTTAGGAAATTCAGCCTAAACAGAGAATTCTCCCTAACAGGGAGTATTGCAGGGGGAAATCTTAACTGGGGTGCTATCTACCTGAAAAGTAATATTGCTCCTATTTATTTGTGCTTTGTGTATGTGATATTAGGATGTCAAACTAAGTTTATTCCATCATTCTACAGTGTACTTATCACCCCATTGGTGATTGCTGCCCAATATCAAATTTGTGTGATTTCATTTTCCAAATAAATAAATGTTGTATTACCACCCACCGGTCTCGTTCATGGTCCATTGTGACCTGGGGTATTTGTAAAAGGGGGTGTGAGACGGGTTAGGTGCCAGCTCAATCTGAATTCTTAGTAAATAAAGTAAAATTATTTTATTTGTGCGCTGCATCTTAGGCTAGTGGCAAGAGTCCTGGTCTGGTGTTTGATGCCCGATTAGAATCCTTAACACTCCACTGGGCTCTTGACGAGCGACCAAATCTCTGCCAAAAGAGTTGCTGTCCCAATCTGTGGGAGTGGAGGGGAGGAGGGAGGAGAGGCTGGGATGGGTAGGCGGTACCCTGTGGATACACAGAGAGGATACAGGGGTCCACGAAATTCTGGTGCCAGAAGAGTGCAAGCAAACCCCCCACTGGAGACACGTGGACCCGGAGGGGCGTGTCATGCCTTCTTTCCCTCTGAGGCTGTTGTGGAGGAGGAGGACTGGAAAAAGCCCTTAATCCCCCCACCCCTTTTTTGTTGCTTGCGCCGATGATGGGTCAGCGACTGTCTGGACTTCCGCTCTTGGAAGCCGCGGAACCCTCCGTATGTACGCCACTTGTCCGAGCGCTGCTGTGACTGGGTGTACGTTTTAGACATGGTCTTTGTAAGGATGGATAAAGACTTTGCCATTTGTGAGCTGTTTTTCTTTTTATCCACCTCCTTGTCCGTAGTGGAGTGGAAGACGTCACCCCCTTCGAACGACAGGTCTAAGATGCCTTCTTGGACATCCGGGTTCAATTTTGTAGCACAGAGCCAGGCCGTTCTTCTCAGGTCCGTGGAAATGCAGATGGCATGGCCAGAGGTGTCAATGTGGGCCACGGTGGACTCCATGATGTCTTGAGCCACCATCTTAGCCTCTACCAGTCCTGCCTTGAACCGTGATTGGCTCCGCGCCGGAAGCTCTGGGAGGAAATCAGCAATTTCCCACCAAAGCCTCTTGTTAACGCCTGCCAGCATGGCATCTGCGTTGGCTTGATGAAGATGCAGGGGAGCGTTGGAATACAGCTTCTTCCCGTACGCCTCCAAGATCTTCTCCTCCTTGCCTAGCAGCGCCGCGGAGGAGGAGGCCGAGGACGATTGAAGTTTGGAGTATAGCGATGTCGCAGCGATCACCGAGGAGTGAGGCTGAGTGTGGGCTGATAGCAAGAGTGTATCCCCTTCCATCTGCCTGTACTTGGCGTCCAGGCGTCGATTGACCGGCTGGACCAAGTGGGGCTTGAGCCAGCCCTTTTTGGTCAAGTCGACGTCCTTCTGCATCGGGATCCCCGTTCTCGGGGGACGCAGCGTGAGGACTTTTGCGAGGACCCCCTCTGATGGTTGCTCGACCTCAGGTTGAGGAAAGCCCAAGTACTCTGCCAGCCCTGCAAGACGTTTATGGAAGGCCATGGCTGACGAAGGAGTGTCAGGGTCCTCCTCCTCATCTGTGTCCACCTGAGGGTCTGGTTGGTCTGGAACTGGTCGAGGGGTGCTGGGAGCCGGAGGCTGGGGTGTGGAGACCGGAGCCAGAGGCTACAGCGGAGGCTGGTACAGAACCGCCTGCACAATCGGTTGGGGGGCTGGATAGGGAGGCAGAGGCTGAACAGGGGCACCTATACTGGGGCCTGTGGCACCAGAGCCATTGGCGGGAGCACGTCCCTGATGGCGTCCCGGTGGATGACCCCCATCCAAGGAGATTTCATGATCCCAAGGTATCTTTCAAAAAATCTGTCCTCGCAGGCCGATGGGGTGGCTGCTGGAGCAGTTGCGTACCTTGCCCATACGACGCAGCGGGAACCTGCCCAGTGCAAATGAAGGGTAGGCCGTAGGCCACATACCTATTTGACACCAGTCCCACCTTGACACTCATTTCTCCAACTGCTCCCTGCCATGGTGCAGTATCGGGCGGGTATCAGAAATGTCAGGCACGGCGGCCATTTTGTCGAGCTGCTTGCGTCGTGTTGCTTGGCTCACTGGGCCCCGCCTCATTCAGGACTCTTCAGTGTGGATCATGAGGCCTACCCTGTTCCTTAGGCCGAGATCTGGTAGGCGTTTCACCCTCGGCGGATTTGCTGATAGAACTGCGTATAGGCGCCCCCTCTGACATGTTCCCGGTACTAGGGCGTGGCCCCTCAGGTGAAGACCTGGTAAAAGAACCTTCCGGTCCCTCAGCACTTCACCAGGAGGATCTGCTGACCCCTCCGCCTGCAGGCCGGTAGCCGACTTAGCCTCGGTACTCGTGCTGGTATGAGAACCTGAGCGGATCCTCCCGCACGGGCGAGTCCCTGGAAAGGAGTCTCCCTTGCGGGGGGTGCTGGAAAAGAGTGGACCTACCTTGGGCCTGGATCGATGATTGACAAGGTCCTTCAAGTACTCTGGACGCGATCTCTGGAAGAGCTCCCTCCACCTGGCTAGTCTGTTCTTCAGAGACCTCGATGAGCGTGTAGCATACGGTACAAACTTGGCAGCTGTGGTCGGGGCCAAGGCAACATAGGCAGAGGGCGTGGGGGTCTGAAGTTGGAAAGAGCTTGTCGCAGGATGGACACCTAGTGAACCCTGTAGAAGTCGACATGCGCCGAGGAGAAGCGTGATGCCTGAGGACCGAGTACCTGAATGATAAAAGACAAAAAGACAGAAGAGAAGAAGTATCCGTGCATGGAATTACAAGGCCGAAGCCAAACCCAGGAGCGCTGGTGAATTTGGCCCGTTCCTGTCGACGTGGAAAAGGGGACTGAGGTGTGGGAGGACAGAGTCAGGGCAGCGCCTGCTCCCAGGGGCGCACCCCCATGCACCTCTAAATTTGAAGGGGAAGAAGGTTTTTTTCTGGTGAAAAAGGTTCAGTCTCCCGTCACTAGCAAGGAACGCCCATGCAGAATGGAGGAAAGGGGACGGGGCGCAAGAGTATGAGCAACAAAAGGTAGAGGATGGCCATGACCCCCTCCCGAATTTGCAAGTGTCAAAACTCACAGTGAGTCTATGTCTGACGTGGCCTATGATACGTCAAATGTTGGTGATGTCCTTGGGATCCATTGTAGCAAGAAGGAAGCATTTACACAAAGACTGGAGAACTGATTAATCTAAGAAGAATAAAGCAATGAGAATGCCCTTTGAAGGATGAATGGTTTTTGGAGACACTGGAAGACAAGGTACATCGGGTCTTCATAGCCGACAAGCCTGCAGGGAAGCCCAGGAGGAAGTCTGCGCCGAGACCCTGGTCCTCCACAAACGTTAAGCAGACCACAAAGCCCAAAGGTGCTTGGCAGAACCATTGATGCCCCAGCACTGTTATTCTGAAAAATCTTTATTGATTCTTGTAAGTCTTATGTAAATATAGAAGTTGCTGAACTGACACGAACACGCATTGCCAAAGCCAGTAGGCAAATACTTTCCATGGTGGAACCAGCCCTGTTGAGACCTATTCACTCATATTCAGAGGTTGTTAAAGTTGTTGAAGGTCCAGAGTCCTCTGATACAAGTGTGACATTGTTATCCAAAGCTGGCAATGTGGCAATACAGCTTCAGGGTAACTACTGGAACCATGAAGGTGTGAATGAAGCTGGGGAAGGGAGCTGGGGGCTTGCAAGACGATTAAGTCAACAATCTGTACTTATGAGACTGTTGACGTTAAAGAGGAGCAGTCTGGAAGCAGCGGCAGGTTATACTGGTGGTAATAAAATGGATGGAAGATGCAAAGAGGCTGCCCTTTTCTTATAGCTTAGAAAAGAAGCGTGCCTTGCCTACCTGTGGAGGTCGAACAGTCTTGTCTTTAAAACACCTAACAATTCAAGCTAAAGTAGAACTACCAGAACTGTGGTTGTGTATAATACTGTCAGGGCATCATAACCTAAAGCTGATTGAAGTAGTGGCATACTGTGGAACAAAGCAGCCAGTTCCTATGGTGACAGTAGCGGAAGGGGGTTGCCAAGAGGAAAGCAACACCCTAAGAAGAGGCATCCTGACAATTATACCAAAGTGTGATGCTGGAAATGCATCGGAGGGACAGGGCTTCAGTATCCTTGTCCTTTATTGCTTTTTATCGTGTGTTCTCTAGTGTTTTCCGCGCAGGAGTTCATGTGGGACTCCTGGCGGTGCAGCTCTCTCATTTGGTTTTGGTGAACAGACCCATGGAATACCCTTATGGCACCCATGGGTAGGGGTGCAACCCTGTGCCCCTAGTCTATGTTTTTGGGCACCTGTGGGTGGCCCACAGAGCAGGGTACGGGCTGGTGGCAGCTCCATGCTGAAATGACTGGTATCCTTAGAGTCCTTCATTTTGGGATGCCCAGGCCCAGTCATTGGAATCGGTAGATTCCTGATGGAGACAAAATGGCCCCCATGGCCTCTGGCCTTCCATCGCCTGTTACCTTGATCTTCCCGAAGTCCCGGGAAGCCCTGCCTCTGTCCCTTCCCCATGACTGGCTGTTGGGTAGAAGTTCCATATATGGTAGGGTAGGAAGTGCTGACCAGACTGGCTGGAGCCTTCCCAACGACCGTATGTTGTGGGTACGCCTGTGGGTGGGACCTGGGTGAATGGAGTGTGTGACGAATACGCATTCTATGTTGTGGGTGTCTAGTATCTTGTGGTTGACACAATGACTGAGACAGCCCTGCCCGAAACCGGTATGAATGCAGTATGAAGTGTTGAATGGCTTGGTACTTGTCCCAATACACACAACTTGTTGTGAGTGTTTGGAGAGAAGTGAATGGCCTGAATGCACTGTGTGCCTGATTGGTTGCCTGCCTGCATGAATGCCCTTCGTAGTGATTGGATGCTTCAGTGTGACCCAGCGGAATGAATGGGAGATCAACAGTATATCTGGGGACCTTTCACTGCTAGGAATCGTGCTCAGAATCTGAAGTCCACTACGACGAGTAACTGGAGTGAAGCTTGACCTTGAAGCCCTGCTGGATGGGAAGAATTGCTGTTGCTCACCTTCACAATCTGAAAGCTGCTGTTCCTCCAAGGACTGACCCAGAGAGGACCTGGTAAGGCGCCCTCTTCCCGAACTACGAGGGACCATCGTGCAACAGCAGACCTTTGCCAAAGCTCCCTGGTTGACAGACCTTCGACAGGCTGCCAACCCGAGACAGGGACCGCCACGGAATCACAAAGAGAAGCGCCAGGACTGTTGTCCGCCACTGACGACGACCGCTGTCGCCGACTGGAGCCGCTGTGCTCCTGTTTTGCCCAAGAACTTCATTGATCCCAGGACGATCTCGTCCGCATTGTCGCCGCTGTAATCTGCTGGAGAAGGCCTGACCGTCGACGCCCCGTGGAGCATCCGCCGGTGGGTTTCCCGCCACCCAAAGACCACAGAGACGCTGATGGCTCGATGCCCTTGCTGGGCCACAGTTCTTCAAACTCTTTGCGGCCAGAACTATCGACACCGAGGTGCCCCGCACGCCTCTTCCTTGCAGGACGTTTACGCTTCCCCGTCAACGTGCACCGCTAGGAACAACGCGACCACTTCACCGTCGTAGCTCAACCTGTTTTCCGTCAGACGTTCGATGACCCGTGACTTCTGCCTTAAAGGGAGGGCACTCAAGAAGGGCCGTCGATTCCCCGTCAAGGAACGCTACAAAGCCAGGTACTTTGGGGTTGCAGAACTATTGGGAAGTCTCGTGTGAACAATATATGGACTGGGTTTACATCTTTATTCTACAGGTTGCCCAGGTGGGGCGATCTCCACACAGAGCTTTGTTCAACGGTAGTGACCAGCATTCTGCCAATTGTTCAACCATCTTGCTTTCCTTCCTCTCTCTACTGCTGGTTTCCTCTTTATTGATCTGTGTGACATTTTACCGTATAGTTGATGCACTTTAATGAGATCTAATAATCGCTGTGGTACCACTTTAGAACTGTATATATTTACCATTGTTGATTTTCCGAGCACACAGTGCGTTATCGTGATATTGTATATCCCTTTGAATATTAATTATATAAAGACTGTGTTTTAACAGATACAGTGTGCGGACATTCCTTTGTGGGTGCTTGGGGACTACACTGTACTTAAGAACCAGCCAGCATCACCTCCTGAGAAGCTAGGCCTTGATTGCTCGACCATAGCTACCAAATGGAGAATCTTGGCTGGGGTCCTCTGTGCCTCTCCTATACCATATAGAGAGCAGAAGTACAGACACCCCCCACCGGCGTCTTTACACTGGTGGCAGCGGTGGGATGCTTATGGTTTTAAGAATCAGTGTATGACCGTGCCACTTACAAAGGATATCTGCACTTTGTTAAATTAAGGTTTAGTTGTGTACAAGATAACTGTATTACAAGCAATGGAAACTATTGCGAATGGTAAATTGACTCGGATGAGCTTAGAGGCTCTCCAGAGTGCTTGTGAAGCCAGGGAGTTAGACTTTGTGGATAAGTCTAGGGCTGAGCTGATAGCTGCCCTGGTGGACTACCAGACTGATGGTGAAACTCTTGATGAGGGGAGGAATGCAACCAATGAGGACCCTGCCCCTGGGGTTTCTGCTGAATCTGTTACTGGGAATGCTACCATTCCTGCTGCCTCTGTTCCGAACCCCAGCAGTTCCTTGGAGCTTGAGTTATTAAGGATGAAATTGGCCTTTGAATATTGCAAGTTGGAAATAGATGCTGAGCTTAAGAAAGAGGAGGTGGCCCAGCAAGTGGAGCTCAAGAACTGGGATTTTAAGCTAAAAGATAGGGACCTTGAACTCAAGAACCGGGACACTGAATGTCAGCGAATCCAGTTAGAGAAAGCTCGAGTGGAGACTTCAGCAAAACCAGTTGAGAGTATCAGGTCCCCAGAAACCAAGTTTATGAAAGATTTGGTTGGTGTGTATGCAGAGGGTTCTGATATCCTCCAATGGATTGAAGTGTTTGAAATGGCTTGTGCAATTCACGATGTTCATCAAAGAGATTGGGCTAAGTGTTTGTTAAGCAGACTACCTCAAACTGGATGTGACTGTTTTCTGAAACTGAGTGTGGAAGAAAGGGGTCAGTATGAGTGCATGAAGTCTGCTTTAATCGCCAAGTTTGGCAAAACGCCTACCCAATAGCTTAAACGGTTCAGGGATTTTAAGAAACGAGAGAATGTGTCTTGGATTGACTGGGTGAGTGCTGCGCACATGAACATGATGGGGTGGATTGATGGTTACAAAGTGAAAACGTTTGTTGAATTGTCCCAACTTTTGCTTTTTGAGCATTTTTCGGAAGCCTGTTCACCAGAGCTGCGTCAGTATGTTGCTGACCAGAACATTTTGGACCCCTTCAAGCTGGCTAGGTTGGCTGACAAGTGGGTCTCCCACCGGGTGTCCCCTGTGGACTCCAGTGGCAAGGACAAAGAAAAGGGGGCCTCTCAGAGAGCTGAGGAGTCCCAAAAGCAGTCACAGTCGGGTCAATCAAAACCTTCCTCTCCAAAGACCCAAAAACCTAGTGGGGATAAGTCTGTTGTGGGTGGGAGTAAGAGTAGTGGTCCGCCTGCTGCAAAGCAGGGTCCCAGTGGTTCCAGTACCGTACCCGCACTCCTGGCACTTGTTGGGATTGTGGGACTCTGGATCACCGAAGGGGTGACCCCAAGTGTAAGGGTAAGGCACTTGGAGTCCAGGCTGTCAGCCTGACCTACCCCAACTCCGGACCTGAGGTGGAGGCCACTGTCCTCCCCTCCTCTACTGGGATCACCTTCGGTGCTCCCGTAGAGATTTCCTTATTGTCCCTTGGAGCCTGGGACCAGTATGCAGAAGTACTGGCGACTATCCCACAGAACACTCATAGGTTTTTGAGAAGTGTCCTCTTGAATGGCCAGCCTTCTACTGGTTTGAGAGACACTGAGGCAAGCATGACAGTGGTGGACAGCACCCTGCTCAAGCCAGAGGACTATGTAGGTGCTCCTCTGAGAACCACCAGGTTAGCTGGTGGGCCTCCCAAATTATCGCCTGTAGCCTTAGTCAACATTACAATTGGAGACATTGGATTACGATTGGAGATAGAGTGCTTGGCAGCATCGAAGTGTTGTGCTACTGGAGATTTCACTGAATGATTCCGAATATTAGATTTGTGTTCACCCCAACGGGTTTTTGCTTTTCTGGTTGTTAATCCAATATAATATAGACTGCATGGGCATTTTATGCCATATATGACATTCTTAGTGTCATAAGTTGAGGTGTGTTTCAGTAAAATACTCTGACCGGTATTCTGTAAAATATGTATCGCTTTTGAGACTCGTATAAATCAGGTGATGAGCAGGGGGACCCAGCGCTTACCACAGCGACTGTTCCCTCTGCACACCACCGCCCCATTTACTGACGATCACTTAATGGTGACACACATTTCATTTTTTATTACTACAGCTTTGGAAATTTACCCTGTCTGGGCAGCAAGCTTTTCACTTGATACAAATTCTAAAGGTTAGTTCATTAGTTGTGAGCTAGTAAAAGTGTAATTCTTAGTTTTCAAAAAAATACAAATTAAAATAATTTGAATATATTTAAATTTATGTTTTACAGAAAAGAATCCAATACTCTTTAAAACCTGAAGAAGGGCATTCATTGCTCGAAACGCGTAGTTTAGAAGATAGGCAACTAAATTTGGAAACCTATCAAGATTATTGGATCACGTGAACAATTAACAGTTTGTAACACATGAGAAAAATATGTCAAAGAAATATGTATTGTTAGAAAATATATATGAGTGAATAATATTTTTGTTTGTGATGTATAACTTGAATCTATGAAACATTAATGATTATATGAAAATAAATGTCTTTTTACGACTATAAAGATGATTAATATGAACTAACATGCACCAATTGAATGATGAATCACTAAGTTTTTGGTAATTGCAAAAGAACCCGGAGCAAAATTTGTTTTGCCTTATGTTGTGCCTCAGTTTGTACAAACGAGGTTTTCGTTGTACCATTTCTTTTCACATTTGTTAGAGTAGGGGTAGCACTCTACTAGCTGGGGGCACCTTGAAAATCCACTTAAGAACTATATGATTCGATCTTATTCTAAGAAGAAAGTATTTAACACAGAGTGCGCCTCCACACACTCCATATCTTCTCCTGCCATGCCTGCTGTTTGCTTACCGAGAGGTACCTAATGAGGTTGGTTTCAGCCCCTTTGAGTTACTCTTTGGCCATCCCGTGAGGGGGCCCATTGCCTTAATCAGAGAAGGTTGGGAGGCCACACCTCCAGGTCCCG
The DNA here is from genome assembly GCF_040938575.1 of Ambystoma mexicanum. NCBI lineage: Eukaryota > Metazoa > Chordata > Amphibia > Caudata > Ambystomatidae > Ambystoma > Ambystoma mexicanum. Next base: position 582,616,543 of record NC_090941.1, on the reverse strand, counting down.
CCAAGCAAGTGGGGGACTATGTGTTAGGCCTCAGACGGAGGATGACACAGATGATGGGTCAGGCAACAGTGAATCTCAAGGCCAGCCAGGAGTTGAATAAGTACTGGCATGACCTTAAAGCTTCGCAAGTGGATTGGACTCCGGGCCAAGAGGTCCTCGTGATGGAGCCTACCCAGCCTCGGGCTTTGGCAGATAAGTGGACTGGACACTTCAGGATAATCTCCAAGATGGGCGAGGTCAATTATCTGGTTGACATGGGACCCTCAGCACTAGCCCCTCAGGTATTCCATGTTAATAGGCTCAAGACTTTCCACAGGCGAGCCAAAGTCTCATGTCTCTTGCTAGTTTCAAAGCAAGAAGAGGATGAGAGTGAGCCCCTTCCCGATTTGCTGCATAGCAACCCTCAGGATGGCTCAGTGGAGGGAATGCATCTCTCTCCAGATCGGACGACCGAGCAACAGAAGGCCTGCAGGACTTTGCTCCGGCAGTACGCCTCTCTGTTCTCACTGACACCAAGCCTTAAACCATGGTGTAGGCACGAGATTGACACTGGTGACAGCGTGCCTGTCAAAAGCCGGTGCTACCGTATGTCAGATACTGTAAAGAACCACATCCAGGCTGAGGTCGCCAAGATGTTGGATCTGGGTGTAATTGAACCCTCCACCAGTCCCTGGTCCTGTCCAGTGGTCCTTGTCCCCAAGACAAGTTCCCAGGCAGGTACCAAGGATTGGAGGTTCTGTGTGGACTACCGAGGAGTCAATGCCGTCACCAAAATTGACGCGCACCCCTTGCCCCGGGCTGATGACCTTGTGGACACCATAGGTGCTGCCAAATTTGTGAGCACCTTCGACCTTACCTCAGGCTATTGGCAAATAGCTCTGACAGACCATGCCAAGGAGAAGACGGCGATCCAGAGGGACTCTACCAGTTTAGGGTCATGCCTTCTGGGTTGAAGAATGCCCCTTCCACTTTCCAGAGATTGGTCAACCATGCGCTCAGTGGGCTGGAAACCTTTTGTGTGGCTTACTTAGACGACATTGCCGTCTACAGTTCCACTTGGGAAGAGCATTTGACGCATCTGGATAAAGTGTTGCAGGCCTTAAAAAGGGCTAACCTCTCTATCAAATCCAACCTCTCGCCAGTAAAGTACAGGATGTACATGACTGGGAGACTCCCACTACTCAAACCCAGGTGAGAGCCTTTTTGGGCCTCACTGGGTATTATCGCAATTTCATGGCAGACTATGGAACCATAGCTGCACCCCCGACAGCTCGGACTTCACCCAAACAACCTAGGAAGGTTAATTGGACTGAAGGCTGTCAGAGGGCCTTCGATGGCTTGAAAGATGTCTGTGTAGGGCACCTATGTTGTGTGCGCCTGATTACAGCAAGCCCTTTATCGTTCAAACTGACGCATGCGTGTTAGGTAGAACCCTGTGCAGTTCCCTTAGGGACCACTGCAAAAGATTTAAGACTACAGGTGTTGGAAGTAAACCCACTTGGTAGCAGTCTGTACCACCCAGATTTACCTGGTAGCTGTGGTTGAGCAGTCAGACTTCCCTCAAGAAGAGTTAGGCAGTATGCAAAGTATACACAATAGGCACTCAGATACAATAATACAAGCAAACACTGACCAGAGCTTTGGTATCAAAGTATATAATTATTTATTTAAAAACACAGTTTGAAACACTCCAGCACTCTTATTGTAAAATATTCTAAACACAGTTACTATTGTAATAGATACTCCCCTTTTTCCTTATCAGATAAGTCACAGTAAAACACCACTTATTTTCATACAGAGGTGAGCGCTTAACTAGATTGCACTCCAATAAGTTTGTGAGAAAGGGAGGGAAAAAGACAGAATATGGAAAGGTACACCACTCTAAGATTCAGGAACACTATTAGCAAGGCAGAAGAGCAAAAGTCACTGGTGAGCCAAAGTCCAAAGGCTGGGCCCACTATTAGAGAGAGCAGAGCACAAATGCGCCCAAGATCACACAGTTACACTAGGCTTAGAAAGTCTTGCAGAGGGTTCAAAAAGAGTTTAGAGAGGTTTAGGAAAGTTTAGCCAGGGTGTCCCAGGCTAACCCAGGTTCGAAAGCCAGGGGCTAAATCTACCCCGTACAGTCGGTAGCAAGGGAAGCCAGGCGGGACACGGTACCTTAAGTGGGAAGGATCCTCCAGCGGTAGCAGTTGTTCCTGGTAGTGGGTGCAAGTTGCGTCGTCCTCCAGGGGAAGAGAAGATCTCGACTTGGAGGAAAGATGAAGGTCGTTGCACTACCAGGGCAGAAACCAGCCGCGGAGTTTTCCGGTTAAAGGTGGTACCTTTGTTTCGCGGCCGTGGTAAAACGTGGTATCCCGGTTGCCGGGGTGCTTGGCACGGGCAAGGCAGCCACGAGGTACGTCGGGAAAGCGAAAAGACAGTGAAACTGGTTATCCCCACCAGTCAAAGGAAGAAGACTCTCCGGCGGGAGATCTCCTCTGTCGTTGGGAAAAGTGGTGAGGCAGTCCAGCAGGGCTCCACCAGGGGTGGTGTCGTGGTAGGTCGGCTCAGCTTCTCCCTCGTCGGATTCTTAGGTCCTGTGGCGACTTCTGAAGTTCCAGTCCCCAAAGCCCTGCTTTTATGCAGCAAACCCCCATTCACTCAGCCTAGCTGTCACTCAAACATGCTAAGTGGTGAGCCGGCCGGCTCACCACTTGGGCCAATCAGGATGGAGTGCGACTTGAGTTGCCTAGGCAACTCAGTCCAGGGTGCCTAAATTTCCCTCCACCCCTCCTAAGTACCCCAGACAGAGTGGCACCACTTTGGAGGGCTTCTGTGGAGAAGCCCCCCCAAAAAAAGGGGAACAAAGGGCTCGACTTGGGTTGGAGTCACAGAAGAGAACACAAATGCCATTTTAGAATCAAGTTTTGGCAAAAAATACCAACCGGAGAATTAATATTAATTAAATAAACTGGCGGTATGTTCGAGGCTACCGTAAATAATTAAATAAAGGTAGTAGCCTAAAACAATGGGAAATCCCATAGGAAAATATTCGAGGTTGAATATAAAAAGTAGTATCCACTGCCACCAGCCAAAACTCGATCAGGGGGGACGGAGACGTGCCCCCTCGACTAACAGACCCTGGGGCAATCGAATTGCCCCAGCCAGTACGTCCACAATATGATGGTTTGTACTGGTTCTGTTCAGAATTTAAGACTAGTAAAGTCAATGGTGACTTTACATGCCCTGGGAGACAGTAGTCAGTCCCAGGGTATGGAGTCTATACTGGGGGGTCACTATGACACCCCTGTGTCACTGCACTGAGGGTGCTGTGTAACACACATCACAAAAACACATGAAGCCCTATGGAGTAAAAGACCCTATAGCCCATTAAACACTTCTAGATTCAAAGAAACACACTCAAATCATGTCCAATAGTGAGGGTAAAAGAGTCTCACTCTTGGCAGGAGAAAAAAATAAACCCCAAAAATCCAGCAAAGCTGCTGGGGGACTCACTAGGTTAGGAAATTCAGCCTAAACAGAGAATTCTCCCTAACAATGCGACACCGGAATTGGAGCTGTCTTGTCCCAGTTAGATGACAATGAAAGAGAACATCCGATCATATTCATTAGTAGACAACTTAACGGTAGGGAACTTAGGTGGGCTACTGTTGAAAAGGAATATTTAGTATAGTTTGGATCCTTAGGCGTTTTAAACCCTACCTTACTGGCTCTATCTTCAAGGTCCAAACCGATCATAAGCCCCTGAAGTGGCTTATGCAGATGAAGGGTGAAAACCCGAAACTGCTCAGGTGGTCCATTAGCCTGCAGGGGCTAGACTTCACCATAGAGCATAGACCAGGGAAGAGTCACGATAATGCAGATGACCTTTCCAGAAGGTATGTTGACCGTCTGGATGAGGGAGATTAGGCACCCTAACTTCAGTCTGGGGGGGGGGGGTGACTGTGATGCTGGAAATGCATCGGAGGGACAGGGCTTCTGTATCCTTGTCCTTTACTGCTTTTTATCATGTGTTCTGTCGTGTTTTCCGCACAGGAGTTCATGTGGGACTCGTGGCGGTGCAGTTCTCTCTTTTGGTTTTGGTGAACAGACCCATGGGATACCCTTATGGCACCCATGGGTAGGGGCGCAACCCTGTGCCCCTAGTGTATGTTTTTGGGCACCAGTGGGTGGCCCACAGAGCAGGGTACGGGCTGGTGGCAGCTCCGTGCTGAAATGACGGGTGCCCTTAGCATCCTCCATTTTGGGATGCCCAGGCCCTGTCATTGGAATCGGTAGATTCCTGATGGAGACAAAATGGCCCCCATGGCCTCTGGCCTTCCATCGCCTGTTACCTTGATCTTCCTGAAGTCCCGGGAAGCCCTGCCTCTGTCCCTTCCCCCTGACTGGCTGTTGGGTGGAAGTTCCATATATGGTAGTGTGGGGGAAGTGCTGACCAGACTGGCTGGAGCCTTCCCAACTACCGTATGCTGTGGGTACGCCTGTGGGTGGGACCTGGGTGAATGGAGTGTGTGACAAATACGCATTCTATGTTGTGGGTGTCTAGTATCTGGTGGTTGACAGAATGACAGACAGCCCTGCCCGAAACCGGTATGATTGCAGTACGAAGTGTTGAATGGCTCGTTACTTGTCCCAATATACACAACTTATTGTGAGTGTCTGGAGAGAAGTGAATGGCCTGAATGCACTGTTTGGTTGTTTTGTTTGTTTGTTTATTCACTTTTTGTGCGCGCCAGACCCAGGGGTAGCAGGGCGCAATGGCAAGAAAATGCAAAGCTTGCAGGTTACATCAAAGCATAGCATACAATATAAAATACAGTGATTACAGAATATACAAATTTGCGAAGGTTAAACTGCAAAGCCTTGCAGTGTACCCCTTTTGAACAACTGGGCGATATCCAATTAAGATTTCTCATGCCGAAAATGGTGTTCCACGTGGCCATTACCTTAGCTAGACGGCTGGGTGACTTAGGGCCCTCTCCTGTGAAGGCCCCTTCCTGGTGAGTACCCTAAAAGCCGTTTCACTCAGGTACTATTTTCAGTTACAGGTTATCTGTTATCTGTTATTGTGTAACAAGATGCCTGTTCTTGCATTTTCAGCCTTCCTGACCTAAGAGAACAGGTTACATCCTGGCAGAATGTACAGTAGAAAATCCATGGGGTCATGGGACACAGATAATTACAAAATATACATGGGACAACGATAATTACAAATATACAAGGTTCAAATGCGGGCAGTCAAGGTTGAGGGTGACATAGGTCATGTGAGATCAGCTGAGGTAAGTAGAAGTGAGGAATTGGATGATATTTTTTCTAAAGCGAGAGTAGGGTAGGTCCACTCTCAAGTCTTGTGGTAGTGAGTTCCAGGTCTTTGCAGCCTTTACCTGAAAGGTATTACCTCCTATCGTCTTAAGTCTAAAGTTCGGTATTGTCAGGCAATTGGAATGGACAGCTCCAGTCGGTCTGAAGGATGTTCTCCTATAGAATTTGTCAATCAGGTATTTAGGGGCGGAGTTATTAAGGGCTTTATGGGTCAGGGATAACATCTTAAATGTTATTTTGTTTTCAATGGTCAGCCAGTTGTGATGGCGTCTGGCGGCAGAGATGTGGGATCTTTTGTTTATGCCTAGTGCTGCTCTCAGGGCATTATTTTGTAATATTTGTAGTCTTTGCGTTATGGTTTTATTTGCTCCGGAGTAAAGAGCGTTGCAGTAGTCAATCCTAGAGAGTATTAAGGCTCTAGCCAAGATTAAGCAGCTCTTATTAGAGAGGAAAGGTTTACCGGCTCTTATCAATTTACACGTATAAGGCGTGGAGGAGGCAAGGGTTTTAGCTGTTTGCCAAAAGATAGGGTGGAATCAAGATAGAATCCCAGAGTTTTTATGTCCTTGGATACTTGGATGATATTCCCATCTATGTTAAATGAGGAGAATTCCTGACCTAGTTTTTTGATGTTGGTTTGAGTGCCCAAGATAATCAACTCTGTCTTATCATCGTTCAGACAGAGGCCATGAGTGGCCATCCAGGTCTGGATGATAAGATATACCTTGTTCACCAATTCTGTGTCTTTCGCATGATCCCCAGAAAGCGGGAGGAGGATCTGTGTATCATCTGCATAATTAGTGTAGGTGATACCGAGATGGTCCAGATCATCAAACAAGGGCTTGGTGAAGATGTTATAAAGAGTTGGGGAGACGCAAGAGCCCTGGGGGGCGCCGCATGAGATAGGAGTGGGATCTGCCACTGCCGAGGGGGAGAAGACTCTCATTGTTCTTTCACTCAGAAATGACTCAATCCATCTGATGGCTTCCTAGGAGAAATGGGCAGCGGAATTCAAGTGACTGCAGAGGACTTTATGATCCACCAAATCAAAGGCAGCAGAGAGGTCAAGGAGTAGCACTGTGCGCCTGATTGGTTGCCTGCCTGCATGAATGCTCTTCGTAGTGACTGGATGCTTCAGTGTGACCCAGCGGAATGAATGGGAGATCAACAGTATATCTAGAGACCTCTCACTGCTAGGAATTGTGTTCAGAAGCTGAAGTCCACTACGACGAGTAACTGGAGTGAATGTTGACCTTGATGCCCTGCTGGACGAGAAGAATTGCTGTTGCTCTCCTTTACAATCTGAAAGCTGCTGTGCCTCCAAGGACTGACCCAGAGAGGACCTGGTAAGGCACCATATTCCCGAGCTACGAGGGACCATTGTGCACCAGCAGACCTTTGCCAAAGCTCCCTGGTTGACAGACCTTCGACAGGCTGCCAACCAAAGACGGGGACCCCCGTGGAATCAGAAAGAGAAGCGCCAGGACTGTTGTCCGCCACTGTCGACGACCGCTGTCGCCGACTGGAGCCACCGTGCTCCCATTTTGCCTAAGAACTTCATTGATCCCAGGACGCTCTCGTCTGCATCGTCGCCGCTGTATCCTGCTGGAGAAGGCCTGACCGTCGACGTGCCGAGGAGCATCCGCCGGTGGGTTTCTCGCCACCCAAAGGCCACAGAGACGCTGACGACTCAACGCCCTTGCTGGGCCACAGTTCTTCAAACTCTTTGCGGTCCAGAAATATCGACACCGAGGTGCCCCGCACGCCTCTTCCTTGCAGGACGTTTACGCATCCCCGTCAACGAGCACCATTAGGAACGACGCGGCCACTTCACCGTCGTAGCTCAACCTGTTCTCGGTCGGACGTTCGACGACCCGTGACTCCTGCCTTAAAGGGAGGTTACTCAAGAAGGGCCGTCGATTTCCTGACGAGGAACGCTACAACGCCAGGTACTTTGGGGTTGCAGAACTATTGGGAAGTCTAGTGTGAACAATATATGGACTGGGCTTGCATCTTTATTCTACAGGTTGCCCAGGTGGAGGGGATCGCCACACAGAGCTTTGTTTAACGGTAGTGACCAGTACTGCCAATTGTTCAACCATCTTGCTTTCCTTCCTCTCTCTACTGCTGGCTTCCTCTTAATTGATCTGTCTGACATTTTACTGTATAGTTGATGCACTTTAATGAGATCTAATAATCGGTGTGGTACCACTTTAGAACTGTATATATTTACCATTGTTGATTTTCCGAGCACACAGTGCGTTATCGTGATATTGTATATCCCTTTGAATATTAATTATATAAAGACTGCGTTTTAACCAATACAGTGTGCTGACATTCCTTTGTGGGTGCTTGGGGACTACACTGTACTTAAAAACCAGCCCGCATCACCTACTGAGAAGCTAGGCCTTGATTGCTTGACCATAGCTACACTGGCATACATAGCAATACAAGGAAGAGGATGGCCATGAGCCCTTTCCGATTTTACAAGTGTCAAAACTCACAGTGAGTCTATGTCTGACTTGGCCTATGATACGTCAAATGTTGGTGATGTCCTTGGGATCCATTGTGGCAAGAAGTAAGCATTTACACAATAAAGACTGGAGAACTGATTCACCTAAGAAGAATAAAGCAATGAGAATTCCCTTAGAAGGATGAATGGTTTTTGGAGACACTGGAAGACGAGGTACATCGGGTCTTCATAGCCGACAAGCATACAGGGAAGCTCAGGAGGAAGTCTGCGCCGAGACCCTGGTCCTCCCCAAACGTTAAGCAGACCACAAACCCCAAAGGTGCTTGGCAGAACCATTGATGCCCCAGCACTGTTATTCTGAAAAATCTTTATTGATTCTTGTAGCATCCAAAACAAGTCCTATGTAAATATAGAAGTTGCTGAATTGACATGAACACGCATTGCCAAAGCCAGTAGGCAAATACTTTCCATGGTGGAACCAGCCCTGTTGAGACCTATTCACTCACATTCAGAGGTTGTTAAAGTTGTTGAAGGTCCAGAGTCCTCTGATACAAGTGTGACATTGTTATCCAAAGCTTGAAGTGTGGCAATACAGCTTCAGGGTAACTACTGGAACCATGAAGGTGTGAATGAAGCTGGGGAAGGGAGCTGTGTGCTTGTAAGATGATTAAGTCAACAATCTGTACTTCTGAGACTGTTGACGTTAAAGAGGAGCAGTCTGGAAGCAGCGGCAGGTTATACTGGTGGTAACAAAATGGACGGAAGATGCAAAGAGGCTGCCCTTTTCTTATAGCTTAGAAAAGAAGCGTGCCTTGCCTACCTGTGGAGGTAGAACAGTCTTGTCTTTAAATCACCTAACAATTCAGCTAAAGTAGAACTACCAGAACTGTGGTTGTGTATAATACTGTCAGAGCATCATAACCTAAAGCTGATTGAAGTAGTGGCATACTGTGGTACAAAGCAGCCTGTTCCTATGGTGACAGTAGCAGAAGGGGGTTGCCAAGAGGAAAGCAACACCCTAAGAAGAGGCATCCTGACAATTATACCAAAGACACTGCAGAGGTCAGAAATACAAAGGAAGTTGTTGAAGCAGAAGGAAGTAGAAGATGTTTGTTTATTCCTTGAACTTCGGCAAACCAATCCTGGAAGGAGGTTATCCAGGATAAACATTTGTGCTGTTTTCTTGGCTGGAATTGGAAGGGGAACTTTTCAACAGAAAGTTGCAGAACTGTTACCAGTGGATTTTGTTTGGTGAGCTTTTTATTCATTTGGAACTTACTAGAACTGGTCCAAGACTACTTTTCTTTGTGGATATTTGGGAGAAATTGACTTTGAGCAATCCTGGGCAAGGGATATACCCAGGACAGGTCACCCAAATCACTGGTTGTTGGTTATTTTATTATTTATATTGTTTATGTTGCACTTTGAATGCTTTGTTGTATAGTGTGAGGGCCAGTTTTGCTGACGCTAGGAGTAACCCCTTTAGACTATGTAGGGAACTCCCTGTTAGAGTAGGCTTAGTGAGGATTCATTTGACCTTTTTTCATTTAATAAAATGTTTAATTTGGATAAAACCAAAAGCAGTTATCCGCCTTGCATTACAGACCCCTCACAGTAGACCCCTGAAGAGCTTCTACATTTCTAGAGTCATTTCTGCTTCAATGCTCCCATCCTGGGATCTCCCAAAGACTTGCAGTTTACCCCTTTTGAACAACTGGGCGATGTCCAATTAAGATTTCTCATGCCGAAAATGGTGTTCCACGTGGCCATTACCTTAGCTAGACGGCTGGGTGACTTAGGGCCCTCTCATGTGAAGGCCCCTTCCTGGTGGGTATCCTAAAAGCCGTTTCACTCAGGTACTATTCTTCCCTTCTCTCTAAAGCAGTCTCTAAGTTCCATAATTCTCATGATATTGTACCACCTTCCTCCCACCACCCAAGCTATCCTCCCCAATATTTCTGCAAATGTACATTTTGAAAATAATTGACTATGTTTATTCAATGCATTGTTTTTTTAAAAACTATTTATAAAGTGCTATGCACCTTCTGTAAGAAAAAGCCATTAACAGCGAATAAATAAATATGAAAAGTCACCTTGATTTTGAGCGGGTTTGGCTTGAAAGTCACCTTGATTATGAGGAGTTTGTGTTTGAAAATCGCCTTGATTTTGAGAACTTTTTGCTTGAAAGTCAGGGGGCTTTGCTTGATTCACAGAATCTTCATTTTCTAGATGATAAAAGAACATAAGAAAATTAAGTCTAAATACTTTTGGTAACAGCAACATGGCAGGCATTTTTTCAAAACTTTAAAAGAATGAATACACTTTAAATCACATATCAGTTACTGTTGTTTTTTTTCGTTGTTAGGATGGTGCCTAATACAATTCTTCGACAAAGTTTTAGTATGAGTAGTATACAAAGTATACTAATGACTAATTAACAGCTCTGCACACAAACAAGGAACAACTTGCAAACACGAGACTCCAACATCAAGCTATTGTCTCAGAACAATATTTGCACATTAGCCTGCACACAGAAACAAAGAGAAAGCTAATGTGCATAATCATAGCAAACATTGAAAAATCCAATAGGTCTAGCTGTGGTCGGGACAGGTTGTTTTGATGGGAACAACCTGTTCCTACCCCTGCTTGAAGATCCGTGACTGCTGAGCCATCGGAAGTGTTCCTGGACCATCTAGTGGACGGACCAGCTCTCTCATGGGCTAATTGGGTGCACTGGTCACTGTTCCAAGATCATCCTTGGAAACATGGTAAATCTTCAACTTGTGTAACAAGATGCCTGTTCTTGCATTTTCAGCCTTCCTGACCTAAGAGAAGCCATGAAGGATCCTGCTCGCTTGTTCACACCATGAGGATCATCTGTCACTGACTGATCAGAACGATTTTCTGTTTTCTGCTTTCCTCTATTCAGCTTCTATGGGGCACCCTTTCTGTTTGCTTCGTTTTGAACCATGTCCTGAATTTCTGGAGTTTAGTAAAGCCTTCTGCTTTATTCCCTTGCCTGTGTTTCTCATTCCTTTGGGAAACTGACAAGTCTCTAATACTATTAGTACTGAGAGCCTATGTATCCGTGAATTATTGCATTGTTACAATTGCTCAGATCACCTTACAGTGAAGTGCAGTTAGAATATATAACAGTCTTATGGTTGCTTTCACAATTTGCTTAAGATATGGTGGTGGCAGCTGTGATATTGCTAACGTTTTTCTGACATTTTACTCATGCACTTTTTCATTTATCGCAAATGGCTACTAAAGTTGGTTAGCCCCAGAAGATGGCTGTGCCACAGGTTTATTCTCTTTGGCCATATTGTTCTTTGGGCTTCCACCTGCCTTCTCAGGTCTGGAAATCCCTTTTGTGGAAATCCCTTTCCCGGGGAAAGCTGTGGCTTTCGCGGGCTAAGTGGGGGGTACTGTGTGTGGCCAGAGGAAGGGCTGGGACTGTCTACTCCCAATACACATACCTGGTGCCTGAATATCTGTTGCTAAGATGTGGTGGCTCGTGGCCATCCACAATTAGATAGCCGCTGACTGTTTTAATTGGGGGAGATCCTTACCATTGGTGGGCTTGGTCATGCACCCAGCCTGAATCTTGGATAAAAGGAGGGTTCCTACAACTATTTATCAGATCATCATTGGAGCCAAGTCCCCCACTAAGAGCAGCCTGCAGACTACACAAAGACTACCTCTGCAACCGATCAGCCTCAACTCCAGTGCTTTCTTGGTGAAGCCCTGCTCCTCTTCCTGATCTGAAGAAAGGCCCTTGCCTGTGCCTTGACTCCTGGACCGATGGGAACAAGCAGTCTCGACCGATGCTCTAGGATCTGCGCCTTCTGAAGTGTCCATGGACCAAATAATGGTATGACCAGCTTTCTTGTGGCCTACCTTGCTGCAGCTATCGCCATTCCGAGTACATCCTTTGAAGCTGGAGGATCTTCAGCTTATGGAACAAGACACCTGCTCCTGCATATTCAGCTTTTTGCATGAACGGAAGCTCTGCTGGACCTGTTCCTGTGAGCGTCGCCTGAAGATCGCCTGTCAACGTCTGATAGTGGTGACTGCCATTGCAACACTCCTTCAATCCTATAAGGTGTCCTGAGTTGATCTGTCCTGCAGAATTCTTCATCTTCCCTCATTTGCATGTTCTACTGGAAGCTGTCCTGAGCACTGTGACTGACCAAAACTAAATCGGGATGCCGAAAGTTACCTCTGCATCCATCCGTGAGCCCTGGGCATTCCTCGACCGACCAAGCACAAAAAATTGTGTCCGCGATAGATTCTGGAACACCAGCAGTGGTCTCTAGCAGAATCGGATTCAGGGGGTAAGTGAATCTACCTGTTTCTAACCCCTTCCGCCCCCCACTGTTCTCGATAGGGTTACATGGGCGCAAATTCCTGTCCCTAAATCACTCTTCCTTGACTTTGGTCGGTGGAGGCCTGGTCAAGGATCCCTTCCTAGGACTATGCTAAGGAATGGGACTGAGTGATTCTACTTTAACGAACTTTAACTTGTGGATTGTTATTAAACATAAGCACTGGTACTATCAATCTCTTTATAAGCTACCTGAAAAGTATCTACTTTGCAATTTGTGACCTTTGGGCACAAGGCCCCAAACCATCTTAGGGTCTGACTTTATAAGATGTAGGGAAGCTGTTTTATGATTGTCTTGAAATGTTCTTTCTGTTTCTAAAACATACAAGTACTTCCCTGTGTTTCACTGGTCATTGAATTAAATGCCATTGTATTTCTCGAATGTACATATTTTTTTTCAATTATTTTTTATTTAATTGACTTTTCAATTTTTACAAAATGTACATGATTTATTACTTATCCTCCTTTCGTTATTCCTGTTTTGCATTTCTGCACTTAGTCCACTCAAATGTCCGCTCATCCTTATTCAGCAAAACAAAGTAGAACTTTTCACTTTAATGCAAGATGGTTGCTAATTTGCGTGTGGCATGCATGTTTATCAATCAATTTCACCTCCAATTCAGCTGCACTTCCATTGCAGATTTGTGTTCGTATTTTTCCATCAGGATTAAGCTTTATCACTATTGTCCAAATCAAAGGATAGTATGTAGTCACCTTAAACCCTTCTAGGTCCAACCCTTCGTCGCAAGGCTTCTCCTGTTGCCCATCAAAGCCCAATGATCGAAAAAAGTGAACAGTCGCCACCACCCATTTAACTTTATCCCCGCTAATTAACCTGGCCCACCATTCCTCTTGATCAAAACATCATAAGTATTGGAATAATGGGCCCAGGTGTACTGTACGTGCCAAGTTTGTACCTAGGCATTTGAGAAGAAGATGTTTGATAGTTTCTATCACTTCGCTCTTGTTACAAAATCTTCAGTGATTTATACTTGATTGACCTCTAAATGACAGGATTTCATTAGTCAATAACAAATTCATCCGGATTCTCAAAAAACTCTGCCGGATTGAACGATCAGGGAAAATTGCCAAATATGTCCTTACTTCATTTAGCTTGATCGGAAAGTGTGGTAAAAATGAGACCAGTTTAAATTTTGCTGTTTCATCCAAGGTTGTAATACAATCTGCCTGAAGCAAACACCTGCACACCTTAGTGGGGTTTCTTGTCAGCTCATCCTCTGAGCTACCTATTACCTCCAGGAGAGCATAGTTGGTTTCTCCCCAGCGAATGTAGATATGATTTATAAGGATTTGTGTGATCATATTTGACTAAAGGTTTTACTTGCTTAGTGTCTATTTTAAAGGCCTAATAAACGATTGTATTTTATACTTATCTATCTCACTAGAATTATTGGTGTTGTTCTGGGTGGACTCAATGTAGCCCTAGACCACTGTGAGAAACCAGAAGGTGTTTCACCCACTAGTCCCGGGGGATCTTTCATCCAGGTAGCCAGGACATGGCCATTGCTTTTGGATGCAGTTCCTGGGGGTGGACCAGTGTGGGAGGATCACCTGGGTGAGGAGTCTTCGGAAGAGTGGGAGACTGAATGGGGAGACACGGTATCCCCTTCCCTGTTACACCTTTTCCCCATCCTACCAGCTAGAATACTTAGGAACTCAAGCCCCTCCTTTCACAACACAAACACTTTCTCACAAACTGCTGCTATGAGAGAAAACAGACTAACACCCGAGCCGAATATCTGATGTGACCCAATACAATGGTCAGGCAGGGTCAGGCAATTACTGATCATCACACACACCTGACTTCCATTACACTTCCCCACACCGATAAAAGGCAGAGCACGAGAGCACACTCTAAGCAAGGCAAAGCACACAAGGAAACAGCAGTTCCAAGATGGCAGTATTAACAGGAGGAGAAAGACGGAACAGAAGGGGATCACAAGGATGGAAGTGCCCTTGATGTTTACGACAAGGAACCGTTACTTTTACGAAACCTTTAGAATAGAAAGTGTAAGACCAAGAAACCAGGCTGATGAATCCTGCATTGTGTGTCGCAGGTACCCGGGGCACTCGCGCGTTGGTAATCAAGGCGGGGAGAATCAGCAGCTGCCGTGGTACTGTCGTTGCCTCCAACAAAAGTGCAGCGCCTGTGAAATCAACACAGCCGGTGAGTTGAGAGACCGATACCAGACCGGTTTGTGTTGAAGCCAAGGTTGCAAGCGGCAACATTGTATGGTGAGCGTTGAAGCAAACAGTATATAAAACGCATGTGAAAACCAACGCAAGTAAAACTGAACAACTGATGAGTGATTGAACTTTGAAACCTAGATACAATATCTTTGACAGAGTGGTCCGGCACAGCGTGCGTGCTCATTCGAAGGTCTCTGTAAGGTATCCAACAGAGAGTTGACAAAGGTGAAAGAGCTGCAAAGAACTGTGCATCAAAGTGGTCCTGCGACGGGTTAAGCAAAATCCTGTGCAGAATCGATGTTGATACTACCAAGAAAGTTGATGAAAAGTAGAAAAAGTTGGTACGAACCCGAACGAGGGAGATCAATTAAAAACTTTGGGTTAAAGCAAGTTTGTGTCAAAGTGAATTAAATTGGTCCGAGCCTGGCGGAGGGAGACTGATTGAACATTGTGTTAAAACGTATCTGAGCCCGGCTGAGGGGGATCCGGGGTGAACCGTGAATCACCCAAGAAATTGGATGTGTGAAAATCCTACGAGCAATTTGTCAAAGGGGGATCTGAACCCGGCTGAGGGGGATCCGAGGTGAATAGTTAACCACCTGAGAAATTGAGTATGTGCAAAATCCTAAGAGGAAAGGAAGTTTATTGTTCGTTTGTCGCATCAGGCCCTCTGAAAGAAGAGACTTTGAAATGCAAAGAAACTTGGGCACAGAAAGCCCTGATGCTAATGTTTGAACTCCACCGTTGTGCTAGAGAAGCCAGAGACTGTGCTAAGCTCGAGTGTGCCACCTTGTCCCGTGCTGAAAACGTGAGGAAGGGAGGCCAACGGCCTGAATATCCTGACATATCATTTCTTGAACACTTCTTTCTTTTACATAACATTGTTTCCCACACTATTTGTATTTAGAGGTAAGTATTGGCAATAGATTTATTATTGTAGGCCCTTTCATTTTGACAAGACACCACTAGGACTGCGTTATTATTTGATGGTCTTAGCTTGCTCCCATCTTTAGATTTAGGATTAGATAGGCATTTTTCAAACCCTTTTGAAGTTCAAAAAACACCCTTGAACTGTGGTCACTTGTGTCTGTCTTACTGTTGATACCATGCCTTCCTTACACCACTCTCACACCCTTGCTGAAACTAAGACTTGCTGCTCTACTACCTTAACTTGATTGGGCATGGCTAACCTCTCAGTGCCTTCCCTGTTCACCGTAAAAGGAGGGCCTGCCAAAATCCACCCTCCAGGGGACGATTTTGGAAATCCAGCTTAACAGCGTCTGACTGTGGTGACTCCTGCTGCAACCAGTCATCAGGTTCTGAAGTTCTCTCGAGGTCGCCTGTTCCAGGGATTGTCATATTGCCGTACCAAAGGTGTCCAGCTGTCCAGACTACAGACCCAATCCAAGTGCCGAAAGTGACCTCTGCCCCTCGGCCCCTGGACCTCCCTAGACCAGACACAGCCTAGAAGTGGGCCCAGCGGATTCAAGAACCCCTGAAGTGGTTGCTGAAGAAATCAGAGTAAGTGTTGTATGGAGGAAAAGTCCTTACCCTATCTCTCCCACCTTGCGAGACTAAGAGGGGTGGTGGTCTGGTCAAGGACCTCCCTCTGTGTTCCCCTATAGTGATGGGATAGGGAGAGAAACTTGTACAAACTTTACTTCCCTTTTTATTTAAGTTCTGGAACATTTACTGTTACCCATTGGCTTGGCAACTCTTGTTCATGAATTGCATGGTAAACCCGCCTGCAAAGTACATATTGTGGAACTGGTGACTTTTGGGAACTAGGTTACAATTCTTAGCAGGGTTGGACTTTTTAAGAACTATGGACCTTGTCTTAGGTTTATCTATGGGTACTCTACCATATTGCCAATCAATGTACATACCTGTCTCCAACTGGTACTAAATTGCTGTTTGCTCTACTTGTCACTTACTTACTTTACCACACAGTTATTTAAAGTGTTGCTCTTAACATTGCTAATTATGGCATAACTGTTTCTAAAGTTAAAGTGTTGGTGTTCTGTTAGCAGCACCCCCAATAGTCAATATATTTATGTATAAAATAGTAGTTGTGTGACAATTGTGACAGTGCCGCTGTCACGGCCATGTCAGGGGAGAGACCTGTGGTGCCCACATGAGTGCTTGTAGGCCCACTTTCATCCCCTCCTTATCTGTGATGATGGCAGAGTCCCCAGGGGAAAAAAAAGAGGTTATGGCTGGAAGGTTAAGAATGAATCTTAAACTCTGGCATCGCTCTAGGCCACCCTCCAGATCATTGCCAAGCCATTAAAAAAAAGACCACATGCAAATCAGGCTTGGTCGCACCCCCAAAGGGGCAGTCCAGCCCAAACTGCTAGGTCACATCACTTCTGCATGAGACCACAAGCATATGCTTCAGACTTTTGGGCATCATCAGTGAAGAGTATCTTAGGCCTCTAGGCCCAGCAGGCACAGGACGCACGCCTGGACACAGCTGTCCCACTCACGGTGACTAAAGCAAGACAAAAAGGTTGATGGATGGAAGGTTTGGAATTAATCTTAACCACTGGCATCGCTCTCAGCAACCCTCCAGACCATTGTGCTTCACCTGCCAAGCCATTACAGAAAGGGGAAAGACCTTATGCAAATCAGGTTTGTGGCAGACTGTGTCTGGATGTGGTGGGTCTGGATGGAAGGATGTTGTAGTGTCGGAAGGTTTGTGTCGTGAGAATGGGAGATGTTGTGGTTGAGTCTGGTATGAAAGGGAGATGTTGTGATGGTTGTGTCAGGGTATGAAAGGGAGATGTTGTAATGTAGTCTTGTCTTATGTCACTGGCCTGGAGTGCTTGATGTCGGAATGTTGATGCATGAATGCAGCTCAGGAGAATGTTGGGTGGATCTGTGAGTGGATGTTCTGAGTGTGTCAGTTGGGGGCCTGAGCTGGAGTGTGAAGGATGGCCGGTGGGTCTGCTCTGTAACCATGTCCTGACTTCTGTCTACTGTGCCACTGTATATACCTACAAGAGAAACCGGATTGATGTACATTTGTACTTATGTAAATAAAGCTACCTGGATCAAACCCAATGACTCCACAGCAGGTCTGTGTCTCGAGTCCCAGCTTTATTACTACACCAAATATACTTTACAACAATGGCGACGAGGTTAAAAGAACCATGTGTCAAAAGGAAGAGGGAATAAAGAAGTAAAGAAGCAGAGATAAAGGACAGAAAGACTGCAGGAGGAGCTTCAGCAACGCTAAAGACAGTAAGGAGAGCTGTGGGGGGGGGCAGCTATAGTGACCCAGCGTTCCCCCTGCGCTGCGAGGTTATGAGAATCCATCCTGCTCAGCTACGAACATTAAAATGACATTTGGGCTCTGGAAGGGGGCCCCCAACAACAGGAAATTCCCCAGAGACCTAGTGGGCAAGGCTATGCCCAGGAATACGTATAGAAATGAAATATGAGATGGTTGTGATTGTCTGAAGCCCAGCTGAAGTATGAATGAATAAGAGCTGTAAATACTGATAGACTTGCTATGACCTTGGGCATAGATCCCGCAAGAATCCTGCCGTAGCGCCAGTACTTCATTTGTGTAAAAAAGAAAAAGAAGAAATTAAATGAAACGTTTGGAAATGCCAGTGTGCTGTGTGTCAGGAAAATTAACATATATTTGAAAAGGGCCAGTGCGCAGCTTGGCAAGAAGTACTATATGAAAATGCCAATGTTCGTACATCCAGTGACTAATGGCAATTATGTTGGGCATAGATGCATCAATGGACTTACCTGTGTTTAAAGGATGCTGCGTGAGGCGGCTGTTGGTTTGGTGCTCCAACGAGGTCTGTCCCCTGTGCTGCCAAAGAGAAAATGATGACGTGTATGGAATTCCAGAGTGTGTTGGCGATGGCATAGCGGACAAGAAGTTAGAGCGTCCGCGAGGTTGAAGGCATGCAATATGGGTTACTGTTAAAGAACAGCACATTCTGCGTGAGCACGTTACGTTGGATGCGGACGTGATTAATAACTATTTCATGAGGATCTCATACTATGGCCTCAAACAGCACATGGTCGTAAAAAAAAAAGACACTTGGTGGCTCGAGTTTTACCGAGGGATTATATGAGAATATTATGGCTTGTATCCGGAAGTGTAAGCGTGATTGTTTACATTTTTATTCCGGGATAACAGTAGAGAAGAAGTTTGTTCTTCCCATGAATGCATTAAAAAGGAACACGCGAGTTTGTTTTCAAGTTGGTCAATCATCATATAGTGCAATTATGGTTCAAGAAACATGAAAGATGAACTGGAATTTCATTATTACGAACAGTGGCACACGCAAAGAACAAGTTACTCTCTTACCTGGTAACGTTCTTTCGATGGGATGGTCCGACGACGAATTCCATATCTATGACAGTAATCACCACAGCTGTGCTGCTTTGGAAAATCTTTCGGCGTCTGCGTCCTGCGTCGATGACGTCGATACGCTGTCCTTGAGGGCCTCCGTCGAGCCGACGCAGGACGCCCGTAGCCTCAGTTGTAGTTTCTTCCCCCAGAACGTGTGGCACCAAACCACTGCCAGTATGACCACAGAAAGCCTTGCGGAAATGTAAGCTGCAATCGCAGAAGAAATTCTGTAGCGGGGCAGGTAGGGAGGGAGCGATATGGAATACGTCGTTGGACCATCCCATCGGAAGAACGTTACCAGGTAAGAGAGGAACATTCTTCGAGGGGATTGGGTCCTCCGACGTATTCCATATCTATGACAGACTCCCAAAGCAGTACCAACGTATGTAGGAGGGAAAAGAATTTAGAATATAGAAATTTAGAATGCCCAATCAAATTGCAGAGTAAAGGACCCCCTTGCCAAAAGCCAGATCCTGCCAAAGGATAGAATCGAGGGAGTAGTGACGTACAAAAGTATGGACCGAAGCCCAAGTGGCTGCATCACAGTTGTTACAAATAGGAACACCCCTCTGCAGGGCAGTAGAGGCAGCCATACCCCTAGTAGAATGGGCCCGCAAACCTACCAGAGGGTCCTTACCCGCCAAGCGGTAACATTCAGAAATTGCCAAGATAATCCATCTAGACAAAGTCTGCTTAGTCACAGCTTGTCCCAAACGCCTTCCAGCGTAACCAATAAAGAGCTGATCGTCCACTCTGACCCGGGACATGCGAGAAATGTGGAAACTTAAAGCTCTCCTAGGATCCAACCTATGGAGCCTCTCCTCTTCCTTACCAGGATGTGGAGGAGGATAAAATGCTGGAAGAATAACCCTCTGGCTCAAATTAAATTCCGACACCACGTTCGGAAGAAAGGAAGGACGAACTCTAAGAACAACCCTGTCCTTATGAAACACAGTGAAGGGTGGCTTAACTGAAAGTGCCGGCAACTCACTCACTCTGCAAGCGGAAGTGACCGCAAATAAAACCACAGTTTTAAGGGTTAACAGCCTCAAAGGACAAGTATGTAAAGGCTCAAACGGAGCACCCATAAGGAATTTCAGAACAAGGTTCAAATCCCAACCAGGCACCTGGAAAGGTGCCGGCGGAAACACATTAGTGAGTCCTTTGAGAAACTGAGAAATTAAAGGAATTCTAAAATAAGAACACTCCTCAGACGAGCGCTTAAATATAGACAGCGCCGCCAGGTAACCTTTAACAGTACCCACTTGCAGGCCCCTGTGGGCCAACGAAAGCAAAAAAGAGAACTACAGGAATGTCACATGAAAAAGGATCCACATTCTTAACCCTGCACCAGTCGCAGAACTTTCTCCAACGGCAACGGTGCAGGGATTTTGTTGCCGGCCGTCTGGCCGAAAGCAACACCTCCATCACGTCTTCAGGGAGGTCCCAATCCTTATACCTCAAGCTTTCAGAAGCCAAGCGTGAAGGTTGAGGGATCTGACCTCTGGATGGAGAACCTGACCCCCCTCCCATGAGAGCAGGTCGTCTCGGTAGGGAAGACGACATGGAGGGCAGATGGACAAGTCAAGAAGGTCCGGGTACCATGTCCTCCGAGCCCAAGCTGGAGCAATGACGATCATCCGGGAACCAAACCTCCGTAACTTCTGCAGCACTTGTGGGATGACGGGGACTGGAGGAAACGCGTACAGCAGTGGGACCACTCCACCACGAATGCGTCTCCTAAGGCTCCTTTTGGAGGAAATTCCTGTGAGCAGAACCTTTCGCACTTCCGGTTGACACTGGAGGCGAAGAGATCCACCTGAGGGGTCCCCCAAAGGGCATAGGTCTCCAGGAGAATCTCCTGAGCGAGCTCCCACTCGTGAGAGATCACGCTCTGCCTGCTCAGAGCGTCCGCCGTCTCGTTTTCGTCTCCAGCCAGATGAACTGCCAAGATCGAAACTTCCTGCTGGATGGCCCGGAACCAGAGCTGCATCGCCTCCCTGCACAGAGGAAGTGACCCTGTCCCCCCCCCTTTTTGTTGAGGTAGTGCATGGCCACTGTGTTGTCCGTCAGAATCAGGACATTCCTTCCTCGCACAGTCGGCAGAAAAGCCTTCAAGGGAAGCCCGACGGCCCGCAGCTCCAACAGATTGATATGGAATCTGGACTCAGACGGAGACGAACGACCGCTGACTCAACTCGTTGGCATGAGCTCCCCATCCCATGAGGGATGCGTCGGTCACGATCGTCACCTCCAGCCAGGGTAGCCAAAACGAAGCCCCCTTCATCAGAGTGCCGTCGACGGCCCACCACAGAAGGTCCTGGGCGGCCGAGGGCGGCACCTGAACGGGGTCCGACATCCTGCCGGAGGACTGCGACCACTGCATCTTGAGGGCCCACTGCAGAGATCTCATCCGCAACCTGGCCTCCAGCACCAGAAGAATGCAGGATGTCATGAGGCCGAGCAACCTCAAGAACTCGAACGTCAGGAGACTCTGGGCGTGTTGAAACTTGTGCACCATCTGCTGAATGTGATTAGCCCTCACCTGGGGAGGAAAACACTGCCCCAGGGAAGTGTCGAGCACTGCTCCGATGTACTGGAGCTGCTGGGTTGGCGTCAAATGGGACTTCTTTAAGTTGAGAAAGAAGCCCAGCCTGTGAAGGGAGTGGCAGGTGACGGACATATGATCCAGGACTTGCTCGGGAGAGTGCGCCCTGATCAACCAATCGTCCAGGTAGGGGTAGACATGAATCCCCCCTTTCCTGAGATATGCTGCCACCACCACCATGAGCTTGGTGAATACCCTCGGGGCGGAGGTCAATCCGAACGGCAGGACCCAAAACTGAAAGTGCGAGTCGCCAACCGCGAACCTCAGGTACTTCTTGTGCTTTGGATGGACCGGCACATGAAAATAAGTGTCCTTGAGGTCGAGAGACACCAGCCAGTCCTGAAGTTGAAGGGCCTGGAGGACTTGAGAAAGAGTAACATCTTGAACTTGTCCTTCCAGAGGAGCTTGTTCAAACCGTGCAAGTCCATGATGGGTCTCAATCCCCCATCTTTCTTCGAAATCAAAAAATAAGGGGAATACCATCCCTTGTTCCTCTCCGCTACAGGAAGCAGTTCTATGGCGCCTTTCTCCAGCAAGGATTGAATTTCCTGCACAAAGAGCGGATTCAGACTCTTCAAAGAGATTCCCTGGTGGATTGTCATGAGGTCTCTGCCGGAAAGGAAGACAGTAGCCATGGGCTATGATCTCCAGAACCCACACATCTGAAGTAATGCCACGCCACTCTACAAGATGCTGCGCCAGCCTTCCCCCAACCGGCGAACCATGGGACATGGCCTCGTGTCTGAGCTGAAGCGGCTGCGGCAGTGCCGGAGGGCAAAGAGGCAACTGCCCGAGCAGCCTTGGCACCTCGAGTACCCTGTTTTCCACCTCTGCACTCCTACGATGGTCCCTTTGACTAGCAGCTCCTCATGATTTACTAAAGGATGTCAAAAAGATATTCACCATCAAAGGGCATGTTGAGGAGCCGGGTCTGCACATCGGGAGCAAACCCCGATTTGTGTAACCACGCAAACCTGCGTATTACGGTGCTCGCCGCCATGGACCGGCTGACACAATCTGCCATGTCCAAACCCGACAGAACGGCCTCACACATGGCATCCTTGCCATCGTGTACAATAGCAAGAAAACCATCCCGTTCCTCCCCTTCGGGAATATGTTCATCCGCCAAGGAAATACAGTTCCACAGAGTGTGTGTGAAACGTGACAAGGCACACATGCAGTTGGCTGCCTGTAAAGCCATACCCCCTGAAGAAAACACTTTCTTCGCCCAGCCATCAAAACGCTTGTCGTCCCTATCAGGAGGGATGGTAGGGAACGACGCCTGCTTTGCTGGGGCCGTGGCCGCCTGCACCACCAAACTCTCCGGAGTGGGGTGCGTGGTCAAGTAGCAGGGGTCACTACTGGCTGGGCGGTATTTTCGCAGCAAAGACTTGCTGACTGCCGGGAGACTCTCCGGAGCAGTCCAAGCTGCAGCCACCCTTCTTTGCAAAGCCATATGGAATGGCAGTACCGAGTCAGTTGGAGGATCGAGGATGTCCGTCAGGTCATCCTGCAAAAAATCCACAGGTGGCGCAGACCACCCCCAAGTATTCCGTGACCCTCGACATAAGGCGCCGGTACGAGGACTCGGCATGGGTGCCAGGCTCAGGCTGACAGAACTCCACCTCCAGAGAGGTGTCCAGACCACTGGCGTCGTGCAGTGACTGTCGCAGGTCTTCAATCTGGCTGTGACCAGACAAAATCTCGTCAGGCACCTCCTCAGGCACCAAACTTTCCTCAGATCCCTCATTCCTCTCAGAAATATAATCCAGAGGTTGGAAAGAGGGCACAGAAAAAGGGACAAAGACATTCTTAGCCTTGGCCAGAGCCTTTCGGGGGGGGGGGGTTCCACCGTGCCATGGGGTACCTCCGACAAAGCAGCCTCAATAGGCGTCGAGGGCGTTGACGGAATCGGCATCGACAACTTCGATGGCGTCGACACAGGCCTCGAGGGCGGAGCCCCGAGCGTGTCCTTCGACAGCCTGGGCGCTGATGGCGTTGACGACTTCCTCGGAGGCGGAGCCTCGAGAGAGTCCCTCGACGACCTCGGCACTGAAGGCGTCAATGTCTTCCTCGAAGACTTCACAGACTCATGCGGTCTCGAGGGCGTCGAGGACCAGGACCTGGAACGGGCATGTCTAGAGCGACCATCCTTGTCCGAGCGGGACTTCGAAGGCGCCCGGTGGTCGCGACGACCGCTCAAGCCTGAAGGCGTACGAGTGGTGTCTCTAGTACGGTCACGGCCGGCGTCCTTCGACGGCATGGATAGACCGGAGCCCTGCGATTGAAAAATCACCATCATCTCCTTTCGGAAGGAATCCCATTCCTCCGGAGTGGAATGCTTGTTGGGACAAGCAACCCGCCGACGGGCGGAGTCCTCGGATGAGGATGGTGAAGCCGACCTGTGACGGCGCTTCCTTGAGTGCCTCGAACAGGCAGAGGAATGGCGAGACCGACTCCTGGACCGAGACCCCCCCCGGACTCACGACGACGATGCGGAGAGTCGCCCCTCGAATCGTCCGTCGAAAGTCCAGTGGATCGCGACTTCCGGGGCTTGGCCACCTTACCCACCGACAGCTTCTTACGCTCCCGCAACGCCTTCGATGTAAGCGACTGGCAGTCGACACAGTCATCCGTATCGTGGTCCTCCCCGAGGCACCAGAGGCAATTGTGTGCGTGTCAGTCAACGACATCTTAGACCCGCACACCAAACACTTCTTAAAACCGGACCGCGGGGTGGTAGAAGCCGAAGACATCATTTCAATAAACAAACGAACAGGTTCAAAGAACCGAAAAAACAGGATTCAGTAGAACTGATGCGCGCCGAGGTCACCGAAGCAAACACGTTCACAGAAAAAACAGAACTGAGGTTACGGGCGTTGTGCGTCCTACTCATAACATCCGGTGACGTTGGCTCGATGGAGGCCCTCGAGGACAGAGTATCGACGTCATCGAACCAGGACGCAGAAAGATTTTTCAAAGCAGCACAGCTGTGGTGATTACTGTACTAGATATGGAATAAGTCAGAGGACCCAATCCCCTCGAATATGTATTTTGAGGGCACATTAAGTGGAAGTTTCGGTTTTACAATTTCATATGAATCAGGAAGTGAGGTTACCACATTATAAGGTTTAAGTTGCTGTAAATTTGTTATGGATATTGCAAAATGTGTTCTGCCTTTGATCAAGCCAGCGCATATGTATTCTAGGAATAGGTGTTAATGAAGAATTTTTAAGCAATCTAAATGGAAAAAACTTTTTTGTTACACGGTGACAATAATGGAAAAATGCAAAGTGTTTTAATGATGTGTATTTATTTGGTGCTATCCAAAAATGTGTTTAGAAGTATATGCTGAATTATTTGGTAGAATGGAAATAGAATGTATTTATGCATATTAGAGTATGTATTACCTTTGCATTAAAATATATTGAGAAATTGAAGTATAGTGATACCCTTAGAGTTGTGCGTGGGCCGTTGTCGCGTGACGCGTCTTAAGTGTTGTGGCCCCTTATTGTGTCATCTACAACCTGTACCGCATGTGTTGTTGGTTTTGGTTGGCGTCAGGGTATTTAGAGCTTGCATATGTTATTGCAAAAGGCTAATATATGTTATTTATATGTTAATGAAATGAATGATTGAATCTAAATGTTCAATCACCTGAGTGCCAGAAGTTAGTTGTTCATTCAGTGGAGTAAAGATTGATGGATGGGAATTTAGGTAAGTGATTCCAATATATGATTTAGTGATTTAGGGTTATGCACAATCAGATAAAATGTTTGTGCAACATGTACGCTCAAAAACGAGGTATATAAATGGAATTAGTGGAAATTAATCAACCAAGAAGGGTTGAGTTTAAGGAAATTAATTTACAGTAGAAAAAAAGGAAAGAAATTAGCATAGGTTGAGACATTCAGCCAATAAGAGTAATTTGGTATGTAATGAACCATATATGTAGGAATAGTGCACAAGCAATGAAAATACCTTAGGTTGTGAATATGTTTAGCAACATGTTTTATTAGTATTGAATTCAGTTATTGATGTTCAAAGTTTGGATCTATTAGAAAATTGCAGAGCTACCAGGAGCACAATATATGTTCTAATGTTTCAATGTGAGCGAGTCTGGTAGTGTACTGATTTGGTTTTGAAAACAAAAAGGTTGTGGGAGTAGGGCCCTAATCAGGAGAGCGCACACCTAAAAATCTCAATATGTGATTAAATCAGGTGTTGGTTGAGCTGCTGTCGTGTGGATGGTAAGGTGATCTACCACTATCACCTGAACTGAAACAACTTGTGAGGGGTAACCATCTGCACAGGCTGCGCTAATAACCTGTTGTTTACCCACTGGATGTGGTAAGTTTAAGCAGGGTGGAAGAGGAGTATTCACAAAAAGTCACAACTGATTTGTGGTTCAATTGGTTTATAGTTCAAAAAACCCAGTTTTTTACATTCAAGTAAGTGATAGTACAAACTGATTCAAAGTTACAAAAGAAAAGGGGTACTTTCTAGGTACACATAGGTACACATTTCATGTAAGGTGCTTGATAACAGATGATGCCAGTCAATGCTAAGAAATACAAAAGAAGCCAAACTGCTTCAAAGTTACAAAAGAAAAGTGGTACATTCTAGGTACACATGGGTACACATTTCATGTAAGGTACTTGATAACAGATGATGCCAGTCAATGCCAAGAAATACAAAAAAAGGCCAACACGTGTTTCAACCTATGAGGTCGTCATCAGGGCATATAGATATATGGAGTACATTGGACTATGATGCTAATGCTAAACCTGAGCTGTGTTCCTTCTAGAAACCTTATTGTAATTGTTCTCAGAATGGTCAAAGTCATACTATAGAAAAAATATAACAACGGTTGATTTCCAAAACATGTTGCTGGTCAGTTCGGTAAGCTTAACTCAGGGCAAGTCATGATGTATTGCTTGGCCGAGGTACCGTGGCTGTAGCACTAATGCAGTCTAAAAGTGCGTGTTTGGTGTGATAATTCCGGATATCTAGCCGGAAACAGCTAAAACAGCGTTTTGGAAACTACCCGCCACTGAGCACGCCAAATCCCCAAGCCGAACACGGCTAGATATCCGGAATTATCACACCAAACACGCACTTTTAGACTGCATTAGTGCTACAGCCACGGTACCTCGGCCAAGCAATACATCATGACTTGCCCTGAGTTAAGCTTACCGAACTGACCAGCAACATGTTTTGGAAATCAACCGTTGTTATATTTTTTCTATAGTATGACTTTGACCATTCTGAGAACAATTACAATAAGGTTTCTAGAAGGAACACAGCTCAGGTTTAGCATTAGCATCATAGTCCAATGTACTCCATATATCTATATGCCCTGATGACGACCTCATAGGTTGAAACACGTGTTGGCCTTTTTTTGTATTTCTTGGCATTGACTGGCATCATCTGTTATCAAGTACCTTACATGAAATGTGTACCCATGTGTACCTAGAATGTACCATTTTTCTTTTGTAACTTTGAAGCAGTTTGGCTTCTTTTGTATTTCTTGGCATTGACTGGCATCATCTGTTATCAAGCACCTTACATGAAATGTGTACCTATGTGTACCTAGAAAGTACCCCTTTTCTTTTGTAACTTTGAATCAGTTTGTACTATCACTTACTTGAATGTAAAAAACTGGGTTTTTTGAACTATAAACCAATTGAACCACAAATCAGTTGTGACTTTTTGTGAATACTCCTCTTCCACCCTGCTTAAACTTACCACATCCAGTGGGTAAACAACAGGTTATTAGCGCAGCCTGTGCAGATGGTTACCCCTCACAAGCTGATTTGGTTTTGGTTTGTTTGACGCATGCAGGAGTATACTGGTAAGGATGTACGTGACGCGGGTGAGATGAATGTGCTCACCTGTTGTGAGAGGTTGCACTTGTATGTGTGTGCTTTATTCCACCGTCCCCGTATACGTATGTCTGCACTGAGTGAATGAGGCAGTGTGCAAGTGTCTGATGCTGGATTGGTTGGAAGTTGATTTGCTAATTGAACTGGTTGTGATCCGTGGGGTGTGTGTGTGTGGTGATAAGTGGAAGCCGGTTGTAGCTGATTGAGTTTTGGTTGTGAGAGTGGAAGGAGTGTAATCAATATATCCCTCCTGTAAACGTTGTCTTGGTATGGCAACGCCCCTCTCCTGCATGTTAGTCTGTGGATTACCAAGACAAAGTTCCGTTGGCTCTGCTTCACTGCTGGTGTTGCATCCAAATCCGTAGTGTGTCAACCCGTGGTCCCCCTCTCATGTTACCCACCTGTATGTTTGATTTGTTCTCCTATTGGTTTGGTTTGTGCCAGAGTGTGACAGACTCTGTGTCTGGATGTGGCGGGTCTGGGCGGAAGGATGTTGTTGTGTCGGAAGGTTTGTGGAATGAAAAAGGGAGATGTTGCTGTTGAGTCTGGTATGAAAGGGAGATGTTGTGATGGTTGTGTCAGGGTATGAAAGGGAGATGTTGTAATGTAGTCTTGTTTTATGTCACTGGCCTGGAGCGCTTGATGTTAGAATGTCGATGCATGAATGCAGCGCAGGAGAAAGTTGGGTGGATCTGTGAGTTGATGTTCTGAGTGTGTCAGTTGGGGGCCTGAGCAGGAGTGTGAAGGACGGCCGGTGGGTCTGCTCTGTAACTATGTCCTGTCTTCTGTGCCACTGTAAATACCCTCAAGAGAAACTGGATGATGTACTTTTGTAAATAAAGCTACCTGGATCAAACCCAATGACTCCAAAGCAGGTCTGTGTCTTGAGTCCCAGTTTAATTAGTACACCAAATATACTTTATAACAGTCCCACCCCCAAAGGGGCTGTCCAGACTAAGCTTATCGGTCATAACCCTTCTGCATGAGACCACAAACATCCCAAGACAAGTTTCGGCCTTATTGGGCATCATCATTGAGGAGTGGCTTGCATCACTAGGACCAAAAGCCACTGGAGAACCCCGGCGGGGAGAAGCTGCAATGTGGGCAGCAGATGCCAGCAAGGAATCGCCAATCAATGTTGTGGGATGTTGCGAATGTCATCATACCGGCTGAGCGAAGGCTGTAGCAGTGAATCTATATGCCAGGATGGAGTGGCTTGCACACCGGCTAACGCAGAGGGAAAGGAGCCTGCGCATACAGAGAAGCCACAGGAATTCATATTTATGAAGAAAAGCCTCCACAGGGGCCCCATGGATACAAATCCCACTAAGCCAAGAGGGATTTCTAAAGTAACTTTGGTAAAGGCCTCCATGGAGACATGGAAAAACACTGGGTCCCTGTGAGCCACAATGAAGCCTCCCTAAGCTCGGCCCGCCACAACCCCTCAACAAAGGTAAGTGATTGGTAAGGTATGTTGGCCACAGGGGCCCCATGGATACAAATCCCACCAAGCCAAGAGGGATTTCTAAAGTAACTTTGGTAAAGGCCTCCAAGGAGACATGGAAAAACACTGGGTCCCTGTGAGCCACAATGAAGCCTCCCTAAGCTCGGCCCGCCACAACCCCTCAACAAAGGTAAGTGATTGGTAAGGTATGTTGGCCAATCCTGTAATGGGGTGGGGTATTTAAGAAGGTGTGTGTGAATGCTTGAGTGTGGGTTAGTACGGTGTGGACAGGAGTTGGAGAACGCCCGAGAGACCAGAGGAGAGTGCAACCGGAGTGCTTAAGCTATTGGAGAAAGGGGGGGACTGTGGAGTGTTTGGATGTTAGAGTATTAAGAGTAGGAGTAGCGGAGTGGTAAAGGTAGCATTGGCAGAGGTAGTAGTAAGCTGGGAGAAGAGACAGTAGGTAGCCGGAGTAGCGAGTGAGAGGACTAGGTAATAGACCGACAGTAGTAGGAGGAAGGAAAGGTAGCAAAGGAAGAGCGACAGGGAGTGGGAGAATAGGAATAGTGGTAGTAGAGGAGAGAGCTTATGACAAGAATTGCAAGAGGCAAAGGAAGAAGAGTGAGAGCAAGGAGGGACGTTTGAGGTAAGATCAATAGAAAGAACAGGAGTAAGAAGATAAGTAAGATCAAAGGGTGGGGGTGGAAAGGCAGAGTGAAAGATCGGAGAGATAGTAATGTAGTAGGAGGAGAACATTGTGACACCCAGGGTAGAGAAGTACATGTGAGAATGTGATGGCAAGGAGAGCAAGTGACACCAAGCGGAAGAAAGCACCATGTCTAACCCCCTAGAACACTAAGCGGAATAGGCCAGGCAAAGACTAGAAGGTCCCCAGGGAGTCAGGTCGACATCAGCCTTAGGCAGAACATCAGGCAGATAGGTGCAACTTTTGACAAGCTACTAACATCCCGTTAAGGACACCTCGGTTATGGAGATGGGAAAAGGCCAGGGAAGTTGACATAGAGAGGGACAGCCCTAGCGCCAATTCATCTTAAGGCCTTGGTAGAGGTCAAAGAACCTTAAGACCAGAATCCATTCCATCTGTTTGTATTTCAATAATCACAGTCAGACTTGCACTCCGAGTTGGCATGTTTATTTGTGGCTGGCCACCCAGTCACAGAATACTTATGTGAGGTTTGTATTACAGTTTATTCAAAGGCCTAATAAATAATTGTGTATGTTTGCACATTTTGTGTCTATCTTGAATTATTGGAGTGAGCTGCGTGCGTCTCATTGTAGTCCTAGACCACTCTCACACCCTCCAGAGTCTAAGCCTTACTGCTCTGCTAATCTAACTTCTCAGGGTTTTGCTAGACATCAGTCTCTTTCCTGTTCATAATAGCGTGGCGTCTCAGACTCCACCCACAAGGTGAATTCTGAAAATCTATTTTAACAATTGTTGGCAGCAGTGGGATAAGGTCTTTGGCGCTCAGTGCAGATCCACGGGAGTGATCAATTAGTTCCAGTTACACAAAACTCTGAGCTTTAAACGTTTTAAGACTGTGAAAGTTACTTAACCTATTTTATATTTTGCAAATGTGCCAACATTGTCTATTCCATTTGGGAGGCAATAGGCTAGTCCTGGTTTTGGATTTCTACTTTGGGACTTGTAGTTTTATATTCCACCGTTATAAATTCAGGCATACGAGTCCCGGAATGCAAAGTTAAAATCGGGACTGGACTAGTGCTCACGATTGGAATGTAGAATGTTGGCATGTAGGTTTATGACGAAATTCTGTGGTTCTCCGACGATCCTGCCACTTTGGATATGTCTCAAACATAAGTACTGGAACAAAGTAGAGGGATGTGGAGGGTAATTCCTAGAATACTTACTGAATGTAAGTAATTTAGGCATTAATGTGCAATGTATGCTTGCTTGCTGTTGAATCTCTTCTATGTGCTCACTTCTGTTAATAGAGGCACCAATGCGTTATGCTACTAGGGTCCATGAGGCTAACCCTGAGTCGAGTCCCAAATGGTAGCGGGAAAATGAATCCTAAATGCACACACAGGGCCGTAGGCCACTTGCACAAACTAGTAACAAGAAAGCATGCAGATCTCTTCTACCCAGCAGAGAAGCTCTCTGGCACCATACCACTCTCACCACATATCATCATCCGCCACCTGAAATGCACGCACTACACACCACCCACTACCGCTTCAGGAACCTCAAACTTGGCTCCAGGACATCAGAGTCTTCCCCGCACTACCGTCTTGCTCCTACTCTAACGAGAAACGCCCACCTCAGGGCTAGAACTCGTACCTTCCACCCACAACTTCACACTAATACAGGTCAAGTCTCAAGACCCAACCGAAGGCCACGACATATAGGAAAGCCACGCGCACCCATTAAACAACATACTCAGACCTCGCCTCCACCTCAGGACAACCTCCCCTGGGCCAAACCCCCTAAGAAACAACAAACTCCCACAGAGATACGCTGTGGCAAGGCCCATTCACCAAGCCCAGCATCTACCAAAAACCAGGATATACTCGCCTTCCTGAATTCCACAGCTGAAAGCATTCCCCGCGCATTGGCCGTCAATGGTCACCTCCTCCATGCAGCCATCGTCATTGCCAGATCACTCCCTGCACATGCCCTGGACATAAATGACCTTATCACATCCCAGAAACTAGACTTGCTGGCAATCTCAGAAACCCAGCTCCATCCAGCCTTGGACCCTGCTTCCCTGGCCCACCCAGAGGGATTCACTATACTTAGGCATGACAGAACCGAAGCCAGAGGCGGAGGCGTCACCCATATCTACAAAGACTCCATACAAATTAGACCCATCAAGTCGCCAATGGAAGAAAATTGTGAACTATCAGTAAAGCTCATCTCCTCCCCCTCAGACTTTATTACCATTCACATTATCTACAGACAGCCTGGCCCACCTACCTCCCTTGAGGAAGAAATTATCCACTCAATCGGAAACAACATTGAACCCACCTCCAGAGTTATACTCCTAGGAGACCTCAACTAAGGCCTCCTCGACCCTCTAGACACAGCTGCTATAGCACTAGCTAAGGCTCTTACAGACCTACGCTTTACTCATGGAGTCACGGAACCCACCCACATTAAAGAGAGATAACTGGACTGGGTATCGGACCTGAACAGTCGGGGCTCCATCACATCTAATGCCCCTTGCCCTTGGTTGGACTATCACATCCTTTGCTTCTTGCTCCCCCCTTGCAGAAACAATTACCAACAACTACCCAGAGTCTACCACCCACACTCGCCTGAAGTTCGAGAAACATCACCAAAGAATCCATCACCTCCCTTCTCACCCCCATGGCCTCGTATCACGCAGCCTCAACAGACCCAGAGTTCTTTGCTAACTTCTATTCAATGACTAACCAATGCAGTAAACATGGTAGCTCCTCGCCTCCTGAGAAAGGTTAAACCTATAAACCACATTAATGCCTGGTTCTCTTCTGACCTATCAGCCCAACGATGCAAAAAGATACAAGCAGAAAACACATGAAAGACCCCACTCACCTCACCAAATCTGCCTTTAGCAGCATAGCCAACGAATAGAAACATGCCATCATTGAGGCTAAAGCATCAGCCTACAACCAAAGGATAGCAAATGCCAACTCCAACTCTCAAGAGCTATTCAGAATTCTTAGAGAATTAGAGACACCGTCCTTACAGCCAAGTACTATCATCAAAGATTACATTTGGTGCATCAGTATCTAGAATGCTTTGCCCGCAAAAGTAATCTCCTTTCAGCGAAAATCGATAAGAAACAAGAAACCACCAGCCCTACAAATCTGCCTACCCATACTAGGACAAATCACGCCTCTCCAGTCTTCAAATTCAAAAAAGTAACAGAAGTAGAAACAGTAAATATCCTCAAAACACTTAAACCATTGAGATGTACAGGGGATGTATGACCTGCCATGATTATCAAAGAACGCTCTGAAACAGTAGCCCTGTTTCATTACTAGATTTATCAATGCCTCCTCCTCATCTAACCTACTCCCACACAGTCTAAAAGAATCCTGGGTACTCCCACTGCTAAATAAAATCTCCTTAGAACAATGTTCTCCTAACTATCGCCCCATCACCACAGTATCTTTTCTCCTAAAGATACTAGACAGGGCAGCATACATCCAAATTCAGTCCGATCTCGAAGCAAACCACATCCTAGGGAAGCACCAATCCAGCTTCCGCCCGGGTCATGGCACAAAATCAGCCCTAGTAGATTTTAAAATGCAACTTGATGCCTTTAAAGACAAAGGCAAACCGGGGCACCTTCTCCTCCTGGAGCTATCAGCTGCTTTCGACTTGGTTGACCATAACACATTATGCCACCATCTCACAACTCCTGCCAACTTCTCCTATGAAGCCGCCTCATGGATAGCTTCTTTCCTTACCAACAGATCTACGAGAGTCTTCTCAGACACTGCAAGTGCACCAACTATCCCGTTAACATGTGGTGTCCCTCAAGGGTCCTGTGTCTCCCCTTCACTATACAATATCTTTACCATACCCCTGTTCGACCACCTAGACACTCTTGGCATTTCCTACATGAACTACGCCAATGACACCCAAATCCTCCTCCCTCTTTCTGGATCTTACATGGACGATACACTCACCATTAACAAAATCTATGCGACCATCCAAACCTGGATGCCGACCAACCACTTATGCCTGAATGACGACAAGACAGTGATTCTTCTAGTGGGCTCCCCTCCTCTGGTCAAGAAACTTATGAGTGAATTTACCTCCTTCACCATAGATGGACTCCAGATAATAATCTCTGCAACAGTAAAAACATGATAGGTACACCTGGATGCCACCTTCTCTTTCACAAAACAAGTAAATGCAATTGCCTCTTCGGCCGCATACACAAAACTTATCAACGCTGCTAGACACTTGCTCTCCCCATCGAGTTGCCTAACCATTGCCAGAGCAATCATGGAAGCAAGACTCTACTATTGCAATGTCCTCCTTGCTGGAACATCCAAGCAAAACTTGGAAAAACTACAGGTAATTCAAAACAATGCACTACACGCAGCCCTGAACATTTCTAAAAGAGATCACATCTCAGCCACCAGGATCATTTTCAAAACCTTTTCCATCACGCACAAATGACTGTTTAACACTGCTCTCCAATTCCTATCCCTGAAGATTGAAAGATCCATGTCTACTTGACCAGTAAGAGCAACCCATACAAACCTCCTAACAGTACGAAAGGTGAAAAGGACAGGAGGAGGAGAGACCACTTTCCCCATCAGTCGCAGCCAAACACCCGTCCTCCTGAACTAAGAGTGGAAACTTCCTATTAGTCCTTGCGCAAGGCCTTAAAAACCTGGCTGTTCGCCTAATGTGACCCCAGTGTTTCACAAGATTAAAACCACAAACAAGTAAGAACCTTGGTGCTTCACTACTCGCTGCATGACTGTTCACCCATGACACATTAGCAGATACCTGCAACCCTTGCCCATCTCTGTTCATGGTCGTCAAACAAGAATGTCAGTCAGACTGCCTACATACGCCAGCCTTGCCTGCATGTCCTTGTGTTTTTCTGTTTCTGGCAATATCAGTGTAACTGGATTGCAACATCGCCCTGATGTCCCTGGGCTTGGGCGCTTTACAAATATAATTTAAATAAATAAATGTGAAGGACTTTATGCATGCACCATGTAGTGTCCTGAACTCTAAGTTTCATCTCCACCTTCCCCCTCTTGCATAATACTGTTCAGATTTGCTCTTATTTTCTTGGTTTGTCTTGAGAACGGTTCTAAAGTTTGCTTCTTTTGTACATAAGGACCACTCTTTCCCTCTGAGGACTCGTGCAACGTTCCCCCCGGTTGTGCTGTATGCCTTCTGCTTTTGTAAGTGCTAAGCCACCCACATGGATTGAAGTAAGGTTTTGATGAGCTAGTGCATCAAATACTGCAAATCTCACTTCCACACAAGTTGCAAATGGTCACCTTTAGTCCATTTATACATGGCTTGTGCTTTTAGATGACGTTTGGATGCATGGTGATTTCGCATGCACACCCTATGCCCCTTCCAGCCATAGTTGCAACTGATTCAATTGCTGGGCCTATTCAGCTGTGCATTTCGCTGGTTTACCCATTTTGTCTGAAAAACCTTAAGGCCTTTTCCATCTAGAAATCATTCCGGCCTCTTGTGGTAGCCCCTTCCGACTTCAGACCAATATGTAATTTGTGTTCTGTTCCACATCACATGGCCTTTTGGCCAATTCATTGTGCTCAATTAAAACACACCCCATCAACCACATCAGTTTTAGACATTAATAGTCAACTGAATTCATTAACTGAATTTGATGACGTTGTAAATGTTTGTTAATCAAACTTAAAAAACAACTTTTAATAAAAAAAAAAAAAAAATAAATAATAGTCAAACAAACAGAAAACAAAAGTGGCACACCTCTAATCCAGCGCAAGAAACTTTGAGAGCCGGGCGGTTTCTGTGGAGCACAGGCTGAGTCTCCCACAAGTCCCCTCCTAAGAAAGTCTTTTAGTGAAGAAATTGATGAACGATTGACTTGCCTCAGACGCTCATATTCTCAGCAGTTGCGAAACACATTTGTTTGAGCCGCCCGCCTGCGAGCAATGCTGGAGACCCCCAACCAGCTCCTCGACAAATCAGAGGACGCACCACACTCTGGGCGGCCTGGACCAGAAATGTGCAATGGCCATGATGATCAGGCTGCTGGGCGGGCACTGGCACACCGCATACGTTAGGGGAATGATGCTAGTTTCTTCCCCAAAGAGTACATTTTTTTCTCCAATAATGGGTTACAATTGTGCATCAGCACACTTTATGTGAAAAATTGGGCAAAAGCCAGACAGATTGCAATCAGTTTTGTAAGGTAACTCATGAAAAAAAATCCAATAGATGGAAATTGCCAACAGCACACTGGAGCCTTTCCCAACGTTTTTGCACGATACCCTGCCACACAATATTAAAAAAACATGTTCACACTGGCTGTGCCCAAACATTTTCAATTCATATACTTTATTTCGGATGCAAATCTATAAAAGCAACAAACAGAACACAATAATAAAAACACATGCAATATATAATAACATGTCCATACAGTGAAAGATGGTTTAAAGCGTCAACATAAAAACACTTATAAAAACTAATACAAATACATTTTCCTAACCTTGGTGGCTTGCTTAAGAAAAGATGTTACCCAATCTATAAGGTACGAATCTGCCTTCAACAGAAAATACAACGCAGACATGTTCATGCTGACTGCACTGATATATGCCACTATACTCATAAGTACATACTCCTGTTTGCTTTGCACATAATGCCAGTAATGTATGATACTATAAGAAAACATGCCCAAGCTGGCTCTACAAATATATGCCAATACCCCCACGGAAGGACATACTGCTGTTGGCTTTCCCATTCAAAAATGTCTTGTCACAATAAGAACATATTTCTAGTCTAGACACAACACTTCCTAAGTTTGCTTCATCATAGATGCCCAGGAAAAATTGCCTGCCGGCCCCCCATATGGCCCCCAGCTCATCGCACGCACACATCACATCCACTCAAACGTACACTCAGAACATTCACAATGCATTCTCCACATGTGCACCCAGAACATCCATACACATTGAATTCTCACCGACATGAGACGTGCACTCACACCCGTACATAAATACACACTATTCACATGCACACATTAAATACATTACTTACATTAGATACGCATCTGACGCACATCATAATGCACACATACAGACATATACACATTTAAAAAAGGCTTTCTTTCATGTTTCTAGCCCAGCTTCAGACTGCCGGACTCATTGTCCTGTCTTCACTCCTTGCCCCCGGCTCTCGTACTCTGAGCAGACAGGAACCAGGTTGAGCGTCCTGGTTCCTGTTTTGACATCGCGGGCCCAGGTCCCTCCCCTGCCCTGCCAAGCGGCACACACCTGCACTGCCCACCTGGCAACCCCCGCACTTGGGGACTGTTTCTGTATGCCTACAGTCCCCCTTCCAGCTCTTGACAACTGATGTCTGCACTTACCCATGCACTTGCCACACGCTGGCACTTACTTATTGTTGTTATTATTCCCATGTATTGCACAGTCCCTGCCCCCCTCCCATGCACTTGTGCAATCTGAATGACACCTGGCCTAGTAGGATCGTTGTCTGTCATCCCTTTGTTCCCCTCCCTTGACTCGTCCTGCCTTGAAACACTTGTGTTTAGGTGCTTTATAAATGCCATATCATATCATACATATGCAGTGGAGGCAGAGCACCCCCATCCCACACCACAAGCCAGGCGCCACTGCGGTTGCCCCAGCCCTAACACTGACTATAGTCAGAGTGAGGGCTGAGGCAGGCCCCTCCCTCATTCTTCCTGGACATAGGGTCCCTGTTGTGTCTGTGGTTCTCGGGAAACAGTACACTAAGTGCAATGCTTCTTTGCATAACTTGGAATCTACATCACCAAGCTCAATAGAACTGTGCTGCCAAATACTAGAACCTAAGAGGTGTGCGTTGATCCTTTTCCTGTTAGTTTGTCCATCAGGTGTTAAACCAGAGTTCGAAATTGTTGGGAAGCTCTTTAGCTCCTGCTTCTAGTATAGTAGAGACTGGTTAGCTTGAATCCAACAGCTACTAGGAGCAACCTCTGGTGGGTGTTGGGGCCAACTGGTGCCTTACACACATGTAAATATGACATTAAATGTAAGTAGTTGAGAATGTTAATACAGAAGAATTAGAACACATCTAATACACATTTAAACACAGATTCATACATAATGGACAAAGTAAAAGGGGCATCTACGGTCGCTCCTGGTTCCCCACTTGTAGCTCCTGCCTACAGGGTGATGCCCAATGACCAGGAGCTGATTTTAGCTCCTGCTCGTCGATTCTCAATTTCAAACACTGCTAAACTGTTAGTCAGGCTCAAAGTAGAGCATTGTCCAAATTTCATCAGGGTACAAGTTATTGAAGCCTTCTCGTAGGTTTTTCTCATGATCCTGTAGCTATATGACACATCTACAGCTCATACAGGGCAGGCACGCTCCTATGCACTGGGATAAATGAGCCTGTGGATAGCCGATTCAGTGTCCTTGGGTATACTAGAAAGAAATGTCTTGTGTTGTGATTGCACCAGATGCTTGGTTGGTTGTTGGTAGTTCTCCCTTTGAGTGGCAGCCTTTACAATGCTCTGTATTATTGTCCATCAGAAACCTAAAATGTTACTGTTTCTTGGTAGTGAAATGAGTTGTAGCTTTGTGTTTCTTTTGTTGAGGGATGGGATTGTCCCATTCCACACCTTTGTTCATTCCTCAATGACTGAGTCCAAGTAGATACCCTTGCTTTCAGAGCCCGTATCTGGAACACCTGTCAAGCTTCCTGTTCGTATGATTTTCAAGGTGTACATGCTCCTCTTACTGTCTTCCCTCCGTTCCCTGGGACTCCTTCCACTGCTACTTGCCAGTCAGTTGTCTCTGCAAGACTTGATCGTAACCTTTTCAGAGGGGTTGTGAATGTCATTGAGGAGTGTTTGTGTAGGAGAAGTTCCAGGCCAAAGGGAGGCAAGACAGAGATATGGGAGGCAACGTAACAGATGATCGCACCATAGTTTGATCTGTAACCCCTCTCCTCTTGTCAAATCTTTAAACGTCTAATTTTCTCCTTTAGAAACCTCAACCGCAAAGGGAACCTAAACTAGCAAGTGAACACTGTCCCCGCTTTCTACCAACCGTTTGCTCTAATCGCCACATCGCCTGGCAGTTCCAACTATGGAATGCCATACTGGGTTATTCATACACACTACATTTCTTCTTTGTAGGAAGGCTTTCCTGCTGCACCTCTTCACGTATCCTGGCAGGCTCCTTGCATATCCCAGTTGAGTTCCAACAAAGTGAGGGATTCTGACCCACGTTTCTGTGGTGATGTACCATTGCGCAATCTCTTCAAGGTCTCTGGAGTACTTCTGTGTGTTGTGGTATCATTTCGTTACCCCACGCAGTAGCTAGAAGCACCAAAGTCAAAGGTGCAGTTTATTTGTCACTGGGACCTGCTCTGCACACTCAGTCTTCTCATTCTTTTGTCCCCTGCCTGTCCACGTGCTGCCCTGCCCCGAACTGCGGTGTTTGTTTATTTTCCTCCTACTGCATCTACCTTCCACCATGCAGTAGTGTTCTTTCAGTTTGTACCGTTGGCGCAACATGAGCTGGCTGATTGTGTCGAGCTGAATGAGTAGTAGCATTGGCTGTACAACTGTGCCAGCAACCGCCGTGTGGAGAATCGAGGTTTATTGCGCATGACTGGCAGTATTCTCTGTATGGTGTGGTTGTGCTATGTGAATTAAGTATTTTAGAGTGACTGGAGTTTAAGGTGAAGGATAAAGTAAACGGAAAAAAAGAATGTGAGGCCCATTGCTCGAATGTTGGTGCCATTCTTTACTAGTCTAATTGCTGATTTAGCCTCCTAAAATACAGATTCTGAGAGCCCAATGACCAGCAAGCAAAATACCTTAATTTTCTAGCATTGTATTTCTTGCAGACTCCAAAAATAGTCTCAAGACAGCACGCTGCAAGGTGCAAAACACAATAGCCGAATGCATCCTTGGATTAAAAAGGAAAAACGCAGCTTGCCATTGCATAAATACATTGAACTGTATGACCCGCTACCTAATCTCTGGGTGGCACTATCACCGCACCTCTTATATACAATCATATACCACTGTAAAAAAAAGCCTGCTATGCCACCTTTTAACAACCTCTTTGCCACCCCATAGGAATGTTTTTGGAGGCAGTAGGCCCTTGGCCATGAAAGGCACAGACTGAAAAACAAGATGTTGTATGTGGAATCCGGACAGGCTGTGAAAACCTTTCACTTCCTCTCCCACAAGCTGTCATCGTCTGTAATCTTAGAGGAATCGGACCGCAGTAGCAGGGTTGGACTGGGCCATAAAATTCTCTCGGGCACCAATGAAAGTGACCCACAATTGCAAATGGCTATTCATTCCTTTTGTGACACTGTTTGAATAGTAACCGGGGAGTTTGTTGATTAAGTGTGATGCAAATTGTGCATTTTAAATAATATTTATTTAGCAACACTGATCACAACTACTAGCCGCAGAGTGAATTAACTCGTGAAACTGGCCCAAACTGGCCAAAAAAAGTGGCCCACACCAGCATTTTGTGTTTTTGCTTCAGCTATGGGCCTAATGCCCTATAGGCCAGTCTGGGCCTGCACAGTACACACTATTCTACCTCTCCTTCTGAATGCCAAAGAAGGGCCTACTGGCACCCTGCTGCTGTTACTCTTGCCAAAGCCTC
Organism: Ambystoma mexicanum; assembly: GCF_040938575.1. NCBI lineage: Eukaryota > Metazoa > Chordata > Amphibia > Caudata > Ambystomatidae > Ambystoma > Ambystoma mexicanum. Next base: position 582,576,471 of record NC_090941.1, on the reverse strand, counting down.
TACAAACAAATGCTGTGCCTGCTTTTTTTAGTTTGTACCCCCTATACGCTGTAATTAATATTTACTTCCTGTACAAGCACCTCGATAGGCAGAATTCTCATTTCTGTGCTATTTCCCTTCAACCTTAGAGACCCCCAGCTCGTTTGCTTGACTTTAGGACTTTTTAATTTTAACCCTGGAGCTAGTGAGACCTTTTGCTCACTCTCGCATGTATTTTGACCGGATTTGGATTATATGTTTCCTCTGTTTTTGGTGTCTGACAAACTCCATAGGTATCTACTTTTTGTATGGTGACACACAGCAGCTTCAGTGTAGCGTCACCGAGAAATCCTTGGCTTGTGTGAACTACTGTTGCCAAAAATAATAAAGTGCAATTGACTTTACTTACCTTTTCTCTTTGTAGGTACAGCACACCCCATCTTATGTGGAGTGCTGGGGGTTACCTAGTAGCCCTGTATCCTGCATTCTCATGTAACATTTTTTATGTTACCCTCACTACTTTAAATGGCTGGTGACAGTGGTTTAATTTTCCTACCATTGTGCTTTTCTACCGCAGGCTGACTCCTCAGCTGCAGTATAGCACCCATGGGTGACCATATTGTCAAAATGTCCTCGGTCTTCTTTTTTTTGCCATTTTCTGTTTGTGAGGTCTGTCTTGGGATTTATTCTACGCGCCAAGCCAGGTTCGAGCCCTTTGTTCGTTTTGCCTTTGGCAGGCTTTAGTCTTGAAACCGGCCTCTGGCTCCAGTGTGTCTGGAAAGGCAGAATGTAAGAGAGGTTCCCGAAACTCCCCTGTCCTTTGTCTCTAGAAGTGCATGAATGCAACCAGTCCTGATTGGCTGGCTGGTTGTCCTTTCGTGACAGTCACCCCGCTGTGTGATTCACAGCCTAGATTGTGCATGAATGGGAGAAACCTGCTTAAAAGTTGAGTGTTTTGGACTAGAGGCACAGTTGTTCACTGAGAAGAACACTCGGCGAAGAAACCGTGAACGAAGCTTGCTGCATCCTCCTGGACCTTTGAATTTCCTGGTGAAGCCCTGCTGACTGTGCTGAAACTCTTTTTTCTGATCGAAAAGAGAAGCTCCCTTGGGTTAGTGGGACAAACTAACCCTTAGAAGAACTCCACTGGACCATCTTTCCTGATTGGCTGTACTTCTTCGCTGCTGCAAGAACCGAGTGCCAGGGGTTGAGAAATCCGTAGTCAAGTGCAAAGTCTGCAATCCGGCCAGAAGCTCCAGGAGTCTCGTAAGGACCCTCGAGAAGCAGGACGACCAGAGCTTGAGTTTGTTCACTAGAGTGCAGGACTCAAGGAGTGAAGGAAGCCCAACTGGTATCCGAGATCCACAGTTGTGCCGTTTACCAAGTGATGAAACCGCAAAGTGCTGCTGATCCGAAAAGAGCCTGTAGCTGCCGGCGACCTCCAAATTGCTGCTGCAGGAGTCCTCCAGACGTCCTCCCTCTTGTCCCCACAACTGAGGCTCAAAAACCCAGGATCTGCATCGCTGAAACATGAGAGAATCCAGCTGGACCACTCCTCTTCAAAGCAGAGGTACTGTTTAGACTTGGGATACTTACCTCAGTGTCTATTTGAGCTGTGCTTTTCTCAGTTGAGACTTGCACTGGCTTACCTTAGAGTTGATTCCAACTATGCTTTTCAGAGGCTTAACAGCTTTTGACCCTACAAGCGATTTCTACAAAACTCGTTAACTTTGTGCAATACTTTTATTATCTAAGAAGTGCCTCAGCTCCATAGACTGTGCTCCAATTGACTTTGGCTGTCATGGCTCCCTGCAGACTCTTGCAGACCAATGACTTTGATATTTCTGTCCCTCATAGGTGGTAACTTGTTTTAGACTGTTATTGCTGGGAAATGCTTGTCTAGACTTCATTGGAAGATCTAGGTACACTCACATGCCCTGAGAACCTGTTTAACGTTTTTCCTTCCTTTAACCTTTACCTTCTGCAACCTCAGAATCTGCAAAGTACAACTAGTAATATATAAATGCCATTGCTGTCCTTGTGAATGAAGTCACCTCCAGGTGTTGGAAGTGTGTAAAAGCATATTTAAAGAGTATCCACTAACGTGCTGATTCTGGAAAAGTATTTGAAAGTATATTTGATTGTTACATATCTTGACCTTTTTAAAGAACACTTATTTAAAAATTAACGTTAAATAAATGAATAACTATTTGTAACTGAAACCTTGAGTGTAAGTGTTACTTGTATTTGCAAATTTTATTGCTACAGTTCTACTGCTCACATTTACCCCTCTTGAGATAGGCCTGGCTGCTCAATCACACTACCAACTAGTGTAGTACAGACTTATACCAAAAGGTGGGTTACCTAATACCTAGCAGGTAAGTGTTGTGTAGTCTCACACAGTGTTACTGCATCAATTCTTAACTAACACGCTTAACAAGCAAACAATACATAAAATAAATATTAGGCATTTGCCAGGCACTGCTATAATATAGCCATTGTACTCTCACTATTTTGCAGGTGCTACCATTGATGGTCAGTTAATACCACAACCTGTGGCAAATGCCTTTCCCATGCCTACACAAAAGCCAACACTGTTTGCATTGTCAATGCTTGTTAACATTCTGTGAGCTGACATCTTTCTGATAATTCTGATTGTGTTGAGGGTGATGTTTTGTTCGTCATGCAATCAAGCACTGCTCTTCTTCTAGTCACCGCCAAATCATCCAGATTTTGAGGTTCCACTTTCTCAGCTCCTTGCCACCTCACATCCCAAACACACAAGACCACATGCCTTTCTGAAGGGCCCTCGAGACATGGCTATTCCCCTCAGCATTATGAATGAACCATAGCCATAGCTGGGAGTCCCTGGGCAGCCTTGCCCAGGCTGCCGGTTAGGGGCCAGAGGCGGGGGGCAGCCCCCACTGGGAAGCTCCTACTCCCCTGCTTGTCCTGTTTGCTCCATTTCACCCATGGACACCTGACAGAACTCCCTGCAGCTGTGACCCAGGTAGGGTGGTATGGGTGGGAGCACAATCGTCGCTGTGCACCGGTAAAACCCGGCTACTCCAAACATTGCGACCATCGGCTCATAGCATGTCGTCGATTGGCAATGTTTCATTGTTTAGTTGACCCATTGGATTGAGCTCAGAGGGAATGTGGGAGTGGCTAGGGTACTGCACCTGGAGACATTTGAGGGTGACCTACATTTTGGGACTGGAAGAACTGTTGGGAGTGGCTACAATACCTCACCTGCAGGAATTAGTGGGGGCGGCCCAAGTCCCACACTGGGAGGAACCTGGGGGACTGACAATGTACTGCACTTGGGTGAGTCTTGGGGGCGGACAGTGTGCTGCGCACGGAGGAAGTCTGAAGATAGCCATGTGAGTGCAGCCATTTTTCTAAACCTAGGTGAATGTAGATCGTAGCTGTTTTGAAGTCTGATCGAATGTTGATTGTAGCCTATGGCTTAAACCTAGGCAAATGCAGATGGTAGTAATGTTATCTAGGTGAAAGTAGACTGTAGCTAATGTTTGAATTCTAAGTATATTTAAACTACACCATTTTCACATTTTAACAAATTCTTGCTCTAGAGATAAAACGTCTTTAAAGTTTGTTTATAAAATAGTCTTTGGAAGCAAATGGCAGTCCTTTGTCTTGCACTGGACCATTTTTTTCTTTTTTTCAGCTGCCACCAACTGTCATTTCCTTCAGAGCATGGTGGGGGTTTCAGCTTGATTGAAGGTTTATTGCCCCTTATCCACTTCACACTTTGATGTTCCAGAATCTCTATTGAAAGAGGCCCCTGCCCAGACTGAAGTATGATTAGTATGTAAAGTTTCTTTGTCCTGGTTAGTCACAGTTTTCCAACCTAGCAATTATCACTTTCTTGTCTTGGAAGTTTATGGTGTGGCTCCTTTCCTAGGTCGAAGCTTTAACTCTGCCAACCGGAATAACCTGTTTTTGACAGCTTGCAAATCCAGCCAAGGCGGTTTAAACCTTTATTTTCTGACATTTGGTCCTGAATTAAAACAAACCTGTGGAATAAAATAGCCCATTTATGTATTTTCACCAGCCACAAACCCCTTCACATTGCTAGGTAATGGCAGGCTTTCCTTCAACAGTTTACTTTTGAAACAGGCATTTTTCTACTTTCGTTTTGCAAAAGCCCATTTTTACACATTTACGCATTTCCTTTCAAATTCGATTTTGCCATCTGACTTCCCAATATTGCCTCGCAGCCATAGTTATTTTCTTCTAGGCAGTAGTTTATTTGAAGCATAGATGCATTGAAACTGACATGGCTCAGATAGCTGGGGTCTCTAATGAACTACTGAGCTTTGATATATTTGTAAAGAAATGGACGTGTTTTCCCGTGAAAGTAAAAGTAAAGTTCCTTGTTGATTTCTCTCAGAGTTGGTTTGACAGGGCCTGTCATTCAGAATCATGCCTGGTTTTGCTGAAGCACAATTAGATACTGGGCATGGCAGGGCCTTATTAATCACAGTGATTTAAGGAACAACAGATGGAAATATCGTCAACAGCATTATTTTTAAGGTGAAAAGGTTCCTTTATAATGGAGATCTTCGGCTTTCAGCAAAGCAGTGCTGCCTTTTCACGCCATTTCTTTTGTACAGGTAAGAACACACTGGCACGCTCCCTTAGTGTGTCCCTTTGTTCCATCCTGCCCCTGTGTGCTTGGCAAGAAGGTTTAGCCATCTTTTTGTTGCTGCAAAAACACAGTTTTGAGGCCATAGCGCTCACAGGAGCCAGCGCAGCCATTTTGCTGTTTCTGCAAACATGCAGCTTGGTGATGTGGGGAAATGCTCTTCAGTGGGTCAATATATCCCACATGTGGAACTCCATATTCAATCGGCATTGCAGCCGCTTCTGCAGTTTCTGGACAAACAAGGCTTAACCTGTTATGGAGGAATGAGGCAACCCCAACTGGAAGCTGCTGGAGAGAAGAAAGCCATTTCTTTGAGCCTGGAGACCAACAGAGTGTTGTCTACCAGGTCGAAAGCGGCGGAAAGATCTAGAAGCATGAGCATGGAGGCAAGGCCTTTATCAGTGCGTGATAAAAGCCTAGATTTAAGTTCCAGCAATGCCGTCTCGGTGCTATGACCGGCTCTGAAACCCAAATGTCAGCAGTTAAGAATATAGGAATTGTTCAGATGAAGGGCTACCTGATTATAAGCGACCCTGTCCAGGATCCTCAACAAAAATACTGTATTTGTGATGGCCCTATAGTTCAATGGGTCTTCCTACGGTAGGTTGGGTTTTCTTTTTTAGTAGCAGAGTCACCCAAGACTTTCAGATCATCAGGCACGATGACCTCTCTAAATGATGCGTTTACAAACTGTATCAAGGAGGGTAGGAGGATAGGTTTTAATGATAACGGCGGATAAAGGTCACCCTTGCGACTTGTAGTTTTAAGGTAAACCACAACTTCCGCCAGCTCCACCAGAGAAATCGGGAAGAAGGAAAATTCGGGATCAGTCGGGCATCTTTTGAATTCCTTGCAACCCGGGTATCGTGGCCTCATTTGAGGCGGCAATCTTTTTCCAAAGAATGTTGGCCTTGATACCGTGTAGCTTCACACCCATGGCATCCTGGATCCCCTGACACCAGGCTGTGTCTTTCACCACTGTGCCCATTTCTGGGGCTGATGTAGACTCCTTTAGGATTTTAAAAATGTCTTTAGTCTGCGATTAAGCAGAAACTAGCCTGTCATTAAAGGAATTATTTTTTGCTACCAGTAAAGCAACTTTATATGCTCCGACGGCCAGTTTGTATCCAGTGAGGTAGCTGGAGATGAGATTCCCTTTCCAGCTATAATACTGCTTAAGCATGGAAGATTTAAGCTTACGAAGACCAGGCGTAAACCATGGCGTGTTTTTAGGCAAGAATCTACTTTTCCTCATTTTCTCTGGGGCCAAAAGATTTGTGATCTGTAAGAGTAGCTGTAAGGGCCTTAGACATACTCAGTACTGAACATGAAGGAGGGAAGTTGTTAACAGTATTCAGCATTGGATTAATTGTTTCCAGTGTGAGGAGTCTAGGATTTCTGCCCTTAATAGCGAGCAAATCTTTACTTCTATTCTTAACCGGGAAGGCTGATTGGATAGCAACATTGATAAAATGGTGATCCGACCATGGGCAAGGTGTGACCAGAAGATTCTTGATGAGCACATTGGTGGCTGATACCCAATCTAGAGTGTGACCTAGGTAGTGTGTGGGGTGGCGATTAATTTGGTCCAGTCCCAGGTTCGCCAAGGCTGTCTCTAGTTGTAGGCCTTTGGAGTCATCCTGATGGCCTAGCCAAAAATTGAAGTCACCCATGACAATGAAACTGGAACAAGGTTTTAAACAGGACGCCAAATGATTTGATAGTGCTAAAATGAAATCCTCCGTAAGAGAAGGAGACCTGTACATCACTAGTAGGTTGAGCGTGGTCTCAGCATTGATTCCAATTTTAACCTGGATGGACTCGATGCAGTCCATGATAATCCCAACTTTTTCCCAGATTGTGAGATGGGATTTAAAAATCAAAGCCACTCCCCCTTCACCCTGTCTGACTTCAGCATTGATTATCCCTCAAGGATGGCCAAATTAAGTGAGGAATCCGCAGCACTATGTGCCCAGGTTTCTGTGAAAGCACAGATCTCCGTATCAGAGTTTTCGATATGTGCGGCTATCTCAGAAGCATGTTTTATCATGGATCGGGTGTTGAGCAACAAACAGGACAAGTTGGGGATGGGTAAAACTATACAGGAATCTTCTGTAAGCTTAGCAGCCACGACCTGGGCTGCTACAGGACAGGAGTCTGGCTGCGACAGGGGGGCAATGGCAGTGATTTCAGTATCCAGCAAGAGAGACCCTCCTCTGGAGCTGGAAATGGGTGAGGACGGGGTGGAATACACCATAGAATTTACAGGGTTAATGTGTTCTACGCCCAAGGTGGAGGATTGGGCCAAAATAGAATTCGCACAGAAATGTTGGCAGTTGTTGCTAGTGGGGCGCAGAGCTTTTGAAGAAGACAAAGCATATATATAAAGCACAGCCATCAAGGAAAGCAGACTTACTGGAGTTCGCCGTCGATGCAGGGAAAACACTTGTTCTGGAGAGAAGGACAGATTTCTTGCCGCTTCGATGGCGGCCATGACTTTGAGTAAGCCAATACAAGACTGGGTTGCTCCCACCCACTATGTGGGAGGCGGTCACCATGGTCCTGCTGAAACCAGAGAAACCTGCTGACCAATGCGGATCCTACCGCCCCCCTCTTCCTAATTAACACTGATGTGAAAGTGTTCGCCAAAATACTTGCTACTCGTGTGATGCCAGCCATGCCACACATTATATCCCGGGCAGGTCTATGGCACTAAATCTACGATGCCTGTTTAACATCCTAGCACAAATGGACCCTAGAAATCCAAAAGGTATTTGATGCAGTGTCCTGCCGATTCATATATGCTGTACTATCAGGATGCAGCTTCGGCCACAGATTCCTAGATGCTCTCTTCTCCTTTATGCGTCGCCAGTGGCCAGGGTATGTACTAATGGTCTACTCTCTCCACAGTTCACGATCAACAGAGGCACTCGACAGGGCTGCACTCTGTCTCCTCTGATATTTGCTATTGTCATCGAACCTATGGCAGATATGATACGACTACGACATAGGCACCGTGGGGTCAGAATGGTGAGAGACCCACAAATAATCTTGCTCTACGCAGATGACGTGTTACTGTACGTCCATTGTCCACAGAAACACTTTGCGTCTATTATGTAAGGCATCTCGTACTTTGGCAAACTATCGGGCCTCTGTGTAAACTGCTCCAAATCAGAGCTCTCCCCCCCTCTCTGACGCTACTGTCCATCCTTAATATCTCCAGGGTTTCAGATGGGCTCCTGATACTATTCGGTATTTAGGGGTGACAGTCGCACGCAACCGTCTCTCGGTCCACAACCACAAATACACAGCATATATGCTGCAATTACGTACTAAGCTTGCACGTTGGTACCACCTACCCAATACAATCACCGGCAGAATAGCACTCCTGAAAATGTCTATACTCCCTAAGCGCCTATATTTTTTTTTTCAATTAATCTTTTTATTGACTTTTATCAACATACAGATGTATCGTGAGGCATCATTCAAATGATGCGGACATAGAAGAGTTGAATCAGAACAAAACCAAAATCAAAAAATAAAACCACAACAAAATGAGTCCGGGGGAATCTGAGGGAACAAGGGAGGGTAGAGGGGACAGCATGAATACCTAGTGAGTTATGTTAGGGGAACTTTGAGGTCCATGGCTCCAGACATAGTGTTTATGGAATTGGGGTCAAAATGGATGTGTGGGGTCAAGAGCTGATTTCTTCTGAAGTCTCTGGCTCGGTGGATGGCCTAAAAGTGTTTCCTGCAGATATTCGGTTGACATCTTAGTCATGCTTCGCTAGCCAATGAAGGGATGGAGGTTGTCTCACCACTCCCAGAAATTGCTGAGCATAATTTATTTTTTTTAATTCTTTTTATTGTTCTACAACAGTGGTCTCGACAGTTACAACAACTCTCCTCCTCCAATTCACACAAATCGACAATCAGAAAAAGAAAAAGACATTTACAACCGACATTATACAGCTTCATCATCGTCTGAGAGCAAATCACAGATACATACGGAAGGGACCCCATATGTCCTTAGGCCGGCTTGCCCCCGGGAGAGTCAAAACATATTGTTCCTCACACTCATTGACATATGTCAGTTCATGAAGGAAAGTGGTCATGTTTGGCGGTGGGGACATTTTCCAGGTTTGCAGGATACATTTCTTCGCCACTGCGCATGCCACATTGAATAGTCTCCTGGTTTTCTCCGAGCACTTGCCAATGTCTCCAAACAAGTATTTGTGGGGGGTTAATTGCAGGGGTATCTGCGTGATATCAGCCAATAGCTCAGCCACCTCCACCCAGAATTTCAGAACGGCAGGGCACTCCCAGTACGTGTGAAAGGAGCCCGCAGACCGAGACCTGCATTTGGGGCACTCCCCTCCATGCTCCGCGCCACATTTTGCCAGTTTAGCCGGCGTGTAATGCAACCTGTTCAAGAGTTTAAACTGTATCAAGCGTAGACCCTCATTTAATGAAACTTTTTTCATCAGTGCACAATATCTGCTCCACTTATCTTCCGGGATGGGCATTTGTAGGTCCGTTTCCCATTTGTCCTTGACCTGGTTTATTGTAGGGGTGTGGGTTTGCACCGCCCGGCATTCATGGTGATGAGCTGCGTGCAGGGGTGTTGGGGAGGTTCATCTGGGAACATTGGCCATCTCTTCTGAAACGCGGCCCTTACCCTATAATATTGCAATATTTTAAGTGGTCCACCCCCCATTGCTCTCACAAAGTCTTCTTTAGTTGCAAATTTGCCATCTATATACGTCGTCCACCCTCATCTCCATGTGTGCGTCCCAGACCTCCTGAATACCCACATCGAACGTGGGGGGAATACCCGAAAAGTTCCACAGGGGAACCTCCAAGTTATATGGTGTCTCCAACTTTAGCCTCTTAAACAATGCACCCCAAGTACGGACCGTGCAGCTGACCGGGTCATAGTCACAAGTGTCCCTGTGTCTTGTAGTAAATATGATTGACCTAATGTCCACTGAGGATATAGTTTGTGCCTCCACCCACGTATGTGGTATTTCCCCAGAGTCCTCATACCAATACTTCGCAAATTGCACCTGGGCGACCAGATAATAAAGCTCAAAGTCTGGAGCAGCCATACCTCCAGTATCATAGGGTTCTGTAATTTTTTCACAGCTAATTCTCACCGCCTTACCATTCCATATGAAGGTTACTATTAACGACTGTAGCTTAGTAAAAAAGTCTCTGCCCGGCCATATTGGTATATTCAGGGCTTTAAGTGGGCCGGGGCCTGCCGGGGCTGGGCCCTGGCAGGCTCCGAAATTTCGTTTTGAGGCGGGGCCCTGCCGGGGCCCACTAGTCTCCCCTGGCAGCCCCGGCCACTACACGAAAAGGCATTTTTTTCTACAGCCTGAAACTCTCGCTCGTGTGCGAGAGCTTCAGGCTTCAGAAAAAAATGCCTTTCCGCCATAATGGTGGCGCCGCACCTACGAGGCATCCCTTTAAGCAAGGGATGCCCGTGGGCCTGCGTCACCATTATGGAGACAACGTGAGGCCGCTGGAAGCAGAGGCCTTGCTTTCTAAATACTGAAGCTCCCGCAGATTCGCGGGAGTTTCATTCTTTAGGAAAAGGCCTCTGCTTCCAGCGGCCTCACCCTTTCAGCCTTAATGGTGACGCTGCCCCTCCCTAGCTGGCAAGGGGCAGCGCCACGATTAAGGCTGAATAGGCGAGGCGCTATCCCCTGCCAGGTTAGCCTATAGAAAATAAATGTGGAGATCAGCACCCTCTCCCCAAAGGGGAGAGGGTGCTGATCTCTACAAAAGGCTGCCTGGCAGGGGTGCCACTAGCTATTAAGCCGAGGCTCGTCGGGGGGGCGTGGCCTAACTGGCCAGTAGGACCCCCCCACCGTTAGGCCACGCCCCCTTGATGAGCCCCGGCTCATTTTGTGGTGACACTTAAGGCACTGGGTATATTTACCAAAAAATATAATAGTTTGGGAAGGACTATCATTTTAAGCAAGGCGATTCGGCCATGTAAGTATATAGGGAGGCGTCCCCAGATCTGTAGTTTAGTGCTCAGCATCTGTAGCAACTTCTCGTGATTATTCACGTATAAGGTTTGCCTATCTCTGGACACTAGCACCCCAAGGTATCTGATATGTTGTTCTGATCATTTCAGGCCGCACATATTCGTAGGGCATTCAGCGGAGGGCGTGAGTGGAAACACCTCCGACTTGGCTAGGTTGATGACATACCCCGAATACTCCGCAAACCTGTGTATGTCTGTCATAATGGGCTCTATGTTTTTTTCTGGTTTGCGGACGTATAGGAGCGAGTCATCCGCATAGAGCGAAATTAGTTGGATTGCGCCTTTCATGTTTATTCCCCTGTCTCTATGCCTTAGTCTAACAGCAGCTGCCATTGGCTCGATAGTTAAGGCAAACAAAATGGGCGAGAAGGGGCATCTCTGTGTTGTGCCCCTCCCTAATTGGAACATCTCGGAGACGGTTCTGTTGGTGCACACTTTGGCTCCTGGAGCGGTATAAAGCAGTCGAACATACCCAATGAAAGTAGGTCCCGCCCCAAAGGTCTCCAATACACTAAAGAGATATTTCCAGGACACAGAGTCGAACGCTTTTTCGGCGTCAAGGGCAACAGCAGCTGCACTCCTCCCGGGATCAATCTGGGCCATTATACCAAATAATCTATGGAGGTTCAATGCAGTGGATCGCAGGGGAATGAACCCATTCTGATCAGGATGTCGAGACCAATGGTGCCATCCGGTTCGCCAGAACCTTGGCAAATATCTTGGCATCGACATTGATAAGTAATAAGGGCCTGTATGATGACATGTCGCTAGGTGGGCGTCGGGGTTTATGTAATACAGTTATGATGGCCTCCCTCATTGTCGGGGGTAGTATGCCTCCCTCTAGGGCTTCCTCCCAGGTGCCCAGTAGCACGGGAGTTAGCTCCTTGCGGAACTCCTTTATAAAATTCGGCCCCCAGCCCATCGGAACCTGGTGCTTTGCCTGACGCCAACCCCATGATTGCCTCTTCCATTTCTTCCACAGTGATTGGTTGATCTAGGGCCAAACTGTTTTCAAGTGGGAATTTTGGGAGCCCTAACGATGTTAAGTATGCCATTATCTCAGTGGTCGTTTTGCTATCTGTGTTGGAATACAGTGTTTGATAAAATTGGGCAAACTCACTGTTTATATCCACCTCGCTTGTTTTGACCTCGCCATTCACACCTTGAATACTAGTAATAGGTTGTGGTTGTTACTCCTGCTTAATTAGATTGGCCAGTGTTCTACCCGCCTTGTTTCCCTCGCCATACCTGCGTGCTCTGGACGGGGCTGCCATATACTGTGTTTCTCTGGTGGCCAGGTCATTGAAATCACGGATGTGTTCATGGATTTCGGCTAGGGTGTTCCTATAGTGTGTGAGACTATAAGTTTCCTCAAGGTTGTTTAGGGCGCTTTCCACCTCTTCCAGCTCCCTCCTCACTCCCCTCAGGAGACCAGTAGATTTCGACAGGATTGCCCCTCTAACCCAGACCTTGAAAGTCTCCCATACAGTGGAGACCAGCATCACTGACCCAAGGTTATTAGAAAAGAATTCTGTTATTTCTTCGCTTAGGGATTCTACTACCCCAGGGTCACCAAGCATCCCCTCCGGCATTCTCCATCTCCTAGTTGGTCTGGGACTATCTCTCAACCAAAGCTCCTACGCGACTGGGGAGTGGTCAGACAGTGTACGAGGTAAAATCTCACAGCTGTGTAACGTCTCGGAAAGGCCTTGTGAGGTAAAGAAATAGTCTATTCGCGTCTCACTGTCATGGACGAATGAATAAGGAACACGTTACTTACCTGTAACTGTTATTCTCCAGCATGGGTCTGGCATGGATTCAAATGCTCATGAATATTCCCCGTCGTTAGGCTGGGAATCCTTGGTAAAGAAAAAATCAGTATCAGTTTAGTTTTTGTCCTGTCTTTCCTAGTAGTAACCAATCACTGATCTCTGCGTCATACTGACCACAGCCAATGACTGCCCTCTACCTAAGCCCCGCCTCTGGCAGCCATCTTCAGATTTGGAAGCACGTGAAGTGACAGTATGACCAAGTGAAGAGCCGCAGAGGGGTAGGCGGGAGGGTTCGCATGTGAATCCATGCCAGACCCATGCTGGAGAACAACAGTTACAGGTAAGTAACTTGTTCCTTCTCCAGCATGGGGTCTGGCATGGATTCACATGTTCATGAATATAAGATTAAATAGCAGTACACACATGCACAACCACGGAGGGTGTTAAAAGGCTCAACATTAAGCAATACAAAAAACTCAACATTAAGCATCTCTTACCTCCTCACCAGGCTCACCTTAAGCGAACAGGTTGCGCAGCACTGCTTGGCCGACCCTGGACTCCTCCCTGGAATCCCGATCGACGCAGTAGAATCTCGTGAAGGTGTGCGTCGACCTCCACGTAGCAGCCCTGCAGATGTCCAGCAGGGGCACACCAGATAAGAACGCCGTAGGAGCAGCGATCGCTCTGGTCGAATGGGCTCTCGGACGGCCTGGCAGCGGTCGGTTAGCGAACCGATGACAGTGCATGATGCAGCCGGAGAGCCATCTGGAAATAGAAGACTTCGAGAGAGCCTTCCCTTGATTCACAGGTCCAAAGTTCACGAACAGCTGTGATGTCCTCCGGAAACTCTTTGTGCGGTCCACGTAGAACTTCAGCGCTCTAGCCACATCCAGCGAGTGCAAAGTCCTCTCGGCCTGCGACGAAGGAGACGGGAAGAAAACAGGTAACACCAAGGGCTCGTTAAGATGGAAGTCCGAAGGCACCTTGGGCATAAAGGAGGGGTGCGTCCTAAGCACCACCCTCGAAGCATGGAAAGTCAAGTACGGTGCTTTGCAGGATAGGGCCTGGATCTCTCCCACTCGTCGTGCGGAGGTAATGGCCACCAGGAACGCAGTCTTCCACGACACAAACTTCATAGGTGCGGAGTGCATCGGCTCGAATGGGGGCCCCATGAGCCTGGTCAGCACCACGTTAAGTTCCCACACCGGGGCCGGGGCCTTCACCGGCGGGAACGACCGGAACAGTCCTTTCATAAACTCTTACCAGTCGATGGGACTACAGGGACGTCCGTCCTGTGGTTCTGGTATATCTGGAGATCGCCGCCAGATGAATCTTAATGGAGGCATGGGCTAGCCCAGCCTTTGCCAGCGATAGCATGTACAACAGCACTTGAGGGGCCGTAATCCGTAGGGGGTTGATCTTCTGTGCTCGGCACCAGATAGAGAACCTCTTCCACTTATGACCGTAGCATTTGAGAGTCGAGGACGCCCTGGCCTTTGCAGGAACCTCTCTGCAATCGACCGGTATATCGTAGCCTCCAAACTCTAGCGCTGCAGGAGCCAAGCCTGCAGGTTCAGCGACGCCGGGTCGTGGTGGAAGATGGCGCCTCCTTCTCTGGAGAGAAGGTCCGCGTCCGCCGACAGCTTGATGGAAGGGGACGTTGACAAGTCCAGAAGGTCCGGGAACCAGATCTGCCTCGGCCACGCCGGTGCAACGAGGATCATCCTGCACCGGGACCTCTTGAGCTGGCTGATGAGTCGAAGCAGCAACGGCAACGGAGGGAACGCATACAGGTATAGGCCGTCCCAGGGGAACGAGAATGCATCGCCCATGCTTCTCGGCTGGGGAAACCTGCTGGCGAACCTCTTGTACTTCGAGTTCGTCGCTGTTGCGAACAGGTCGATTTGGGGTTTGCCCCATCGTCGGAAGAGTTGATCCACCTGATCCTGGCGCAGTTCCCACTCGTGACACGCGCGCAGCTCCCTGCTGAGCGAGTCGGCGATGGTGTTGCTTTCTCCTGCCAGGTGGAAGGGAACCAGGAACATCCCCTGGGCGACCGCCCAGTGCCACAGATCCTGTGCCTCCTTGGATAGGGCTGGGGATCTGGTGCCTCCCTGCTTCCGTATGTAAAACATTGTCGTGGTGTTGTCAGTGAAGATCCGCACCACCTTGCCCTTGAGCGACGGGAGGAACGATTTGAGAGCCCAGAACACGGCTCGGAGTTCCAGGACGTTGATGTGCAGGAGCCTCTCCTCCGGGAGCCAGAGGCCTCTTGCGTGGAGATCTCCGGTGTGGGCGCCCCAACCTTCCAGGGAGGCGTCCGTCGTCACCGTCTCCTGGTACGCCAGCGTCTGAAAGTCCTTGCCTGCCGTGAGGTGCGCTCGAACGCCCCACCACTGAATCGCCCGCCGGAACACCTTGTTGAGGGGGACCCTGTCTTCGAAGGTGCCCGTCGCCTGTATCCAACGGGTGTCGAGAAATTCTTGAAGAGGACGCATCCGTAGTCTGCAGAGGCGCACCAGGTAGATGCAAGAGGACATCATCCCCAGGAGGGACTTGATGGACCTCACCCTGGCCACGTCCGTGGCTAGCAGGCGCTGCACTTTGCCTAGAATGGTCTTCGTCCGTTCTTCCGACGGGGCCGCCAGGCGCCTCACTGTATCGAGCTTCGCTCCCAGAAACAGGGCCACCTGCGATGGCACCTAGTGGGACTTCGGGTAGTTTATGGCGAATCCCAGGTTTGTGAGTAGCTGGACGGTCCTCGCAGTGTGTTCGACGGCGAGTTCCCTCGTCCTTGAGCGGATGAGCCAGTCATCCAGGTAGGGGTAGACGTGAATCCCCTGTAGGCGCAGCCACGCTGCCACTGGTGCTAGGCACTTGGTAAAGACCCTGGGGGCCGACTTCAATCCGAACGGCAGTGCTCTGAATTGGTAGTGGCGTCCCTGGACGACGAACCTGAGAACCTTTCGGTGATTTTTGAGGATGGGAACGTGGAAGTATGCATCCTCTAGGTCCAACGACGATAGAAAGTCGCCTTCCTCCAGCTGACCCAGTACGTGCTGGAGGGTGACCATCCTGAACTTTTGTGATCTGATGTATTTGTTCAAACGACGAAGGTCCAGGATGGGGCGCCAGCCGCCAGTCTTCTTCCTGACGAGGAAGTACCTCGAGTACACCCCGGAGCCTCTTCGGGACAAGCTCGATGGCGCCTTTCCTGAGCATCGCCCGTACTTCCAACAGCAGTTGCGGGACGTGATTTTCCTTCCTGGCCACAGGTGGAACGTGAGGGCACTTCTTCAGGAATTCGATAGAGTGTCCTCTTGCCAGGGTATCCAGCACCCAACGGTCAGTGGAGATGGACTTCCACACGCCGACGAAATTCGTCAGCCGGCCTCCCACCGGGGTGCTTCGGTGGGGGCCCGAGACCACGGCCGGTTCAGTCCTGCTTGGAGGTGGTGGCCTTGCCGCCCTGGCCACCTTGCCGACGGCGGCGAGGCGCTCCCTGCTTTCCGCGACCCCTGTAGGCCTCCTGAGACGAGGAGCGTGCCGCCTGGCGGTAGGACGACGAGCCACCGCTGGATCCCTTGGAGGCACCCGGTCTGCCTCCGGAGCTCCGAAAGGGCCGTCGTTGCTGAAGGGCTCCTAGGGCGCGGGCTGTCTCCGTGTCCGTTTTTATGGCTTGGAGGGACTCGTCCACCGCCTTCCCGAACAAGTTGCTGCCGTCGAACGGCATGTCCAACACCCTGGTCTGGACGTCCTGACAGAAGTCGGTCGCCCGGAGCCAACCCTGTCGTCGTAGGCAAACACTGTTGCCCAGCTGGCGGAACCCGGTATCGGCAATATCGGTTGCCACCGTTATGGCGTGGTCCGACGCCACCTCGCCCTCTTGCAGTATTTCCAGGGCCTCGGACCTCTTGTCGTCCGGCAGGAAGTCCAATATGGGGGCCAGCTTAAACCACTTAAACCAGAGCTCCCTGTCGTAACGGGCCACGATCGCCAGGGCGTTGGCCGCTTTGATCGTCGTCGCCGCCGACGAAATGACCCGCCGCCCCATGGCATCCAACTTCTTTCCCTTGCAGTTCGGCGGGGAATTCGATGTCGAGGCTCCTGACCCAGCCGCTTTCTTCTTTACCCCCGCCGAGATGACCGAGTCTGCCGTTGGCTGGGCCCTGAGGCACAGGGGAGCGGTTTCGGGGACCCGGTATTTCTTCTCGTACCGGTCCCGTTTGGCTGGTGCCGAGATGATCGAGTCTGGCGTTGGCTGGGCCCTGAGGCACAGGGGAGCGGTTTCGGGGACCTGGTACTTCTTCTCGTACCGGTCCCGTTTGGCTGGTGCCGTGGAGGGGTTTTTGAGAACCGACAGGCCCTCCTCCCAGATGTCATCGATTAGGGGCACCGCGATGACCATCTTCCTCTTGGCCTCCCGGCACTGATAGAGCAAGCCTTCCTTTTTCTGCTCCTCCGGGCAGAGCTGGAACAATTCGGACGCCCTGGCGATCATGGCGTGGAATGAGCCAATCTCGTCGGGCGGCGAGGCCCGTGCGACGGGAGACGGGAGACCCATTCCGTCGCCGTCGCCCTCAGAACCGACTCGTGGGAGGATGAGGAGGGAACTGTAGGCCTTTAGGCGGGCGAGCGGATGAGAGGGTTGGGCCCTCTGTCGTTTGTTCTGAGGACTTCCCGACGGGCCAGGTTGCGTGTCCTCCGGCCTGGGCCGTGGGAATCTCGTCCTTATCTCAGAGCATAAGGACTGGATGGCAGACAAAATGGCCGCCGAGCCATCCTGAGGCCTAGGATCCGGCTGCGCCGGAAGGGAAGGCCGTTCTTCCTCACCATCGTCGTCTTCCTCGGTTATCTCCCGAGGATCTTCCTGACGGGATCGAACCTTCTCAAATTGGACTTCGAGGTTCCTCACGGCCTTGGTCAGTTCCTCCTCCGAAGCTGACTCCGAGCTCGAGGAGGGCACCGTGCCTCCCCTCGCTTCTTCCATCATGGCGGCCACGACGATGGGCTGAAAAGATGATTCCCTCCTTGGCGGCAGGGAAACTCTAGTCCCGGAGGCAGTCTCCGCTGGCGGTGTCTCTGCCGGCTTGGCAAGAGTCGCCGCGATAGCCTCGATAGAGGCCTTCGCCTGCTGGGTAGGGGCCTTCACCACCTTAGGTGCGTCCCGGGCCTTCTCCTTCGGGGGAGGGGCGACGCCTCGCTCCTCCTCTTCCGAGATCGGACAGGGCTTCTCCCGAAGCTTACCCAGGGTCTTGGACTTTCTCTTCCCCGAACCGGAGCGTTGGCTCGTGGTTGACAGTGCCGGGGAAGGTGCGCCCTGCCTGGCGACCGAAGAGCCCGACCTTTTGGCACTCCCGGAGCCAGCAGACTTGCGGCGCTTGGCCTGGTGTTGGGCCCCCATCGCCCGCTCGGACCCTTTCTTCTTCTTCTCACCCGTCGAGCCCTTCTCCAACCAGCTTGCGAGACGGGATCGACAGTCCCTCATGGTCCGCTCCGACAAGTTCTTGCAGAACTGGCAGTCCTTCTCTACATGAGTCTTGTCCCCATGAAGACAGTAGAGGCATCGCAAATGTTCGTCTTCCTTAAACACATTCTGCAGCCCGCATCCAGGGCAGCTGCGAAACAGCTTGGGTCCGGGCGACGAACTCGCATCCTGGGCCATCTCGAAGTAGGCCGCGAATCTTCTGGAATCCTCCAAGAAGTTGATTTGACGAAATCTTCACCCTTGAGGGGCGTAGGAAAATCCCGCAACGGGTAGCCGTTAACGGGAGTAGAAACTGTGGAGCTTGAGGCTCGATTAACCGAAAAAATGTGAAAATTCACCTGAAAAAGCGCGAAACACGCAGTAAAAGCTTGAGAGCTAAGCACGAGGACTCCCAACACTTGAACGTGCAGTAAAAATCTGAAGATGGCTGCCAGAGGCGGGGCTTAGGTAGAGGGCAGTCATTGGCTGTGGTCAGTATGATGCAGAGATCAGCGATTGGTTACTACTAGGAAAGACAGATCAGAAACAAAACTGATACTGATTTTTTCTTTACCGAGGATTCCCAGCCTGACGACAGGGAATATTCATGAGCATGTGAATCCATGCCAGACCCCATGCTGGAGAATAGGTGTACCGTCTAACATCTGGGTGTAATGTTCGCCATGCATCTGTTAGTGCCATTTGTGAAAGCAGCTGTCTCAGCGTCATTCTAGTTGGTGTCCTCAATTTCACACTAGATCCATCTGTTGTGGGGTCCAGGGACATGTTAAAGTCCCCCCTCATATTATGGAAGAAGCGTCAAATTTGTTAAGGGTTTCATATATATTTAAGTAGAAGTCTGGGTCGTCTATGTTAGGGCCATATGTATTCACCAATGTAACATGTTTCCCAGCCATTTCCCCCCCATACCAGAACGTATCTGCCCTGCACGTCCACCTTGTGGCCGGCTACCCGGAACCCCTGGGAGGGGTGTATGGGAGTGATAACCCCCCCTGGACTGAGACTAGTAATTAGTATAATACCGTGTCTTCCCCCATTTGGGCATTACACTCTCGTTCACTGCACCAATTGCATGTGCTTCTTGCAACATCACGACTTGAGGGTGATGTCTAGACACATAATTGCCAACCTTCCTGGCCTTCATTGGGTTGTTCAATCCTCTTACATTCCAAGACAACAATAATATTTTCAGCCCCCCTATACCGTTATTTCCATATATATTAGTACCCGCCATGTCATCCAACTTTCCCAATATTCACATTACGGGAGCAGCAATCGCAACCTCGAGACCATATATTCTTCAACCAAAACTTAACAGTGCAACTATCCCCCTTCCCCAACTTTGCCGATGGCTCAGCATAGCGAACTGTTACCTGGTTTCCTGGCCCCCCACCTGCATCATCACCCCCAGCTTGACGATGCTGCCCAATAACACTCAAAACTTGCCCAATGGGCTTTTTAACTGAGCTTGTGGACCTGTCCATAGGGTCGGCTAATGTTGCCAGCTGGACACCCACAGAGGAGGCTCCACAGCCCGACAACAACGAATTGTGTTCCAGTTCAGTTGTGCTGTCTTATGAAGACAGAGTCACTGCAGGGAAGGCGCTGACTCATCTGCCCGCCAAATCGGTTCAGTCCTCGCCAGGATTGGGTCTCACATTCTGATCCCTCATTCGGTCTCTAGGGGGCAGCGGAATGGAGGCTTCCACATACGCCATGGCCTCAGAAGGGTTTTCAAAGAAGTGGGCTCTCCCTCCATGTTGAATTCTCATTTTCGTCGGGAAAATTAAAGCATAAGGGACACCACGGAGCCGTAGTTGTTTAACCATTTCATAGGACCTGCACTGCGCTTGTATGGTCGCGGAGAAGTCAGGATATATATGAATTCTGTTCTCCTAGAAATGTATTGTTCCTTTTTCTCGGGATAGACAGAGTATTGTGTCCCTATCCCTGTAGTTTAGAAGGCGCGCAATGATTGTGCGGGGTGGAGCACCTGGTTTTGGAGGGGGTGCAAGCGTGCGGTGAGCCCTCTCGACGAGAAAGTGGTTCGAGAGTGATTGCGCTCCCAGCACCGATTTCAGTAGTTCTTCCACCTGCCTTTCCATGGAGCCCTTGCCAAACGATTCCGAGACCCCAACAATACGAATGTTGTTTCTGCAGGACCTGGATTTGAGATACTCACACTTGCTTTGGGTTTTGCGCAGTTCGGCCTGGAGCAGGGCTATATCTCGGCCATGCTGAGAAATCACATCTTCATTTGAGCTTATTCTATTCTCCGCCTCCGAAATGCGTGCGCTTTCCTTTTCCACCCGGGCCTTCAGGGACCCGATCGTCGCCACTATATCGTCCAACTTGACGTTGACAGCCAGGAACCCCTTTTGCACAATTGTTGCCAAGTGGTCCAAAGGGTCTGTGTCTCGATTTCCGGATGTTTGTGTCGCCCCTCCAGATGCCTCCTGTGGCTGGGAGCTGGTAAAGGAATCCATTGGGCCGGTCTTTCTTCCCCCTGCAGCTTTTTTCTCAGTGCGGCCCATTAGGCGACGTTGTCACTTTTGGGATAGTCTGTGTTCCCCCACTTATGTGTACTGCTGGCGACCAGTATCGGATTATGTTGTATGGTGGCAGCACAGCTCGAGCGAACCGCAGTACAGGTGTGGGGACAGGTTCAGTCTCACCCCCAATGTACACTCTCACCCCCAGGGTTGTATTTGTGAGACTTCCGCAGTATTCGTCTACCGGGGGCAGGGTGAGCTCCCTCCCGCAACGCCTCCCTCACCTTCAATGGTGCTGTGGTGGCAAGCTTCTTCTATAACAATATTGTAACATTCTCCCCCACCCTCGTTGGGACCCAGATGTATCGTGCACCGAGGCACTGATCCCTGGCGTCCCCTCTCCCCAGCAGCCCACTTACTTTACCAGCAACATCCTAGCTGGACTTAGCCGTGGGGGGGTATCCGGATCAGAGGGGGGACACGCTGCCGTTGCAGCGCACCCTCGAGCACTTGGCAGGATATTTTCGCCCGGAGCTTGGCACACGAAAGTCCGAGTACTCGTCTTCGTACAGGCGGGAAGAGAAAGCAAAGCACCGCCGCCCTCCGGCAGCGCTTGTGTATTGGCAGGCTGCCCCCCTCCCCCACCTGGCCGACCCACCGTTGCGAGCCCCGGGCTCAAGTGGAAGTCGCTTGGAACCCACAGGCAGTCACTCCGCAGCACTGCGGCTGCTGCAGATTATCTCTGTCGGCCCGGGGTCCACACGTTCCATTTTCACAGGGTGTCTTCTACGAACCTTCCAATGTGGTATTCTGCAAACGTACGTCTGCCAGTTCAGAACTGGAAGGATTTATAGATGAAAGGATTTCGGTGGAGCCGGAGCTCTCCACCTAGGCGGCCATCTTAGATGTGCGCAACAGCGCCACCTCTCTCCCCCAATTGCTGTGCATAATCTGAGGAGGGTGCCCAGACAGAACTTGCTTCTGTTTCCAAAGCAGAAGGCTGTTTTTTTTTCTACAACTGCTATGTCCCAGCACTTGGTCCACCACTTGGGGACTGCTGGGCCCTCCAGGTGTTTCCACAGTCTTGCCATCAAGATTTTTGCTGCTGTATGTGAGAGCACTGCTCCGCTAGGCGGCCAGTCATCGGGAACTGACCTTCGCCCGTAGCTCCCAGCAGGACTATGCACAGGCCCCATGGGATTGATAGGCCTGTGATCAATCTGATTTGTTCTAATACTTCTTCCCAGAACTGTGTGGCTTTGAGACATGACCATAGGAGATGGATGGAACAACGTGCCTGTGTCTGAGCCGCCTCTCCAGCATTGCGATGGGATTGCTGGATTGCTTTTGTTTAGGATCTCCGGTGTTTGGTACCACCTGTTAAATACTTTGAATGCTCCCCTCTTTGTTGGTGACGCACTTCAAGCTTTTGTGTACTTGTGTACAGATGTGGCACCATTCCTCCAACCCTAGTTCTTTTCTTATGTCCTTTTCCCATTTCTGCATGTAGGCTTCTTTTTTAGTGGGGTCCGCTCTGTCACGTAATTTATACAGGGTGGATATTTTGGCTGGGCGAGAGTGTGCTGTTAAAGTTCCCTCTAGTGCCGTTAATTCTCTGCCCCCGTTCTTTTTTACTGTGTCATGGGATAGCCAGTGTCAAAGCTGAGCATAGCAAAATCTCTATGTTTCTGGCACTTGGAATTTAGTTTTACATGCTTCAAATGTTAGTGGAGTACCATTCGAGAAAAAGTCTGCTATGTTCTTAAAACCTTCTTCTTTAAACCTGCAAAGCCATTTGGTGTGATTGCCGGGGTGAAGTCAGGGTTGTCCCAAATTGTGGAGAGGGGGTCCACAGCGTTCCTGCAGTTTCATTAACAAACTGCCTTTTTCCAGCACTCCACCATGTTCCTGGTCGCTGACAGAGGGCTAGAGTTGGGAGGGTCCCGGAGCCTTACTACGTGCGGGAGCGATTCTGGTGGGGTCAGACTCCAATCTTCCTCCAGCTTTTTCCAGCGGGTTGGTTGGTGCTTAATTTCCACATCAAGGCCTGTGAAAGCTGCGTTGCAAGGCAGTATCTGGCAACATCTGGTAGCCCCTAACCGCCCGACCATGAGCCCCGGAGCATTATTTGTTTGGCTATTCACGTCTTCTTCCCGCCCCAGACTTATTTCAGGATGCCCGCTTGCAGCTTCTGTAGGGCCATTTTAGGAATGGCCATCGGGATGGCCAGACAGTAGTAGATTAGTCATGGGACTAAATTCTTCTTTAGTGCTGTGATTCTCCACACCCATGCCACCTCTTGTTTCTGCCAGCATGCTAGATCGCTGTGTAGTTCTTTGAACAGTGGCGAGAAGTTTACTTTGTATGTTCTTTCAGTTTTGCATGGGATCTGGGCTCCAGGTAGCTGATGTGGGATTTCGCCCACGGGATGGGATACCTGGTTGCTAGAATTCCCATAAGCTTTCTCTGCATAATGATGCCTAGGGCTGTGGAATTTGCAAAGTTTACCCTGAATCCAGATGCTTCTCCAAGTGCTTCTAGTTCTTGCCACAGAGCTCTCATGGAGGCCTCGGTCCGTGTTAAAGTTAGAAGGACATCATTCACGTAGAAGGCTATTTTATAGGCTTCCCCCTTTACTTCCATCCTGTGTATCAGTGGGATGTGGCGGGTTCTGCTGGCAAACGGCTCCATAGAAAGCGCAAATGAGTGGTGACAGAGGACAGCCCTGTCGAGTGCCTCTTGTTATGGCGATTTTGGCCGATCTAGCGCCATTTAGTCTAAATGATGTGGTAGGGTGTTGGTAATTAGCTGGAGTCCATTTCAGACATTTCGGGCCGAATCCAAAGTGGCTTAAGGTCTCCCTCACATATCCCCAGTCCAGCATATCAAACGCTTTATGTGCGTCAAGTGAGAGGACTACCATTTCCGTTCCAGCCCTGTTTGCCGATTCTATTCTGGTTAGGATGCACCTGGTGGTGTCCTGTGTACTGCGGCCTGGGAGGAATCCCGTTTGGTCTGGATGGATTAAGTCTGGGAGGATTTGCGCCAATCTGTGCAAGAATCTTTGAGAATACTTTGGCGTTGTTGTTCATTGATGTGATGGGTCTATATGATGCAGTGTTCTAAGTTTTTCCTGGGCTTCGGAATCAATACTGTTAGGGCTTCTTCCATTGATGGGATAATGCTACCTGTAGAGGGAAATGTATTGTATAGGGTTGCCAGGTGGG
Source organism: Ambystoma mexicanum (assembly GCF_040938575.1). Classification (NCBI taxonomy): domain Eukaryota; kingdom Metazoa; phylum Chordata; class Amphibia; order Caudata; family Ambystomatidae; genus Ambystoma; species Ambystoma mexicanum. The sequence goes on along the minus strand of NC_090941.1, from coordinate 582,552,786 downwards.
GTGCTAGAAAATGAGCGAATTTCTTATAGAATGGGGCCATCAGCCCATCAGGACCCGGGGCTGTGTTTTTTAGGAGCGAATAGTTTTTGCAACCTCCTCTGTCGTAATAGCGAGCTCTAGGGATTCCATTTGGGGATGTGGATTTCCTTTTTGGATAGTGGATAGGTATTGGAACTGTGCTGCCTTGTCTGTTGGGGCGCCGCACATAATGCCCCTGTACAGGAGGTCCCAAGCTCGATTCACATTCCAACCGGCCATTTTGAAGTACCAGGCACATTCACGCCGAGATATGTGACGTATGATGAGCAAATAAACCAGCAGAGAGCTGCAGTTGGGCTCTGTCCAGTACCTATCGGAAGAACAGCACCTGTTGAAATACCAACACCTAAGAAAACCTGGATAGTAAGGTACCCATTGAGAAAGCCATATCGACAAATGAAAAGAATGAAGATGGTCAGAATGCAATCCCTGAAGAAGCTAACAGATACTGAAGGAAGACGATGGTGACATCACAGAAACCTGGACTTACTCACATATAGAAGATAGGATGACCTGTGAATGATGAAAAGAGATGAAACACCATGGATAAGTGACATCATAAGCCTAAAGTGAAATAGGCAATGTCAAAGATATCAGAATTTATGCCATGAGCATGATGAAGATATTCAGTTAGTTTAAACATGTACATATGCATGGACCCGCAAGAAGCAAAGAATCTTGAGGCTTGCTTATGCTTAGTAGTAAAATAGATTGCAGCAAGTGCCACCTATACATATCTACCTCAAAATGAGCACTTTATATAAGTATACTTCCACTATGCACAAGAGCAGAATCAACCAAAGGTTACTAAAGGTCTCAAGAGGAGAGTTTTGCAGCAAACAAATCGAGAATTAAAGACAAACTCAGATGAATGCAAATTGTGCCAGGAAGGCAAGGTCGTATCGGCAGAAATAGCCCAACAGTGGATACAATTTATGAAAAGAAGAACAGAGTATCCTGTTCAGAAAGGTCAAGCTAAGCCACAGAAGGCAGATGCTGGCAGAATTAAATCAAATACTCAAATTGCATGAGGAATAAGACGATTTCACGGTGTCAATCACGTGACCAGCCAAGCGAGAAGGGATGAAACTTTCACACCTACGGATGGACTTGTGCCATGCACAGATATCTTAACTTTTGCAGACCAAGAAGCAGTCTAGAGGCCAATCACAAAGAAATAATTGCCACATGACCACTGAGGTGATGATTGATTGTTGCAATAATTGGAAGGAGGCTGGGGGTGCAGACAAACTACCGGCACCTGGCTGGCTATTCTGCACGCTTCTAAGCAAGTGGAAAAGTATGAGTGGGGTTGTAGCCAACCCAATCATAATGGACCAAGTAATCTAGGGTCCTATAGTTAGTAGAACCAATGTGACGTCGTACTTTTAGGGATGTTTACAGTAGCCATTGTGGAGGAAGGGCTTAGAAGCCCCACCTGCCATTATTTATCTAATCCTCTCACTTCGTTACCAAATAAAGATATAGCACCTATATTAAAGTTACCTTCCTAGAACCAATGGAATTGCATGCCAGATTTTCAGCGCTATACGTCAGTGAGGATGAGTTTTTAGTATAAATGATGTGTTTTTTCTGAAATTGATTGGAGTTGAAGCGAGAAGGAAGATAGAGTGATTGCCGATATTCATGAACTCCCCGTTTTTTGTACTTGTCATTAAACGGACTCACTTTGCCAAACCATTGAGTTGTTGTCATTGATTTGATGCGAGAGTATTAATCTGCATCCCCATCCACCTCACGGGTGGTGCTGCCTCATCTTAAAGTGCTATTGGGAGACCCCCAGCTCTATGGGCCGGCTGGGGTCCTAGTGTACACTTGGTAACAGAGGGTGGTTTATCGACTATCGATTAGCTAAGACACCCATTCACCGTCGACATAAGTAACTCTCGGTCCTCTGCAATATCACAAGTCCTTTGCCATCCGGCTAAATAGACTGAGAAGCTCCCCGTAGATAGTGGTTAGTCTAAAGTGTAAAACCTGCAGTGTTGAGGTCCGAAGGAACCTGTGCTTTCTCCCACGAACGCCTTCCCACTTCTACGAGCAGCCGATCGGGCGAACAGCAGGGAGAGGCGGTAACGAAGGCGGTGATCCCGAGCATCCAGAGAGGAAAAAAATGCGAACGGTGAGTGAAAAAAAAATACTTTGGCAAAAAGTTGCATGTCTTAGAACAAGTAAGAGAAGGTAATGGAAGGAGGTGGGACAAAAATAATGTCAGAGTTAGAGGAAAGAAATATTGACTCGAGGGGGGCGGAGCTAAAGAGAGGATACTGGGAAAGATACCCGAGCTAGAGGATACGCACAGATACCTATGCTTTAATAAAGCGCTAGAAGAAACCTGCATTCAAAGTCCTGAAAAGATAGGGCGCAAAAGGAGGCCAGAATCAATGAAAGAGGCGATCTGAAAGGGATGGGCTTACATTCCATGTCGGAATTATGATGGAGGCATGAGATTCATGTAGCTGGCCAGAGTCTGTCTAGTCTGTCACATCTGTCTTGTGTTTTTCTTCTCTCTGACGTCATAAAGTAAGAACATTTTTGGGGGAATTAGCATGAAAATTGTGCGATTGTATAGCCAGGATGTTGTATGACATGAATTGATGATTGTTGTTTGAAAACGTAAAAAGAAATTTCTGTGAAAAAACGGGATTGGAGCTTGCGACGATTGGTGCTCGCTCATATTGTTGGTTTTGTTTAAGAAACGTAAAAGCATAACAAAGTGTTATATGAAGAGAAGATGAACAGATTTAAGCATGGAAGGCGTTACACCGTTAGTACACTTGAGCAAACAGCTGCCAAAACACGCACCTAAGCTGAAAAAGTACAGTGCAGACTGGGTTAAAGGAACCGCCCACAAACTGTTTATGCCATGGCCCCAGGCTGGATCGCTATCTAAAACGATCCTGCAACACATGACATATTTGCACGTCACGTACACTGGCAAAAAGTTAACAAACGCCTAGCTAGTTTAGAACTTTGGAAAATGTATCAAGAGGATAAGGAGGAGGAGCCGCTGTTAGACTGGATACTCAACATATGCATAGAGGGGCGTGAAACACCTTCTGCGCCACCCACCCCGCCTGAAACGAAAAGCGAGGTCAGCAAAAATGAAGGATTATACCCGTTGAGGGAGCTTAAAGCAGCCACGGGATATAGCAACCTGGCATATGAGTCACCTAAGCAAAGTAGTGACGAAAACCCAGACAGAGACAGAGATATCACCTCCAAAGTCCCGAGGGACAAGGAGAGACGCAAAAAAGAAAAAGGAGACCAGGCACAAGCATCTCCAGATACACATAGAGAGGAAAAAGATGGAAAGGATTAGAGGACAGAACTGAGATGGCACTCACACAGAACGAATGGATGGGAGGTCAGATTTTATTGAAACTTGATGTTAAAGGCATTGAAGACAAGGTACGAAAGGGAGAGCCAGACGATTCAAAGGGAAAAGAGAAGGAAAAGGAAAAAGGATTGAGAGACGAGAGGAATAGGAAGAAAGATAGACAGAGATGAGAACAGTTGTATCACAAAGAGCAAGAAAGAAAACGCGATCATAAGCAGAGAACAGCTAATGATAAGGACAGGCAGGAACACCGAAGAATAGAAGAAGAACAAAAGACATGGGAGAAGAGAATAAAGAGACAAAAGGATCAGGAAATACGAAGGGCAAATGAACGTAGAGATGCAAAGAAACGGGAAGAAGATAGGGTCAGAGAGGACGTGAGGAGGTGCAGAGAGTTCGATCACGACATAAAATGTAAGCGAAGACAGAGAGCACGGGATCTTGAATATCTGGAGAGAGAGGTTAAAAAACCCGATCCAGTAGTAGACTGGGAAGACACAGAAGAATTATTTCCTGAGTACGATTCAGTACCAGGCACGTCTAGGGCACATATGGAAGATGACTTCGACACCAGAAGCATCAGAGAAACGATTGATAGAATATATGATGAAATGGGGCTAGAACAAGTACCCCAAGGGAAGAGGGATGACAAGCGTCTGGAAAGCACTCAGTTGTATGACACAGATGACGCCTCCCGATGTAGCAGAAATAGAAAGCTGTTCCTAGATAGGTTGACACTGAATAGGATTGAGGAAGATGAGAGAAGTTGCACGAGTTGGGCACAGACAATATCAGACGCGGAAAGAGAGGAATATGCAGAAAAAAAAAGATGAGAGAAGACACGAAAAGTGGTTCTCTGGTGGAAAAGGGATAAGATGGTCAGATTCTAGCGGATCTGCACCCAAGACATCAGAGTCAGCCACACAATCAGATCGACACGAAGGAGTATCTTACTGTCAGAGGGGGGTGTCTCCACCACCCTATGTTAGCAGACTAAGGACATTGCCAGGTAGACGGCGCTGCAGGACTATCACCCTTGCAGTGCATAGGAAAATGATGAGAGAAGAAAAGGAGTGCCATGTGTTACAATTTCCGTTGCTCGAAAAAGGAGGAACGAGGCCACAGTATATACCCTGGCCACACATCGATAGAGGAAATCTGAAAAATAAGCTCCCAATGTTAACATTGGGAGCCGGAAAGTGGATACATGAGCTAGAAAAAATGACAGGAGGGAACACGTTAGCGATCGGGGACATCAGGGGTCTTTTAATCGCCATACTTGGTGATAGAGCTGACGATGTGTGGACACGAGCAGGTTATCCTGGCGTGACTACAGTTAATACTGTGCATGCTGGAACACCATTTAACAATTGCATAGCCGCAGTATGGAAAGCATTACGATTGCTATACCCGCATACTTCCGACATGGGAGCTATAATGACACGAAAAATGAAGGATTCAGAGGATCCTTTACTTTACATTCAGAATTTAGAAGATGCCTGGGTGCTGGAAACTCGTGAATCTTGGGGGAAATGTATACCTGTGTTTTACCATATATTATGCCAAGGGCTGCCAGATCAGGTACAGAAGCAGCTCAAGAAATTGGTAGGAATTGAAGACAAACGGTGGTCTCAAAATCGCAAAAAGGAGGCTGCACAAAAAGCTGAAGAGGCAAAACCAGTGCAGAAAAAAATGACAAAATATGCCATTGAAGGGGCAATGATAAACAACACAGACGGATCAAACATGCAGCAGGCCAATAATCAAGGGCAAGGTGATCAAGGCAATCACTTGTTCTACCCAAGGGGGAGAGGCTTTCGAGGAAGAGGATGGCAGAGTAATCAGGGAGGTTTTGAAAACATGCAAAACGGCAATCAGAACATGTCAAATGGGCACGTAATCAGACCACAGCCAATATGTTGGATGCGTGGAATGACAGGGCATCTAGTGCGCACATGCAGAAGTCAAGGCATGGTGCAAAACGACCAAGGAACAAGTGTAGGAATGGTGAATTCACCTGTGTTTTTACAGCAGGGTGGAAATGGAGTTGCATAAAATCACACAGTACAGCAGCAAGCGCCGGGAACACAGCAGAGCTTGCAACCTCAGAATATGACACATTTTCCACAAGGGCAGTCTCAACAGTCGCCGATGCAACTGTCACAGATAACAAGTAAAGGGCAGGTACTGAATTCTGGAATGAGAAACAACACTGGTGATAGAGGAAATCCATTCACTGAGCATGGGACAAAGTTATATATAGATTAGGACAGCTCATGGGAAACCTGATGTGTTCTATCCGATCAGTGACACCGAACCCTCACGAGGAACCAAGGGTAGATGTCGTTATAGGGGATAAAGAATATTCCTTCTTAGTTGACACAGGTGCAATACGCTCGTGCATACGTGAAGGCAAGTTTTGCTTGTCCGGCGATGCCATAAATAGTCTGGGCTTCACAGGAGCAACAAGTCGTGTTCCTTTTACAGATGAACTTCCAGTCTCTATAGGAGAATGTGACATGAGTGTGCCACTGTTATATTCAAGGCAAACCCCAGTAAATATATTGGGACGAGACCTAATGACGAAGGTAAACATGACAATCTTGTTCATGGAGAAGGGCATAGTATGTTTCAACTCCAGGAATGCATTATTTGAACGTATGCAAAATAATCAGAGCATACGTGGGACAAACAGCTATGAAGGCTGTCCCATTGGAACCAGAAATATTCGTGTATGGAGTGCGTACATTAATGGGACAAGATCCTGAGGACCCCCCAATGAGTTTATATTCAGGCCAAGAATACCTATGCAACAGGAAAAGGGACAAGTATTTCCCTTGGCAATACACACAACCATAGTGCGAGGGAAAATGGCATTGATCGATGGCTGTGATGACGACGGCAGACAATGGTGCACAGTAATCGCCATTGAGGAAGGGTACAGGTTGACTGACGTCACTGATGAAGACCTGTTTGAAGAGCAAACAGGTATAGATTAAACAGTTGAGGTTAATCTTATTTATTTGGTGAAAATTATCCAAAGAGAGGTGCCCCAGAGAATGATGCTGGCACAAAACCGTCCTGAATATTTTGATGACGACATGGCTGTCACACTCACCTGTGTCACTGCAGGAGCGATGGACGAACCTCCCTTGACCCTGAGTCTTCACTTCCCCTGTTTCACCCAGAGGAATACCCGTCAAATACAAGGTGTACACTCAGACCTGAATTCCCCCGATTCCCTTGGGCCCATCCCTTCTCTTTACTGTGTGCTGTGATGTCCCCCTATGGGCTTACCTTGATCTTTAGTAGGGTGTGCACTCCATCCTGCATTTGCAGGGGCGTGATTCACTTATGTGATTGGTGCCAATGTCTGTAGGCTGAGTTCAGATGCCAAACGCTGTTTTATGCCTTCACAACGAGGCCGAGAGGTCAATGCGCCAGTTTCTTCACTGGCTAGAAAGTCCTTCCAACAAGTGAATGTTGCGAGGAGAATGTTGGGTGTCCAAAATTGTCCGTATTGTCTTTGTTTGGTGGTATTTTTGTGGGTGAGTAGCGCTGCGTGTAGAAGCTAGCTGCTGGTAGGTTTGCGCAGCACCTTCAATTCGAGCACGCCTGGTAATGTCTCTCCCTTTCCCTTGCAGGAGAAATTATGTGGAATTAGCGCCTTGAGTCTGGGTTCAGCGCTACTGGAGACTTGGTGGTTAGATAAGTTTGCACAGAGGCTTTTGGTAAGTATGCACCGCGTAGAGAGAGAGAGCGCAGTGAAATAAGTGTCCGCGTTATTGGAGCGAGCGCAGTGAATAATGTCTCTTCTTTCTTACAGGAGTTTGTGCGCTTGTGCAACTAATCTGAATTCCAGCGTCGTAGGAAGATTCGGTGAGTATGCGCAGCGTTACGGATGTGCTTGTGTTAACACGGTTCTTCTTTGTTCCTACAGGTGCCGGTGTAGAAGTCCCCTCTTGACTGGAGATAGCTGCGGGGTGGAGTAAGAACCAGGTAAGCTGAAGCTGAATGATCCAGAGAGGGTAAGCAGAAGTAGGATGATCTGGAGCAGGTAAGCAGAAGCAGGATGATCCGTTGCAGGTAAACAGAAGCAGGATGATCCTGAGCAGGTAAGCAGAAACAGGATGATCCGGAGCACGGCAAGTGTGTCGCTGATACAGCTCACAGTAAGCAAAACAAAGCACTGGAAGAATCTTGGGTGTGGCTTATATAGCCAGCCATACCCAAACACTAGAGAGCTCATGAGTTATCATGCACTTCCTGTTTGGCAACAGGAAGTGGTAACCAGGAAGTTGCTACAAACACTAGGAAGGAATGAAAGGAGGGATTTGGTATGGGTTCTTTGTGTGCCTATGCCAGGCCTGCCAAGCCTCCACCCAGCTTGCCCCAACTACCTGCATGATACCCATGACAATGGCCCGGGTCCCTGTCTCAGTGTGACGTGGGCTTGTTGAAAGGAGTAGGAGAAGGATCAAATTGAAACCAGGAGCAATTTTGCCAAATCACAACAGTATCCCATGTCTAGGGAAGCAGATGAAGGGATTTTCAAGACAATTTCTGCCATGATGGAGCAGGGCCTCTTAGTGACGTCAGAGTCGTCATACAATACCAGAGTGTACCCTATCAAAAAATCAAAGGGAGGGGCTTGGTGTTTAATTCCAGGACCTAAGGCCAATAAATGATATTGTAGAGGCCGAGTTCCCTCTTGTCCCTAACCCGTCCACAATTCTATGTAATATACCCGTTGAGGCAAAATATTTCATGGTGATTGACTTGAAAAATACATTTTTGTCAATTCCATTGCACAAGGACTCACAAGATCTGACCTCATTCACGTTCAGGCAAATGCGTCTGAAAAGCACAAGGTTACCGCAAGGGTACTGTGAGTCTCCTTCGATTTTCAACCGAGTCCTGCAGATGGACTTAAGCAATATTGCATTAGAGAGTGTTGTCTTGCAAATTGTGGATGACATCTTAATTTGCAGCACGACAAAGGAAAAGTGCAGACATGATTCTATTCAGCTGTTGACATATTGGCTGAGAAGGGATATAAAGTTGACAAAGAGAAGTTACAATATTGTCAGCAAGAAGTGCTTTAAATAGGCCAGCTAATCTCACATGAGGGGAAAAGGGTTACCCCTGAAAGGGCTGAGGCTATATTGAACACAGCTAAGCCACACACGATAAAACAGATGCAGAGTTTTCTAGGATTATGCAATTATGTCAGGGCATAGGTCTTTGAATACAGCTTGTATACCAAGCCTTTGTTACAGGCCCTAAAGAAAGCACAGGTGACGAAAGAAAAAATTGAATGGACCGAGAACACGGAAGAAGGGTTTGTTGAACTCAAGAGCCATTTGCACGGCACCAGTTTTAGGGATTCCCAATTATGCAGAGGAATTCTACCTGTTTTCGCACACGAATTGTGTTATGACGGCAGTACTCGCACAGAGAACCACGTTAGGGTACAAGCCCCTGGCATACTACAATGGAAATTTGGACCCATTGATGAGAGGGCACTTCCCTTGCAAACAGAGAAGGCGACAACCATTGTGATGGGATGCTCAATGACATTCGTCGAGCACGCATTATTTGCCATTCTATAGAAACCGAAAGGCACATTGACATCTTAGAGAGGTTCTGCTTATGAAGTGATAATATCTAATCCATCAATTAAAATAATTCGATGTAAGATAGAGAACCCAGCTATGTTTATACCAGAGTCAGTCACTGACTGAGAGCCAATCCGTGACTGCGCAAACTATGAAGAATTCTTTGACAAAATTCCCAGAGTGAAAGAAAATGCATTGGCAGAAGGAGAAATCGTCTTTGTTGACGGTTATTTGAGAATCGATCAAAATGATGGGCAAAGATATACAGCCACTGCTGTGATGAAGCACACGGCAAATGGAGAATTACGAGTACTCATTAGTGCCCGATTACCATCTCATTATTCTGTGCAAGCTGCAGAATTATTGGCGCTGATACTCGGTATCGAGAATCACGCAGACCAGGAAGTAACGTTGTACAGCGACTCAGCCTATGTGACGTCGACAGTGCATGCAGGGCTAAGACGCTGGAGAAGGAGGGGCTAGCTCCAATCAGACAGCACGCCAGTGCAACACACAGCCTTATTGAATAGGGTCATTAAGGAACTACAGCTCCCAGTGGGCATAGCGGTCGTAAAATGCGCCACCCACACGAAAGGGACAGATTTGATCTCACGTGGAAATCAAGCAGCAGACATGGAAGCCAAGCATGTGGCGACCAATGACGAGATAATAATGAATGTGGAAATAACTGATGTGCATGAGAAAATGATTGTTGCACAAAGCGAACCTGAGGGTTATAGTAACAAGGGGCAAACCCAGTTAATGGAACTGCAAGAGGAGGCACCACAGGAGGAGAAAAATCTCTGGAAGTGGTGAGGGTGTTTTTTTAAACCCCTCCGAGAGCTTGTGGCGACAAGACAGCACTGGTAAACCGGTGATACCTATAGCCCTATTGAAAATAGCATTGGAACAATTGCATTATCCAGTGCACATGACAAAAGAGAATCTAGCAGCAACGATTGCTGAAGACTGGTTTATACCGCACTTAGCAGAACACATTGCATTTATTATGGTGAACTGTATAATCTGCTAACAGTTCACAGCTGGGGATACACTAAGAGTAATCAGAGGAGTCATCCCAAGGCCCAATGGACCTTTTCAGCACTTGCATGTCGATATGATTGAAGTATGTTACGGGTACAGGTATCTAATTGTTGTAGTGTGTCCATTCTCTAGATGGATAGAAGCAGGTCCATGTACACACCCAGACTCTACCTGTGCAGCCAAATTTCTGGTGAGAGAGGTATTTCCCAGATGGGGAGAATGTGAGGTCATGAGGTCAGATAATGGTCCTCACTTTGTCAATGCAGTATTCGAACAGATTAGCTTGCTGCCTGGTATAAAGCACAAGTTCTCTTCGGTGTATCATCCTCAAGGTAATGGAATATGTGAGAAGCTCAATGGCTTGTCAAAAAGAAAGGATAGCAAAGTTGAAGCTTACTCTAAAGAAGAGATGGTTGCACTGCCTTCCACTGGCACTGTATGTACTCAGACACCAGCCTGGTTCTGACCATCATCTTACGCTGCATGAGATAGCAACAGGCAGAAGGATGCACACTCCATTGACACCCTGTGATAGAGCTAGATATGATGCTCAACTGATGGAAATTTTAGAATCAGAAATGCAAAATTACTTGAATTGCATGACATTTGGTCTTACTGTAATTTCAGGACAGCTGCAGCGACGACAAAAAGGGTGCAGGGCAGCACAGAACACAGAAGGTGATACTAAAACAGACCCGATTCAAGGTTTTAGTCTACCACCAGTTTTCCCTGGGGACACGGTCCTATTGAGAAACGACATGAGAAACAAGCGGGACGAGCCAAGGTTCAACTAACCCTTTAGAGTGGAAGACGTCACTCCCTCTGCAGTCAAGCTACAAGGAAGAAGAGCTTGGTTGTTTCTGGGTGATATCAGGCCATACAACGGAGAAGGCCCCCTACCCGCATCCCAACGCGTAGACTACAGACGACGGGGAACAACCACAGCACAAGCAGACGAGATTCATGACGAGGAAGGACGACGCATGACCAGCAAAGCAAAGACAGAACTTTTGTGCAAAGTTGTGGCTTAATTTGGACATTTCCTCTGTGCAAAAAAGGGGATAAGGACATAAAAACTGACACACTGTGCATGCTAGTTGCAGGGTGAAGAAGGAAAATTGCACGTAGAAGCCACAACATAGGTTATTGACTTTGAACTTTGGCCTACTGAAGCCTTGATCAGAAACGGATATGCCAAATTTTGATCGAGGACACACAAATTGGAAGAAAATACAGTATCCAGACTCGTTTCAAACAGGAGCATTATTTGGACTCACTTATGGTGTCCCACAACAGTGACATCACTAAAGACATTCTAATTTACTTTGAGTTAGTATTGAGATCGTACCCATCGTTAGTGGGAAGGCTCATTAACATCGCTGAATTTCTTCAAGACCCGGAAAACGAAAAGACAATAATGAGGCTTCACATTGTGATAACCGAGCAGTTTCTTTTTCTCCCGGAGTACAGCGGGGACAAGGCAAATGTCCAAAGCAGAAGAAGAAGCGAATAGGCTTGTCAACATGCTATTCTTTTGCTTAATTGAAGACTACCTAGATCTTGTCGGGAGACATACTGACGTCTTGACATTTCTTCGAGATCCAGCAAACACAGAACGTTGGAGTATAATCCTGAACAGAATCATAATTCAGGTTGCTATTTCAGGTTGCTAATTCAGGTTCACGCTCATCGAAATCACAGAAGCTGCTCACAGTGAGTGCCGAGCAGTTCCAGAATTCAGCAAGGACAAGACAAATGTCCCTGTCACCAGAAGATAGTAGACTAGCAAGCAACGCCTTCTTTCGCCTGATTGAGGAATTTCCAGAGATTGTGGGGAGGCCTGCCGGTGTTGACGTCCACACTATCATCAGAGACCCAGCGAACTCTACATAGATGAGTATACTCCTGCATGGTATTGTGATACAGGTTGAACTTTCTAATCATCAGAATTTCCGGAGAAGATTGTAAACTTTCCGCCGAGGGACAGATCGAGGACGTGTTGACAAAAAGTAGTGTTCCTGGCAGAAAAACGACAGGACTTCTGGAGTGAAACAGATAAGAGGCACTGACTGGGAGCTTGTTTATTTTGAACATGCAAACTAAAAGAATTGCTGAACTTATTACCTTATTTTGACATTTTCATAGACAGAAAAACTGTTTCCAGAGACAATAGACACTCTCTTATTCAGGTAAGAAAAGAAAAAAAAAGGACAATCGTTCCAGCACCTGCAACCGACAAGCAGAGGAAGCAGAATCCAGAAATAATATTGCCTAGAATGTATTAAAAGTAGTTTTCTTTCCTTAAATGATAGCGATGGGCAACCAAAGCAGAAATGTTGTCATCCCTCAGGAGGAGAGACACTCCTATTATTCCAGAACTAAGTGTGTTCGGTTGACATATAGGAGGAATCATTTACCTATAGATTGTATTCATCGTTGTTTTACTGTTACTGACGATTCGAACTGTTTTTTTTATTGGTGCACAAAGTGTTCCGATTCCAGTACACCCACCTAATGATGTACGCATTACGTCCACAAAGGCACCCAGACCTTTAATAGTACTTCCAGTCCCTAGAAGGTCTGACAAAGGAGGGAGTGAACCTGAAATGGATGTGATTAGAAAAGACACACACACACACATGTGGTAACAAGCAAGTTGAAAAGCCGGAGACAGGGTCGGCAGAGCAAGAATGAGAAAAAGTTACTGAAAGACACGTCCATGCAAACGATGAGTGCACATACACCAGGTCTAGTGTCAATAACTGCAGAACCACAATTCAAGGAATGGGAGAAGGTTGGACAACCAACTATGAGAAGTTCTACTACAAGTGAAGTGAAAAGACAAATGGAGAAAGCTGAACTTTTAAAGAGACAAAAGGAGTTGGAGAATAAACCAACAGAGACAGCATTGATAAGCACCCCTGATCCAGCACTGAAAGGGGCAAGTGCAAGCCCAGCAAAACTCTCACGTGCAGAGATGATAGCAGAATCAATATAGCTGTTCATAACCAGAGCAAGGAAAAGAAAAGAGGACAAGGAAAGAATAGCCAGACTTTCTTCTACTCAACTGGTACAGATGAAGATGCCTGAACCCTGGATGGATATACCTGAGAATCCTCTAGTGAGAAAAAGCTACATGGATGCTATTAAAGATGTGATGATAGCAAACTACATGAACCCTTTGAGAATCAAGAGAACCACACAAGAAGATGATAATGAACTAAACGACTACCTGGACAGCACAGCACACTTGGGAAATAACATCTGGTACAAACATATGAAAGAAGTTGGAAGACGAAATTTCGAGGAAGAATGCTTTGTTTGCGCACTCCTACCTTACAGCATGGGGAAGTCAAAGATCTTTGTAGCTGTTGAAATAGATGTGCAGATGGCGCACTGTCTATCACACGTAGCAATGTGCAAGACCAGAGGCCAGTTCATGGGAAGTGATGCTTCACTGAAATGGGCAACTGAAGCAACAGATCCAAATGAAGATGATTATGTCCAGGACATAAAGACAAGAAACAATGGAAAAACAAAGCACATTTTGATCAGATATGAGAAGCCTGGAGTTAAAGGAGAAGAGATCAGAAGAGAAGCAAATAAAAAACTGGACGTTTAAGGGAAAACTCCAGAAGAAGTTCAGAAGTGGAAGAACAGAGGCCAAATGCAAATTTGGGGAACAGTGCTTTCACCAGACGGATGGGAGAAAGGAGTAGTGATCTGCAGAGTATGGATGGTCTTCTGACATTACGAGCCCACCATTGACATAGTACGAATTGGATGCAAGCCATTATGGCCAAAACTTGCTAAACTATTGACAAGGGTCGAGGACAGAGGAGGACCCTTGCAGATAGTGCCATTGGAGAGCCCAAAATTCTGCTTCAGGAATAATGGCACAAGGAAAATGGGGGAAAATCAGAACTGTGGACGAGTTTGACGCCCCAGGAATGGTACATGGTACTGCAGTAATCATGGATGATTGGGCATGTGGATCCATAGCATATATCAGGCTGCCGAGAAAATGGGGAGGTATATGCATACTGGTGAATGTCCATACAGTTTCCCGAAAGCAGATGCTCACGTGAGGATGAAGAGATCTGTGGAACTGTTGAGCCACATGAAGAGAGAGAATTACTTTTCTGCCAAATCCATAGAAGCTTTCGACGCTAGCCCATATGAACATAGACTGTTCAGTCAGACTTCTTCAGTGTTCACCTTGATTTTTATACCAAGAGTTCAAGTTGAAGCAAATACTAAATGGTTGCAGATAACCAGATGGGAGTTGCTGCAGGGCATCAACATGACCATAAAAGAAGTCAATGCAATCAGGGAAGAGTTAAGGGCGATTCGACTAATGACTCTCCAGAACAGATACGTCCTTGACATGATCACAGCTATGGATGGAGGTGTTTGTGCAAAAATCGGAGAATCATGTTGCACATTTATACCAGCTCACACTGACGAAAATGGAACCTTAACAGAGGCCATAGGTATGCTGACGAAACTACAGAATCAAATGATTGATGAAACTGACGAAGTGCACGACGACAGTTGGTTTGGATCACTATTCTCATTGGTTCCACAATGGATGGCAGACGACCCTAAAGATATATTTCTTCAAATCTCTATGTGTGGATGCAGGGGAGGAAGTAAAAGGAAGTAAAAGTGGACCCAGAGGATGAAGTAAAGGTGGATACCAAGGAAGAAGTGAAAGTGGTCGATGAATCATCCAGAGGGGGGAGTGTAGAGGAGGTCCCAAGCACGATTCGCACTCCAACCGTCCATTTTGAAGTACCAGGAATGTTCACACCGAGATATGCGACGTATGATGAGCAAATAAACCAGCAGAGAGCCGCAGTTGGGCTCTGTCCAGTACCTATCAGAAGAACAGCACCTGTTGAAGTACCAACATATAGGAAAACATGGACAGTAAGGTACCCATAGAGAAATCCATATCGACAAATGAAACAGAATGAAGATTGTCAGAATGCAATCCCTGAAGAAGCTTAAAAGATATTGAAGGAAGACGAATGGTGACATCACAGAAACCTGGACTGACTCACATATAGAAGATATGACGACCTGTGAATGATGAAAAGAGACATCATAAGCCTAAAGTGAAATAGTCGATGTCAAAGATATCAGAACATATGCCATGAGCACGATGAAGATATTCAGTTAGTTTAAACGTGTACATATGCATGGAACCGCAAGAAGCAAAGAATCGTGAGGCTTGCTTATGCTTAGTAGTAAAATAGATTGCGTCAAGCGCTACCTATATATATCAACCTCAAAAGGAGCACTTCATATAAGTATACTTGCACTATGCACAAGACCAGAAACAACCAAAGGTTACTAAAGGTCTCAAGAGGAGAGTTTTGCAGCGAACAAATCGAGAATTAAAGACAAACTCAGATGAATGCAAATCGTGCCAGGAAGCCAAGGTTGTATCGGCTGAAATAGCCCAACAGTGGATACAAATTATGAAAAGAACAGAGTATCCTGTTCAGAAAGGTCAAGCTAAGCCACAGAAGGTAGATGCTGGCAGAATTAAATCAAATACTGAAATTGCATGAGGAATAAAACGATTTCACGGTGTCGGAATCACGGGACCAGCCAAGCGAGAAGGGATGAAACTTTCACACCTACGGATGGACTTGTGCCATGCACAACTTTTGCAGACCAAGAAGCAGTCTCAAGGCCAACCACAAAGAAATAATTGACACATGACCACTGAGGTGATGATTGATTGTTGCAATAATTGGAAGGAGGCTGGGGGTGCAGATGAACTCCCTGCACCTGGCCGGCTATTCTGCACGCTGCTAAGCAAGTGGAAAAGTATGAATGGGGTTGTTGCCAACCCAGCCATAGTGGACCAAGTAATCTAGGGTCCTATAGTTTAGCAGAACCAATGAGACGTTGTACTTTTAGGGACGTTTAGAGTAGCCATTTTGGAGGAAGGGCTTAGACGCCCCACCTGACATTGTTTATCAAATCCCCTCACTTCGTTACCAAATA
This sequence comes from Ambystoma mexicanum, assembly GCF_040938575.1. Classification (NCBI taxonomy): domain Eukaryota; kingdom Metazoa; phylum Chordata; class Amphibia; order Caudata; family Ambystomatidae; genus Ambystoma; species Ambystoma mexicanum. The sequence goes on along the minus strand of NC_090941.1, from coordinate 582,536,703 downwards.
CAGATAGAGCACCTATTTTAAAGTTACCCTCCTAGAATCAATAGAATTGCATACCAGATTTTAAGCGTTATACGTCAGTGATGACGTGTTTTTAGTATAAATTATGTGTTTTTTCTGAAATGAATTGGAGTTGAAGCGAGAAGGAAGACCGAGCGATTGCTGGTATTCATGTATTCCTCGTTTTTTGTACTTGTCATTAAACGGACTCCCTTTGCCAAACCATTGAGTTGTCATTATTGATTTGATGCAAGAGTATTAATCTGCATCCCTATCCATATCATGGTGTTGCTGCTTCACCATAAATTGCTATTGGGAAACCCCCAGCTCTATGGGCTGGCTGGGTTCCTAGTGCACATGCCTGTGGTAGTCTGTCATTATCCCCAGTTTCTCGGATTCCGCATAGTAGAGCTTGCCGCTCGGGTCTAGGAGGCTGTTGATATTGTTCTGTGTGTGCAGTTTAAGTTTGTGCACCAGCAGACGGTTTGCCTTGCTGTTATTAGGTACTGTTTTGTATATGCCAGAGCTCTGGACGATAGATCTGCCAAGTGCATTTCCAGAGTTGCCTTTGCCTTTTTGAGCTTCCTGCCTGCTTTTATCGTTTGGCGTTTCTTAAAGCTTTCCTCGAGCTCTGCCACTTTCTCTTTCAGCTTGGATTGCTGCAATTGGCTTCTTCCTGTCGCGCAGTTTATTGCTACCCCTCTGATTACTGGCTTCATTGCATCCCATACAGTCGTCAGAGGTGTCTTTTGCTGTGTTTTCCTTAAAGTAGTTTGTGAGAGACTCTGATTGCTCTGTAATGGTTGCAATGTCTGTCAGGATGTGGTCTTGCAGTTTCCAGAACCTTTGTGGAGGGTCGGGCAGTCCTTTCACTCGAAGGCCTGCGATCACTGGGGCGTGATCTAAGATTATCTGTGTGCAATTTGTATATCTTCTATACATGGGAAGAGAACGCTGGATGCTAGCAGTAGGTCTATCCTCAAGAATCCTTTGTGGACATGCAAGTAGAACGTGTAAGCTTTGACCCCTTTCTTGGCAAGTCTCCAGATGTCTATGGCCCCTCTCTCCTTTAGGAACTCTGCCATCCCTAATGCCCGGGCAAAGTCCTCCCTGTTGGGCTGCAGTGTTTTGTCATTGGTTGGGTCCGGGGTTAGGTTGAAGCCGCCTCCGATCAGCAAGTGGCCCTCTGTAAAAGTAGTTATAGTGGAAGGATATTGTGGAGGAAATGATCTTGAGCATTGTTTGGGCAGTATACCACAGCTACGGTGATAGGTAGCTCGACCAGGAGTCCCTTGAGCAGGAGGTAACTCCCATCCGGGTCTCTCTTGATTGTGATCTGTGTTAGAGGGACCTTGTGGCTGATTAGTAGGGCCACTCCTCTTTTCTTCTGGCCTGATGAGGCAAAGTATCACCTGGGGTACAGTTGAAAGTTGATCTGTGCCTCTTATAAACTTTGGGGAAAACTTGGCATTTTGGCGTTTGGCATCTCTTAGGATCTGTAGTCCGCGCTGCTACTAGGGATTGAGCTCCTCTGTTTCTGTAGGCTTATTACTGAAGCCTATATTGCACTGGAAACGCGTGGAGTTGCAGCAAGGAGGCCTGGGTCACAGCTTGGCCTTGTTTTTTTGAGTTCATGGTATAGACGCCCGACCAGTTGTGGCACCGGTCACAAGCAGTCTATGTCATAGGTAGAATGAGCAGGAGAGTCCAAGGCCCTTTCAGTTTTTATTGTTCCTCTTACTTTTGGGCGGGGGCCCCCGATTCTGTGCCGCCTTTCCACCCGGGTCCAGGTTTTCAGGAGGTCCCTTGATGTGCCCTCCATGACAGGTATACCATTGTCGGGGCCGTCCTCTGCCTCCCGGTTCAAGAACTTCTCAGCCTCCTTCGGGGAACGTATGCACCAGAGCTTGCCTTCCCAGGTGAAGGTCAGGGTCGTGGGGAATCCCAAGCGGTATGGGACCTTTTTCTCTCTGAGCCATTCTGTGATGGGTTTCAGGGCTTTCGTTTTCGTGAGTGTGGTGGCTGCTAGGTCCTGATATAGGGAGATCGAGTCATCCTTGAAGTGTATGCAAGCTGAGCATCTGGTTTCCTGCATTATCTCCTGCTTTGCTTTGTAGAAATGTATTCTTGCTAGCACATCGTGTGGGGTAGATGAGCTCTCTTTTGTTATTGTTCTATGCACCCTATCTAGCTCAAGGGGGGATTCGTCTGGCAGGGTCAGGACAAAGCAGGATAGGTCGCTTACGTAGCGTTCCAGATCCGCATCTGTGACAGCTGGTGGGATTCCTCTTAAGCGGATGTTGCTGCGCCTAGATCTGTTTTCAGCATCTTCTATTTGAGTTTGAGTGCCTCGCATCTGGCTTCAAGCGCTGAAATCCTGTCTGCGCCCTCCCCGATTTCAAAGTTTTGTTCATATAGAGTAGTTTCAATTTCCACTGTTCTATTTCCCATTTCCCCCACTTGCTTGACCAGGGTCGTGATTTGACTCATCACCTCTTCGTTGCCGTTTTGATATTCCTTAGTAATGACTGACAATACCTCTTGACGGTCTGATTTTGTGACAGCCTGCGCCGAGTGGCTGGGCGCCACTTCTGGACAGGTTCCTGTAGCCATGGCTTTGCTTTGCTCCCCCCTCTTTGTATTTTCCGCCGCAGGGGTTGACAGCAACGTGGAGATATCAGTCTGCTTTGCTGCTTTAGGAATTTTGGCCATTGTGATCTTCCCCCGTGCTCGGGCAGGGCGAGTTCTTCCCTTCTTACACCCCTCACTACGCTGTGGTGCTTCAGATGTGATCAGGGGGAGATTTATTTGTGGAGGATGGGGCTAAAGTTGCATTGCAGGCGCCTGTGCTCTTGTTCATTGGTTAATGTCCATTCCAGAGCTATGGTGCCGCGGTGCAGTGTGCAGTGCTCTTGACGGTGTTGGCTGCCCATTATAGACACTACCTGAGCCTGATTAGTGTTGCACAGAGTCTGGGTCCCGCTCCTGGTTATCCCACAGCAGGTCTGAATTGGAGGCCAGGCGTATCATTTCTTGCTTCTTAGGTCCTAACATGCTAGTTTATGCGGGGCAGTACAGTGCCGAGCAGGCAGTGTTGTAGCCCAGGCCGGCTCCCACGCTGTTGCTGTTTGTGGCTGGAAGGGCTTTCCAGGCAGGTTTTATTCCCGGAGTTACTGGCTGCGTGTGTGCTGCATGAGGGTGTTGCTGGAGGTTCGGCTGGGATTGCCGCTCTAGCCGCTGCAGCTGCGAACCAGTCTATGGTGTCCTCAAAGGGCCAGACCCCCGTGTGGCAGTGTCCCCTAGCCCCCACGCGAGAGGGAAGGGGGACGGAAGCTGAGCAGTGCAAGGGATTGCTCGGTTGTGCGGCAAGTGTCGCCCTACCTTCCAGCAGCGTGTCGGGAGGATAGATGCATGGCTATGGGCCGCGGGCTGCTACGAGTGGAGGGAGGGTGGCACCTCCACTGGGCGCAAGGATCACCGGGTCTGCCCGGTGGGCGACAGTTCATTTTTCAGCTGCAGCGCTTCTAGATGCCTCCAGGAAGCTCTGTGCTGCATCCACCCGGGGATGTTGGGTGCGTGGGGAGCACCCCGAATTTGTGCTTGATATGAGTAGCGGGGCGTTTGACTGGACCCCGGCTGTTTGGGCCTCTCCACAGGCATGTTGCGTCCTACATTCTGGGTCAGGGGCAAATTTGGGTGAAAAAGATCAGCCTGCTGCCTGTGCCTTGTGTGTACGCCGCTCATTTTCACTTTTCTCCGCGGCAGGTTGTCAGCTGCTCCAGTGCTTCCACGGTACGTGGGATGGCCCTCTTACTGTGTGCGTGCCCCTGCTAGATGGCACGCTGGGGCAGGCTGCCGGGGGTCCTAAATTCCGTGGAAGGGCTCTCTCGCGCTGGGATGGTGGTCGGACCCAGCTCTGCCTCTAGAGTCGCCGCGGCCAGCAACAACATCCCGCCTGGGCTGCAGCAGTCCCACTGGTCACAAATGCCAATTGTTCAGGTCGATCATCCGGCATCGGAATGCTTGTGGTTGAGGAGGATGTCTGCCATTTTGCCTTCTCTCCCGCCGGGTGCCATATGTGCGCCTCATTAGTCGAGCCGAATCTCCCAAACCCGAGGTTGGTGAGAGTTGGGAGTTCGCCAGAGCTCGCCAAGCCTCAGAGTTCAAAATGCTTCCTTTGCTGCATCAGCTATGCAGTTTCACTGGTGCATTCTCATCGATTGCGTGGCTCGGGCTGGGAGCTCCTATGAAGCCGCTCCTGCTGCGATGTCTCCAAGCCAGGCCCCCCCATATTTGTTTTTAAACATCCCACTATGGCCTGGGAGGGAGCTATTTCAGGATTTAGATAGCGTAATCCGTAGATTTGTAAAGCATTTTGGTGTTGTGCGGTTGAAATGGGAAACACTTACACAATCATATGACAGCGGGGGGCTTTGCTGCACCTAATTTCCGTGTGTACTGGCTGGCTGCGCAGGCACAGTTCGCGGCTTTCTGGTTCATGGAAGACCCGCTCCCCCTATGTACAACTCGCGAAAATCTCAGTTGGAGATGGCGATCTCCAGTCTCTGATACGGCCAGGTGGGGAGACAAGCAACAGTGTTCTTGACCCTGCCAGCGTCACGGCGGGGTCTTGGCATAAAATCTGGAAAGAGATAGGCGCCGCTGTTCCATCCCTTCAATGAGAATTTCCCCCCTTTGGAATTGTGTTCCCTTTCTCACCAGAGTCGTTCTCGGCTGCGGCAGGGGTTGGCAACAGGGATTTAATACTTTGGGGTCATTGTTCATGGAGGGTAGTTTTATACAGGCCACTGATGTGCCAGGAATGACACGTGGCAGATCATTACAGTGGCTGCAATATGCTGGTTTGCACAAAGCTTGTAAGAGGCTGTAGGATAGCTTCCCAGCAAAACCTGTAAATATTTATTTATTGGGCTACTTGGTGACTCCGGTGTAGTGCGTGTGAGAAATGAGCCAGAAAAGATGGAGCTGATGCATGGCCATTTTGGCTATTCACTTCGATTCACTGCAAAGAAACAGTAAAGAAAACCTACGTTTTCGTGGGCTCAGCAAGTAAACGTATATTCCTGCTGCGAAGACAAGGTCACATATTTATGCCAGATGACCAAGTTGGGAAGAATAATTTTTGTATTGTCCGCCGAAGGACAAGCCAGAAAGCGAGTTGGAGCGCTCTTCAGGTGCAGTGATAAGGGGTAGTGGGAACGAAAGCAAGGAGGGAAGATGTTTTTTTTTCCGTTTCTAGCTGGAATATTCCACACTTTTTGCACCTCATGCTTATTGTCTGCTCTTTGGCCGAGGGCAGCATGGTTACCCATGAGGGGTGGGGATCGAAAGTAGCCCCATAAGAGACGAGGTGTTCCTCTTGGAAAAGCACTTCGAATTTGGACCCCGGTGATGCAGTCTCACTGAGAGGGAGGACGCTCTGCTCCAGATCCCGTTAGAACGATCAATCTCTTTGCCTACCGGCTGTGGGACTAAGCAGTGTCGTAGTGGCCGAGATGAAGGTGTCTTCTGCAGTGATCATAACGGCGATTCGTTTTTTCTTTGTCCTTGTATAACTGATTATGTGTTTATTTTTCTTTCTGTATGTTATAAGTGATTACAACCAAAGTGTCATGTGTAATTCTTTGCCTATCTGAGTCCAATAACTAATTTTGCAAGGGTCAGGAGAGCATAAGTACGACATCTCCACATGTGGCCAAGATAAAGCAAAACATCCGGGTGACTACCGCAGGCATGCATCCTCGATATATCACCTGATCCAGGCTCACACTCCCATACCACATTACAACGCATGATTCAAATGGGCTACAGACCGCCAATTAGAACTAAAGGATGACCTATGGTCTGACATGTGTGCACAAAATTTCATGTAACTCCCTATTTAGACTAATTTAGCGAAAGGTGCTACACCGCTATCACTATACCGATGGTCGACTACATCCATTTTCTAAGGGAGCTACCAGAGTATGCCCAGGCTGTCTGTTCCCTAATGCCAGGTATTTCCCCATGTTGTGGGAATGTCCACGAATTTCACCATTGTGGAATGATGTATGTGCAATGTTGTCTGAAATGAACTCTAAAACTATTGACCCTGTCCCCTGACGTGCCCGTTTCACATCTTCTATCCCTCTTTGGCCAGTGTATGTAAATGTTTACGTCTAGGTCTCCTTTTGGCTAAACTCAGTAATTTGCTGCAATGGACTAGCACGCATTCCCCTAACAAAAACCACTGGTTAAAGGATCTAGTGTGGGCAAACGACATGGAAGACCAATGGGCATATATGCAACCATCCCAATCCCGTCCCATTGACATATGGGCTCTGCTCTGGATGTACCTCCTGCATACGAGCCCAACACCTGACTCATCTGTGGCTCCACAGCCTTCGTGATTCCTAGCCCTCGAGGCTCGGCCCCTCTCGTCGGGAGTCTGAAGCGTTCCATCCATAGATGTTCCATCGCCTTCTCTTTTTCCTCCTTATGTTTATTTCCCTTTGTCCATTCGAGCCATTTCCTTCATGTTGTACCCAAGTTTTACATGCAATTGTTACCAGCTTCAACCTGTGTGTCAACTATGTCATTATACTGTATCTGTGCCATGTTTTGCTTAAGTGTACCAATAAGAAAGCGTTAAAAAATAAAAAGAAAGTGTTCGTTTACCGTCGAAGTGTAGCATGCGATTAACATTTCATTTTCACAGCAACGTGTACATGCAGTGTTTTTTTCTAGTGATGCTTGAACAATAGTTTCCTCTGATGCATGTGTGTAGCGAGAAGCAATGCTCCGCTTCTGCCAAAAACATGTAGGAGACAGGAAACATGGGGGGAACTTTCCTTAGAGGAACCCAAAAGGTACGGTGAGCCAACATTTCAGCTTTCTCCTGACCCCCGTGCCCTCATGGGCGTCAAACCACAAAGGGGCATCTCTTCATAACTGCTGTGCAGTCCTCTCAGGTAGCGTGGGGCGGGCAGCTCTTACTTAAGTAGGTTTGCAAAATGCAGCTCCGCTCTTAATCTGCCTGTCTGTGAAAGCACCGCTTCTTTCTCCTCAAAACCTGCAGCCGAAATTTTATTGGTAGCTTAATTTTCTGTAATTTCTAGCCTCTTCAAGCACAAGAAATGAACGGCATTTTAATTTTAGTTTTGTCAATACGGTGGTACTTTAGCGCTACATATAACATGAAACAAATGCATTGGAGTACAGCTAGGCAGAGATGGCACATGAGGAGGGACACAATGCTTGTGGGTGTTTAATAATTGGTGCTGTAAACGTGCTACCGGTGTAATAAAAATGTCTGAACCTAGTCTGTCTCAGTATGCTAGTTAGGAGTTTGCCAGGCAGTGCTATCATATGCCCAGGAACGTGCAACATTTTCCAGCCGCTATAATTAAAGGGCATAATTAATGGTCAAATAGTACCATTACGGCAATGCCTGGCAAATACCTTCCCCATGCCTATACAAAGCCAAAACTGTTGGCATTGACAATGCACATTGGATTGGAGAGGGCACACAAGAACACACAATTCCGAAAAATATATGCAGATGTACAAAAACGTACCTTTTAACTAGCTGTGCTTTCCTTCTATTTCCCAGCAATGTTCAGTCATATCGGAGGGATGCTCCTGTGTCCATCAGAGAGCAGGCCCCTCGGGAGACAGGAACATGTTTGAGGGGCTGGGGTTTTAATTCAAAGTTTGTTGCCAAGCAACCTTAACTGGCGCAGCACAGTGCTACTCTAACCTCTTTTTGACCTCTTGGAGGTTTCTTTCCGAGCTGACAAGTACAGGTGCAGGTGCAGCTCAGCAAGAAATTAACAAGAAGTAAAGGTTTCATTAAAATGCACTCAAACTCATTTTAATAAAACCTTTATTTCGGTTTTGGACGAAATGTCTGAATAAAAATTACTGACCCCACCAAAAGACCTAAAAAACACACAGCGAAAAGTTCTAACTACCAAAAGGTTGAACATTTCGTGGTATGTGTGAGCGGAACAGCCCCCGCCAGAAAAAAAACAAAAAAACCCTGGGGCTGCGGGGGTGTCCCCCGCAACACCCGGTTCACTATACTATAGTGAGTGGGGTGTTGCAGGGGACACCCCTGCAGCTAACCAAAAAAAAAAAAATTATAAAAAATCAAAAAAGGACCCTGCGACGTTGGTTCCCGATTACAGAAGTGAAAGGGAACCGGCGCTGCAGGGACATAGCGCGAAGGAAGGAAAGGTAAGTAGGGTGGTGGGGGTATGTTGGGGGTGGGGTTGTGTTGTGGGTGGGGGTGTATATATGGATGGTTTTCTATTGGATGTTCGCATGGGAACTGTACGAACATTTGTAGTGTGTACATTTCCCATGCAAACATTTCCGTTGCTGACTGTTCCGTGACGGAAATATCACGCAGATCCTTCATTTTTTAATAATGGAGAAAAGATAATGCTTTGTGCCAAATTCGGCTCACACAATAGGATAATTTAATCATCCCACTGAATGTCTAAAAGCAACTCGGAAATGGCCGAATTCCAAAAGGCCTATCCGACCCTGTACATCAGGCATGCAGGCAAGCATTGTTGTGGGACAAGATAGGTGCAAGTGCACAGACTGGCTGAGCTTCACCTCATGGTATGGGGGCTACATCAGGCATGCAGACAAGCACATTGGGAAAAGATAGGGGCAAGTACACAAACTGGCAAAGCCTCACCTTATGGTACAGGGGGCTACATCAGGCATGCAGACAAGCATATTGGGACAGGACAGCTGCAAGTACATGGACTGGCAAAGCCTCATGGTATGGGGTGGCTACATCAGGCATGCAGACAAGCATATTGGGACAAGATAGGCGAAGTACACAGACTGCTGACTGAGCCTCACGGTAAGGGGGCTACATCAATTCTGCAGTTACAGTCAGGTCAAGCATGCAGTTACAAGAAGGTACAAATGCAATGTTAAGCGTGCAAGTAACTGGTGAAATGCGAACTGGCAATGCCTCGCCTCAAGGTGCTGGGGCTACTTTGGACATGAAAGCAAACATTATAGTGAATATGGAAGGGTCCCCGCTTGGGAGGCCACGCCAGGGGTGCAGAAGCCATATCATGGGAGTAAGGTAAAGTAAGGCGTGACAATGGTTACTGCTCTGCAAGGAGAGTGAGACAGCTGAAAAGGCTGATGAGCAAGTAGGGACCAAATTTCATTATACAAGGTCCAGATGCAGTAAGTGGTTAAATATGACGTGAATAAGAGGAACATGATAATGCTAGAAAATTAAGGTAAGCAAATGGGTGGAGGAAAAAAGTCTACATGTAAGCAGTTTTAGCGACAAATCCCAATAGCTCGGATCATACAAGCACAGATTATGGACAGGATCATAGCAGGTTAGAGTGGGAGCAGTATAGCAGTGTTTTAACGCATACTGGAAGAGCCTCACCCTGCGTGGAGGGGGGCTACCTCGGCTGCAGCGGCCATTTGAGGAACCAGGATGGGCTCTCTCGAGGTGGTGTGGTTACAGGAAAGTTTTGGAGTACTGAAACGCCTTTGGGCGAGGTTTGGGCAGCCTTTGGTAATCTATAATGGATAAGATGGATGAAGGCGACTATAGTAACAGTGGTCAGAGTTATGGCTGTGACACGGATCTAGATAAGGGAAGGAAAAGGGTCCAATTATTGTAGGGACATTTTCTTTATCAAATAAGATAACTAACAGGAGACGGGACAATGGAATAGAGCCAAGTACCATATGAGGATACAAGACCTAATTAGGACCAATTATGTAGGGACATTTTTGATGAACAAAAATGACCAATAAAATAAACACGACACAGCAACCATGGCAGTGCCCAGTGAAGAAATGCAAGTCTCATCATTTGGCACTGGAGATTACTTTTAACGAGCTCCAAACGGGAATGTAAGATCAGCTTACAAATTCAGCCTCAGAAAAACCTAAGGACGAGGTGCTGCCCCACGGCTAGCCAGGCATGCAGAGAAGAGAAAAAGATGCCCAGATGATATAAAGAGAAAATGCCCAGATTGTCTGGAGGGCGCTATAACACACAAGAAAGGATGTCAGCTTCCAACAACTGAAGACGTGGGTCAAGCCAATTATTCAAAGAAGTGCCAGAAAGTCATTCAACGAAAAGCATTTTGAGAAGTTCCTATTGAGAACACATGGGAGCATTGTTAAGAGTTCCAAGGGAGATACAAGGGGCATTTTAAGAACCTCTATTCTCGAATACACAGTACCCAACGTGTAGAGATAGAAGGAGCAATTTCAAGCATGTTGGTTTGAAGTCCCAAGACCTACATCATAGGCACACAGAGAGGCCTTCATTTCATTTTTGATAAAGATCAATACACTAAGCACGATTCAGGTTAGATCTACCTGTGAAGTGTGGTATTTTATGTTATGTTATTGGATATGTATAGCACCAAAGTCCTAGGACATCCAGGCGCCGAAACAGAAAAAGTGAAAAGCGCAGACCTACAGACCAAGACTTTACATGAACAGTCGGGAGGGAGGATCACCTAGGTGAAGGGTCTTCGGGGAGTCGGGGTGAGATAACCGATCGTGAGACACAGTATTCCCCCTTTTCCCATACCCATCCTATTTTATAGGATTCTCCAATGTCCCAACTTCCCCCTTCCTACACAAACAATGGGCTGAGGGAGAGGGCGATTGAGAGTAAAGAGGCTAACCCTTACACATCCAATCGGGTCCGGCTAAAGGTGGAACATAGAGACACACTCTGAGCAAGGTGGGACACGAGAAGGAGCAGAACTTCCGGGGCAAAGGCTAACCTACTGGAGCAGAACGAAGGGAAAGAAAACCCTGGAGATCCCTGCAGGAGGTCATTGCCTCCAAAGAGCTGTGAAAAATAAGCGAAGAAGGCCAAATCTTAGACAAGAAGACTGCATTGTGTTTCAAGGGCGCCAGCGGCCCTCCCGGGGGAATAGCTGAGTTGGGGAGGCGAGGTCAAGCCTCTGGTATTAACGTTGACGCATGAATTAAAATAGAAAAGACAAGAAAGGAATGCACCCAGCCAATGAGTTGGCGAGCGACATGAAAGGCTGGTGTGTGTTAAGGAAAGATTGAAAGTTCAACAGTATATCTCACAATTGAATGAAACGCGAAGGAAGGCAAAGCTGTGGGGAACTTTTAATTACTGATAACTGTGAAGCCAGTGATACAGAATAGTGGAGTGGTCCGGTGAAAGGAAGTACCTCACTCGAAAGTGTATGCAAAAGGTGAAATGTGTTGGGATATAAAGACAAAGTGAATGAACATTAAAATACGTAATCAAGATTAACCCTGAGAAAAGGGGAAGTGAAAAGGTGAATGTTGAACTTTTGTGCTTGTGATATTGAACTACCCGGACCGAGAGAGACTGGGTCAAGCAATACAATAGAGTCTGAAGTGAAGAGAAAGTCAAAAGTGGTCCTGCGGAGGTCGATAGTAAAAACCCGCACATTCAAAGGTCTTTGACATCAGGAAAAGGTCTGAGACCGACTGAAGGAGAACAAAAGTGTGATACATTAGAGGAAGGGAACCCCTACAGAATGTGAATTAAGGTAGGGGAAGGGAACCCCTGTAAGTGCTGTGATTGAAAGGTCAGAGACTATCGAGAGAGACCTATCTGAGCTTTTTGCTTTGAAGGGTCCGAGCCCGATTGAGGGAGACCTGCGTAAATCTTTGTTGAACTGTGAAAGAACTTTTGAAAGCTGGAAAGTGACTTTAACGTGGAAGGCCAAGCGGGCGTCGATCCATGTTTTGAACTACCTTTGTTTTGAGAACCTGAGCCACAGTGTGTCATCCTGTTTACGGGGGGGAACGCCTCACTCCGTGCTATTCAACGTGGGAAGGAGAGCAGACTCCGCCACATTGATTCTTTATGTTTTGACACTGATTGCCCTTCATACAGTTTTGTATAAGAGATAGGGCAGGCATTCAGTTTTATTAGTATAGGCCATCTTTGATTTGACAGAGACCGACTAGGGCAGTGTTTCGTTATTTTTTGATGGTAGAGACTACTCTCATCCTAGCTATAGAGCAAAGCAGAAGTTTTTCTAAGCCCCAAACATTGAATAAAGGTTTTTAAATTGAATCTATTGTGTCAGTATCCTACTCATGATACCATGCCTCCATTACAAATACACATTTTAAGTATTTCCAATGCCGACAGAAATGTTCTAGAAAAATAAGATACAACTGCAAACCATTGTATAGTATTTGTATTGTAAAGAATACATTCATGAAGGGTGTATATATTTTGAAAGAAGGAGAATCAACCAATAAGTGTTTTGTTTTATGTTACATTTAGATGGTTTTAACCATGGAGACTGGCTGTTTAATAAATACATTTTATAATGTATATACTTGGTATTCTTGCAACTCATCTAAAACAGAGACCAATGTCTACTCTAAATACGCACATGTAGTAGCCTGAGATGGGACCTTTTCCTCCCAACATTAAAAGGAAAACGTATAAGTATAAATGCATAGAATAGAAAGTAGAAACAGGACAGACAGTCTGTCTATGGCTTTTCTTTGAACAGAGCTCCCAGATAAATCAAGCAGACAAACTGAAAAATAGTAAACTGTTTGGGTTTTGATAAAGATTTTGCAATGTTCGTCTTGAATAAGAGTTACTCTCCTTCAGGGCAGGAGGTATAAATCTTCAAAAGAGAAATTTATGTCATTATGGCCTCCCTCAAAGATTCCCAGGCATACTGATCACTGGAGCAGTAAATGGAGGAGTGTTTATGATTTAAGTGTCCAGAGGCAAGTCCCATGTTGCATTCTGCAGGGAAATTATCTCAAAGACTTCGGTCTTGTGGGTAAACATAGCAGAATAATCACGTACAAGGTCTCAAACAAAGGAGGCTACTTTAGCCAAAGCCTAAGCCAACGTGAAAACCAAAGGTTAAGAAGTGAAAGAGTCCTAAAAAGGGGAAGAAAAGATCATCCCCTAAAGTACCTGCAACTGTTGTTGAGGTACCCGACCTAGCACCATAACCTGGTGAGGAAGAGGTGCTGCCTGAGGTTCGCAATCCCCATGAGCACCCTAAACCTCTACGGTTACTTGCTGAAGGAGGTCCCTCTAGGCATGAACTTAGTCAAGGTCAGAGAGAATGTCTATCCTTGGAACGCCTAAGGAGATAGGTCAGTTCCCAGGGAAACATAAGATTTATTGGGAAGATGGGTTGCTGTATAATGAACCCATTCAGTCCACAGCGGTTGAGTATATCACCACATATCCTAAGGCTACTCACTCAAAACACTCAAAACAGTAACTGCCAAGTCGGTTTCTAAAGCAGTATTAGGCATCTTTACTAGAGTTAGCTTCCCTAAAGAATTTCTGTTAGAGACCCTAACCTTATGTCTAATTATATGCAGATGATGTAGAAAGAGTGTGGGTTGTCTTATACATTTTCATCTGCCTAACATCCACAGACCAATAGGTTTGTTGAAAAATTCAACAGGTCTCCAAAAAACATGGCTGGAGCTCATGAAGCATCCCATAGAAGGATGGGACCTCCTATTGTCATGCTTATTGTTTGCCTAGAGCGATGTGCCTCAAAAAGGGGTTGGCTTTACCCCCTTTTTGGTCATCGAGTTAGAGGCCCCTTGGCACAAGTGAAAGGAGTGTGGGAGAACCCACCACCCAATACTTCAGCTACCTTAAATGTGGTAGATTATGTTCTGGAAGTCGGGAAGAGAATGGCTTTCTTGACGGCAGAGGCCAATGAAAGTCGTAGGAGCCACATTTTGATTTGTCGAGAGGAATGGCCAGAACACTGGAAGACATATGTTATGTTAATTTGACCTATACCACCACTGACACCATTAGCATGGTCTCCGGGCGTTCACGTGGTTCTGTAAGAAAGTGGGTTGTGTAGGTTAGTGTTAGGGAGATTAATCATTTTTATGCTTCATCCCCTCTCCTAGTAAGACCCCAAGCACTTTTTGATGAACTTCCGGGCCTTTTTCTGAACTCTTGAATGAGTGGAGCCTTTTTCCACTCATTCATTCTTCTGGGCTCTGTCTTTTGGAACTCTATTCTTTGTATTTTACCTCGGCTATGTAGTCTTTTTCCTACATAACTCTTAAAGGCATCTGTATTTTACTATTGCAGCACACAGTTCCTTATGGGCAGTGTTGCTGGGGACACTTAGGGCCCACCTTTGAGATTCATTTCTTGATCCTAGAGTAACTACAGTTCTAAGAGATACTTAATATTTCTCTTAAAACTTTATAGTCTGAGAGATTGGCACACACCACCTTATGTGGAGTGTCAAAGGGATACCTAGTATCACCCTTCTTTCTGCTCCTCCGACTTTTTAGTCACACAGACAATTTCCTAGTTATGGCTTGTGGCAGTGGACGTGTTCTACCAACTATTGCGATTTTTCTACTGCAGGATTTGTTCATAGCCTTGGTAGTGCACAATAGGCTACCAACTTGGGGCCTCCCTTCTTTTTTACCATTACTAGCGTGGTTCTTTGTCAGCCCTTCTACCATTTTGGGAGGGGAAGGCCTGCGTGTGTATTTTGCCTTCGGTGGGAACCCTTAGGTGAACCGATTTAGGCTCCATAGTGTCTGGACAGGCAGGACGTGGGGGAGGAGTTTTCTACACTATGTCCTTTGTCTGCCAGAGTGCCTGAATAGAACTAGCTCCCACTGGGGGCCTGATTGAGTCGCCTGCACACCCTTAGCAACACCGTGAAGCAACCACTGCTGCCCTGACCCCGTTTTCTGTGCGACTTAGGAACTCCGAACAGGACGACTCCTTCCCTTTGACTTGTGGGAACAACCAGTCCTAAGACGAACTTTGATTTGAGCCATCTCCCGAGGTCCTGGGAGTTTCCAGAGCTGCGGAACCCCAATACCAGGAGACCTGCTGCCTATTTTGAATGCATCATCATGGAAAGGCAGGATCCGTTCAAATCTTTGTTGAGCCCTCAAAGAACCTCCAGAGATTCGATCCAACTTGCCCAGACCCCCTCATCAACGTGTTTGACTGCAGGAAGCGAAGAAGATTGACCGGGCAAATCACATCCTTTGGTGGTGCTGCAGAATAGGTGCCAAAACCACAGTGAACACAGAAGTCGTGCCAGAGATCCTCCCTCGAGACTGCTGCTGAGAGACGCCCCATCCATTGTCCTGCCTTCAGTCATCAGATCAAGGGATCCAGAGGTCGGGTCCAGAGCTGCAACATCGCAAACCATCCCCCATGAATGTTTTCTTCTAACCTAAGGTATTGTGGGAAAAAAGGTATTGCTTACCTTTTTCCAGAAAGTCGCTCCACAGCATTGGAGTGAACCTAGAGGTGTCCAGAGCAACCTCCTCTTGCCTCCGACTCAAGCCGCTGTTTGTGTCCCTTAAGTGAGTCCTTGCTCAATGTCTCCAACATTGCTTAAGTCTTCTTTTATCTTCTTCCTAGAGACTAGAAAGTATACACAGCACTTTTGACTTCTGCTGCTTTTCAAGACTTCAAGCCATTCCGAACTGCCTTATAGTTTGGGTTGCGTTTTGCACTTTAGAAGACTTGCTGTGCAGGGAAACTGACACTAGAACCTGAAGCTCTGACAGGATAACACTAACCAACTGTTTTCCTTCCCAAAATCACTATCTGATATGTATATGCTGACTAAATGCAATTACTGTATTACTTTGTGGCTGCACGTTATTACAGACAGTACTGCCAAACTCCTGTAAGAATTGTATGTGTTGAGCAACGACCAACTAAGAAGTGACCCTTTCAAAGTATTAAAAAGTATACCTAATGTCTGTTGCTTTATCATACTACGTATTAAAAGTGACTCTTGTGTAGATATAATAGATCTATATGTTAATATAAATGTATGAGTGTTTCTTTGAAGTGCATGTCTTACTGGGTGCAGTGTACTTAACTACAGCTCACATCTTCCTGTTAAGATGAGCCTGACTGCTCTGCCACTCTACCAAGGTCTCCGAGTAGTACTGACTGATACTAAGAGTTGGGGATCTACAAACGACTGGGATAGATTACTAAACTCTTATCTCCAAATGGAACTTTAGGAAAACTCCCCTAACAGTTATTGAGGGAGGAGGGAATAGGATAGTGGTTGTGCTTTTCTGTTGGTGCGTGTAGAACCAGGAAAATCTGGTGTCTGTGTGAGTCGGCTTTCTAGGTGTGTTCAGATTGAGTGCACAAGGGTTATTGTGTCCGGAAGAGCAACGTCCAATGTTTGTTTGCGGCAGTTAGTTTGTATGGTGGATGTGTGGTTTGTGGGTTTGTGTGATGTGACACTGCTCTGTTAAATCGTGTGGGGTATGCTGGAGTGGAGCGAGGAGCAGGAAAGGTTAGTGGTTAGTACGCTGTGTTGGTTTTATTGTTGGTTCCAGAATTCACACTGTGGTTGGATTATCTCGGGTGCCCAGTAATATTGCTGGCAGCACCCATTTTATGCTAATCACTGTGAGCTGAATAGCCAGGTTTTCAGTCATTTTCTGAAGGTGAGGTGGTCTTGTGTCGTTCTGATCTCCTTTGGGATCAAGTTCCATAGTGACAATTGAACGTGAGAATGTGGTTCCTCAGAGTTTCCTTTTTTTTGTAATGTTTTGTTTCAATTTGGAGGTCGTCGCTTGATATTAGGTTTTTTTCCTGGTTGGTAGCAGTGGATCTTGGCTTGGAGGAATTTGGCTTGTTGTCTGTGTAATGATGTGTGGGGCGATGCAGAAGGCTTTCAAGATAATGTTTTTTTTTTGCTGGGAGCCAGTGTAGGCTTCTCAGGGCTAATGTGATGTGGTCTCTTCTGTTTAGCCTCCGGAGGTATCCTTGCTGCAGTGTTTTGTATTAATTGGAGGTTTTTTTGTGAGCTTTTCTGGCAATCCAAAGTAGAGCCTGTTTGCGTAGTAAATTCTTGATAATATTAGGGAGATGATTGCAAGGGTTCTGTGTGGGAACCAGAGGTAGGGGAGGCTCTCTCTAAGTAGTTGCAGGAGGTAGAAGCATTTCTTTGCTTCAGCGTTTACTTGTGGTTCTAGTGAGAGTCCATTGTTGTTAGGGCGTTCTACACAAGTTTCTGTCTGTGACAGAACCTATGAAAGCTCACCTTGGGTGAACAGGGTTACACTATTTAGGTTTGCCTTGAACCACACAAGTGCTTGGCAGCATGGCGAACAACCAGGCTTAGTCTAAGGAGGGAGGAGAGCTCTAGTAAGGTATAAAGAACTCAAGAGCATACAAACCTTAATACATTTAGAAGGTATATACAAAATAGGGTATCAAGTGAAAATGTTTCCAGAAAAAATGTAATCAGTGAAAAAGTTGTGGTGAAAATACCACTGCAGTGAAAAAGTGGCCAAGCAAAAGAAAATTTAGCCATACATATTGTGCTTTTAGGGTAATTGTTGGGGATACAGAGGATTTTTGGGCTTGTGATTGCCTGGGTTAGGATAGGGGTTAAGGTTAGAGTAAAGATTTTGGTAAGAGTTAGGGTCAGGGTGGATGTTGCAGGGCTGGTGATGTTGCAGTTTGATTAGTTGTTCGCGTAGATTAAGTGTCAGGGTAAGTGTTAGGGTTAGGGGTTATGGTAAGGCTAGAGCTAATAAGTGTTAAAGGGATAGGTAAGTTTTGGAGGGCTGGTGAAATTGGCATAAGATAGGGGTTAGTATAAATCTAGTGGTTAGAGCAAAGTAAGCATTAGGATAA